>NC_048574.1:65714452-66036119 GCF_013265735.2 Oncorhynchus mykiss | reverse complement strand
CTTAGGTTAGATACAAAAAGACTGCATAGACCGCATGAGAGTAATGTACACAACACAAAACGATAGTTTGTGAAAGTATACCTTATATTTCATTATTTCATAATATATTTAATGTTTAAAAAAATATAGAAATCGAAAACGGTGCTGATTTTTTAAATTGTCGAACCCGAAACGGACCAACAAAAGCACTAATGGCTCAGCACTATCATACAAACAAGGGAAGGTGTAAAACGCCCCTCAACAGGACCGTTGTTCTGCTCAGTACTACATCAACATCTATTGCTAACGTCTGGAGGGAAAAGCGGACTTAGGCTGCAGTAGTAAGCCATTAGAGGGCTGTTCATCTGTGCTCACTTGCATGACCCCATTGCAGAGAACGTGGTAATCGAGTAAGACGACATGACTAACCAATGAGACATTCACTTATTCAACTGTCCTCCCCTCTTAAAGCAACAGCGCAATAATACAATTTGTGTTTTTGTGTGTTTGTGTCGTCTCTGAATAGAAATCTAACTGTTACAGTTGCCATGGTAGTATACATGTTCTTTCTATATGCTAACACAATTATTTGTCTTGTGTCTTTAACAAGACAGAGCAATTACAATGTTTGGAACGACATAGTCCAAGGGCAATAGGAGCCAGCATTAGGCTCAGTACCACCATTACATGACATGAAATCAGGCCTGAGTCTGCGCAGCGGTTCCAGTCCGCCAGAACAGCGGTTACGCCATTGACGGCACCCTGGTGGTTTCTGTTGGCTGCAGCAGGGATCCCGTGGACGCTGTCTTTCATGTAGACCCGGCTTTTCCTGCCAATGTCTCGTGTAATGCCATTGCCCCGGGGCCGTGGTGTAAATCTGGGAGCCTGCTGCGGTCTTCACGGACGGCTGGCTGCTGCCGCCACTGACTGTCGTAATCAGGGGCCGTGTAAGATATGCAAAGCCCAGGGACTGTGACTCTGACATGCCAGCTCTCCTTTAGTAAATAAGAAGAGGGGCATATTGAAATGTTTCGGAGCTGGCTAAGAGAAGAAGTTTGGGGGGAAATGGGGGAGGAGAGAAAGACTTGCGGGCTGACAGAGTTTAAAGTTATTGCCTTAATTCACATCATCATGATATGCTGTCAGCTCACATCGCTTCGATAGTTAGCGAGATGTGACTCCGAAATGGCAAACCTGATTACGATGAATGTTGCGTTTTATCACGGTGATGCTTGATGACAAAAAACATTTGCCACTTTGCAATTTGCAGTACGCTGGAAGCTGCAGAAGTACCCCAGAAGCAACTAAATTCAAGGTACCAATAGGGACCCTGGAAACTATCACACAAATCAATGATAATATTCATCGGTTAAAACTCCCCGCATTTAAAATGTTCATTATTTTCTATAATGTGAACATGAGGGAATTGTTAAAAGGGGGTTGAACTTACTGATATGACCTTGTTTTTTAGCTTACTCATTAAGAAATGCAGCGGCCATGACTGAAGACAAACGAGAGTTGTCTTGGGAAGGTGGTTTAATTTGGGTGTCTCTTGTGTGTGTGTGTGTTTGCACGTGGCAAGTGTTTGTACATTCACTCTGCCAAAACAGTACACAGTTACAGTCACTCACCCTTCTAGATAACTTGAGACAGCCTAACCAGTCTTGTGTCTTGAAGTTGCCTAGGCTAGCTTGTACTAGCCAACTTCGTTCGCCAATAAGCTTCAGCTTGATAGCTTCCGGGGGTAGATAGGGACCGTCAATAAATCACACACAATACCCCATAATGTCAAAGTGGAATTATGGATTTAGAAATGTTTACGAATTAATAAAAAATGGAAAGCTGAAATGTGTTGAGTCAATACATTTTCAACCCCTTAGTTATGGCAAACCTAAATAAATTCAGGAGTAAAAATGTGCTTAACAAATCACATAATAAATTGCATGGACTCATTCTGTGTTCGATAATAGAGGTTAACATGATTTTTTTAATGATTACCCCATCTCTGTATCCCACACATACAATTATCTGCAATGTCCCTTAATCGATTAGTGAATTTCAAGCACAGATTCAACCACAAAGTCAGGGAGGTTTTTCAATGTCTCGAAAAGAAGGGCACCGATTGGTAGATGTGAAAAAAACATTTGAGTTACTCCACAATATTAACATACAGTGCATTCGGAAAGTATTCAGACCCTTCACTTTTTCCACATTTTGTCACGTTACAACCTTATTCTAAAATTGATTAAATTGTATTTTTTCCCCATCATCAATCTACACACAATACCCCATAATGTCAAAGCTGATTTATAAAATTTAAAATAAATGGAAATGTGACATTTACATAAGTATTCTGACCCTTTACTCAGTACTTTGTTGAAGCGCCTTTGGCAGCGATTACAGACTCAAGTCTTCTTGGGTATGACGCTACAAGCTTGGCACACCTATATTTGGGGAGTTTCTCCCTTTCTTTTCTGCAGAACCTCTCAAGCTCTGTCAGGTTGGATCGGGAGCGTTGTTGCACAGATATTTTCAGGTCTCCAGATGTTTGATTGGGTTCAAGTCCGGGCTCTGGCTGGGCAACTCAAGGACATTCAAAGACTTGTCCCAAAGCCACTCCTGTGTTGTCTTGGCTGTGAGTTTAGGGTTGTTGTCCTGTTGAAAGGTGAACCTTCGTCCCAGTCTGAGGTCCTGAGTGCTCTGAAGCAGGTTTTCATCAAGGATCTCTCTGTACTTTGCTACGTTCATCTTTTCCCTTGATCCTGACTAGTCTCCCAGTCCCTGCCGCTGAAAAACATCCCCACAGCATGATGCTGCCACCACCGTGCTTCACCATAGGGATGGTGCCAGGTTACTTCCAGACGTGACACTTGGCAACCAGGCCAAATAGTTCAATCTCGGTTTCTTCATACCAGAGAATCTTGTTTCTCATGGTCTGAGAATCCTTTAGGTGCTTTTTGGCAAACTCCATGCGGGCTGTCATGTGCCTTTTACTGAGGAGTGGCGTCCGTCTGGCCACTCTACCATAAAGGCCTGATTGGTGGAGTGCTGCAGAGATAGTTGTACATCTCCACAGAGGAACTCCGAAGCTCTGTCAGAGTGACCATCAAGTTCTTGGTCACCTCCTTGACCAAGACCCTTCTCCCCCAATTGCTCCGTTTGGCCGGGCAGCCAACTCTAGAAAGAGTCTTGGGGATTCCAAACTTTTTCCATTAAGAATGATTGAGGCCACTGTGTTCTTGGGGACCTTCAATGCTGCAGAGATAGTTTTGTACCCTTCCCCAGATCTGTGCCTCGTCACAATCCTGTCTTGGAGCTCTACGTACAATTCCTTTGACCTCATGGCTTGGTTTCTGCAAAAAAAATCTAAAAAACAGTTTTTGCTTTGTCATTATGAGGTATTGTGTGTATTTTCAGAATGCACTTTAAATGACAGAAGCAAGCTTGTACAAAACTAAAAATATTCCAAAAACATGCAACAAGGCACTTAAGTAATCCTGCAAAAAAATGTCTCAAAGACTTGAAAAGGGCTTTCTAGTAATGATCAACAACCAACTTGACAGAGCTTGAAGAATTAAAAAAATAAAAATGTGCAAATATTGTACATTTCAGGTGTCCAAAGTTCTTAGAGACTTACCCAAAAAGACTCACAGCTGTAATCGCTACCAACGTTGATTCTAACATGTATTGTCTCAGGGGGGTGAATACTTATCTAATCAATATATATGAGTGTTTTATTTTTCATAATTGTGTTACAAATGTTAGAGTATTTCGTGTAGATCGTTGATAAAAATGACTATTAAATCAATTAAATTCCCACTTTGTAACACATCAAAATGTGGAAAAAATCCCAGGGTGTGAATACTTTCTGAAGGCACTGCAAATCCCCTCTTGACAGACCACAGACAAGTGAAGGCAATAAACAACTTCTCTGGTAGAATATTGACATTAGTCAGAAAAAGATGTTCCAGGGTCAAAATTGACTACAAAATGTAAATAGGATAGTTTTGGTAATAAATTCATTTTCGTCCAAAACAGAGATTTGAGAGATAATTCCGTGACATACAATTTTTTTTCTTAATTAAGGTTTACCATAATAGTTTTCCTTGGGTTGGGTTTATTTCAACCTTGCCCACATGCCCACAGCTGGCAGCACCCAAGTAATCATCCATTCGGAGCATTTAATTACACAATTTGCATGGGACAATAGCTTAAAAAAAGGTCAATAGCTTAAAATTCAATGACTTAAAAACTTCAAACCAACTATAAATTGTAGAAATCCATATACAAATATTAAAAGCATCTAATGAGACAACTAAAAGGTACGCAACATGAAAATATGTAACGCTCGTCGAAATGGGTAGACCAAGGCGCAGCGTGATTTGGGTTCATCATAATTTATTTAAATGTGAACCAGCAACAAAAACAATAAAGAGAAACAAACGAACGTATAGCCTTGTGGGGCTCAAAAGCAACAATACAAAAACAAGATCCCACAAACAACAGGTGGGAAAAGGCTGCCTGAATATGATCCCCAATCAGAGACAACGATAGACAGCTGCCTCTGATTGGGAACCATACCAGGCCAACATAGAAATACAAAAACTAGACTACACATAGAAATAATAAACTAGAACACCCCCCAGTCACGCCCTGACCTACTCCACCATAGAAAATAAAGGTTTTCTATAGTCAGGTCGTGACAAAATATGGTCCCATCTACATTGTGTAGGCCAGTGGCAATCGACTTTAAATTCAGAGTGTAAAAAATAATAAATGAAAGAGTAAACGGGTGTGAATACTTTCTGAAGGCACTGTATATCAATATCTTGTCAGCGCATTACCGGGTCCCAAGGTCTGACCGGGAGCAGTTGTAGCAGGCTTTTATACGTAGCTGTACTGTACTTTAACATGACAAATGTTCCTCCTGCTGTTGAAAAGGTTTTAAATCCTCTAGCAGTCGGGATGATCAATCGATACCAAGTCCTGCAGTTCCACAGTCCTCCATCTTGACTACCGTATGTGTGGTCCCTAAATCAGCGGATAAGTCACCTTAGTCAACGGATGCATCACTTTTCACCACCATCAACCTTTCTTTCTGCTGGAGAGAGGGAGAGAGAGAAAGGAAACATATATATATATATATTGTCACATACACCGGATAGTTGAAGTGAAATGTGTTGTTGTACAGTGTCAGCAATGGTAGTACAGCTTATCTACAGATTTTATTTCACCTTGTCTGCTCAGGCATTCAAACGGCCTAATGTCTAACCACTAGGCTACCTGCCAGGAGAGAGCAGGAGCAATATTCTATTCATATAGGAGTCATTTACCAAAAAAAGGCTGGAGTAAGATCATCACTGGGTGGGGGCGGGAAAAATGCTCTTTAGTTTTTAACTGCAAAATTAGGCAACCTGGGGATAAAAGTTTAAAAAACAAGCCAAGTCAGAAAGTCCAAAGAAATGAAAGCCATAATGGATTTAGAATTTCCTACAATTTCCTTTCTCAGTAATTGCTTTACTGAAATGTCCTTCCACTGCCTCTCCTGGTGGACTGACATTTGGTAAATTACTTCTATGTAAATAGAATACTCCTTTGCACACTCTCAACCAGCTTCAACTGGAATGCTTTTCCAACCGTCTTGAAGGAGCTCCCACATAGTCCATTGTTTTGTCTTAACCCATCTAATTTTGGCTTTCTTCTTTTTAGAATATACAGATGTTGCTTTGATCCATCTTGGAGAGGAAACATAGGGGAAACAATGCTGTACTCACAGGGTTAATTCACAACAAATAGCTCTTCCACTCTTCTACAGCTCTAATACTATACTCTATATAACCGCCAGGGCATTAGTAGCTGAGGTGGATGTCACAGACATGATTGGTTCTCCAATCCACATGGCTTCCCTCCCATTTCTCACCATATCAGGTTTGAGGCTTTTTTCTCTCAAAGCACTTCTTCCATTTCATGGCTGAGGTTATTTCTCCCAACACTCGTAATGGGCTTGAGCTGCTCTCCCTCAGACCCAGAGAGCAGATGGAAGCAGAGAGGTGAGGAAGGAGGTTGGGAGGGAGGGGAGAGAACCTGCCAGGCGCACTCATCATGATTATCTGACTGGAGATACACTACCGGTCAAAAGTTTTAGAACACCTACTCATTCATTATTTTTACTATGTTCTTCATTGTAGAATAACAGTGAAGACATCAAAACTATGAAATAACACATATGGAATCATGTAGTAACCAAAAAAGTGTTTAAAAAATCTAAATATATTTTATATTTGAGATTCTTCAAATAGACACCCTTTGCCTTGATGACAGCTTTGCACACTCTTGTCATTCTCTCAACCAGCTTCATGTGGTTGTCAGCTGGGGTAGAGGAGAGAGGAGATGGAGAGAGGAGGTAGGAGAGAGGAGGTGGAGGAGAGGAGACAGGATGTAGAGAAGAGGATAGGTAGAGGAAAGGAGCGAGGAGGTAGTAGAGGAGAGGAGAGAGGAGGTAGAGGATCGAGAAGGTGGAGGACAGGAGGTAGAAGAGGATAGAGGGAGGCCACAGGTGGCCTGAAAGGCGGAGAAATGATACGTAAGATTGTTCCTTTCCTCAATTGTATTTTATACATTGCTAATTATATTCCTACTAAACATGAGGAATGTATTAGATGTAGCAATTTGATCATAATGTAGACCTACCAGAGTGGCCAACCATAAAAGACAATGGAGAAAATGCATCCCATAACATTTTAACATGGAAATAGCTGTTCTATCATTCAGCCTACAGTAGCAGCCAATGTGTGGTGTTCAATGTAGACCTACATTCCATTATACTTTTTTAAAACATGCAGGGCTTGACATTAACCTGTTTATGTTGTTGTGTTGTTTGATGCAAGAAACCACTTTACAAAATAAAATGCATTATTATTCCCATACCATTATAACAGAGAATCAGACAAATTGTGCTACCCTCTGCCTATTGGTTACTTACTTTATTCAAGCCTGTCTCAAAATACAACACTGCCCCTTTAAGACAAAACAAAAGCTCTTTACCTGACTTGCGTTTAAAAGACGTCTAGAAATGTATACATTTTGTGCTCTTGTAGGAAGCAATCATTCCCCTATTACTGACTACAAATGATCTACAACTAGGTTAATAACTCACTAACTAGCAAAGATATGAACAAAATCTGCACATATGCAGGCTACATGCAGCTCTCACTTTGATCTCAAAACATCACATCTATTCATGACCGCTCATGCTGTCAACACAGTCCAGTTGGCACAGATTCATATATGGCAATGTTTGATTTGTAAATAAACCTACTGCATCTCCGTTTATGCCGCACAGAGTACGGGCTAAGTAGTGTGTGTAAATGCAATAGAGTCCTACTCCGATGTGTTCTGCCTCCAACAAAATCTGTTGCATTTGTTACGGTATCTTGCATTGAAAGTGGCTAATATTGCGTGTCACAATTGCCACAGTAAAGAGAAACGTTGATAGTGTTAACAGGTAAAACTAGAACAGTAGTCACCAACATTTTCTGAGTCAAGATCACTTGCAAGCTGATATCTACCGCTCAGTTTTTTTTAACATGACTTAAAATACCTAAGCCTATGCAACATTAACCAATTAAAAACAGTACTGTTTGTCCAGTAAGCTATATGCCCAATACATTACCACCGCTTTTTGGCTTGGCTTGAAATGCCCTGCCATTGCATTGTTGTTCGGGCCATTTTTGAAAGTTATATTTTAAAATTGGAGGTAGGCTAATGTGATCTGTTAATGTATTATTTGTGAAGCACAGCTGAACGATCATACATTGAAGTCATTTGATTTTAATTGTAATTCTACTGGGGTGATGGTGCCTGCATCTGATGGTCAGTCTCAGCGGAGGGAGAGAGCAGACTGAGGGTCTGTCTCTCAACATCCCTCGGCTCTGCCTTTCCTCCGCTGACACTGACCAAAAAGGGACACCGTCTTCCAGCTGATGGTAAAACTCGTGTTGCACCGCATTATTTCTCCTATGAACAGAGAAAGTGAAATATTCCTTGATATTGAAAAAGACCCAAGCCACTAATAATAAAAAGCAATGCAAGAATATAGCTACACTTTCCTCCTCATTCATTACTGCTTGTTGTAGCGCTGAGTGGAAATAGGAAGAACGCACATTTTATGGTTTATAAAAATGTTGAATACAAAGTGTTGACAGTGCTGAGTAAGAACTTAAACATGAACTCACTCGTAACAACAGAAGCTCTTTACCGTATTCGTTGACGGTCTCTCTCTCGCAATCTCACAGTATACATTTTGCTGTAGCTTTCTTTTATGCCTGCTACGTTACTGCAGACACGGTCATCTGAGCCATCCGATTGGCCAGAGGTAGGCCTATAGTGCACTTGATTTGTTCTCTGGGCCCGCAGGGAAGGTAAGTTTGTGCCTTCAGACACATGAAATGGTTCAAAATAGCAACAGTTTCATCTAAATAATTTCTTTGCTGCTGTCAACTTACAGTTGACCGGGGAAGCTCTAGCAACGGTGCCACATTGAAAGTCACTGAGCTCTTCAGTAAGGCCATTCTACTGTCCGTGTTTGTCTATGGAGATTGCGTGGCTGTGTGCTCAATTTGAAATACCTGTCAGCAATGGGTGTGGCTGAAATATCCGAATCCACTCATTTGAAAGGGTGTCCACATACTTTTGTATATACAGTATAGAAAAAGCTATGGATGCAGGCCTATATTGAATGCTGTAGTCAGTACGTTTCAGAATAATAAAAAATAAATTCAGATAAAACTGTTATTAAACACAGTTACTGAGTATTGTTTAAGTTGCTTCCCACAACCAAAACACAAACACACACACATTCACAAACACCCGGACACTCTTGCCCAGATAAACTCAGACTCAACAGGTTGATGGATGAACCAAGGATCAGGACATCAGTCTGACTGCTAGGCCACCATGTTGTCTGGTTTGTTTCTGTTGAATATGGAACAGTCTTCTCTCCCGCTGACTTCCTCTCTATCCCCGGGGGGGCCAGAGTGGTATAATGTCTGGAGCTGCTGTCTGAGGATGAGGCACTCAACTTGTTGTTGTGTTTGAGTCATTCGTTTCCCAGTAGAACAGGACACCTCATCTGACCGTGTCAGGAGATTACGACTGAGACACGCTGCACCAAGTGAGATCAGGAAGACTGTCATTACCTGGCAAGTGCGTGTGTGTGTGTGTGTCATAGACATTAAAACCAGTAGATAGTGATAGCGCTGATGCATTCCTATAAAAAACTCCCAATGGCGCATGAAGCCAGAAGTATTTGAATTTGAAGCACACCATATTGCTGAATGGGGCTGAATGGCACCAAAACATCACTAAGGATCATGGTGAAAGTGGCCGTAACTTGCAAAGGATCATGTTCAATGCAGTTGTTTTCATCCTGCCTGAGAGACACGTGCAAATAGCGTGGATGAGGGCCTGCCGGACAGTGATTGGTCTGTGTCAGCACGTGGTCCTGTGTGACGACAAATGTAGTAGTCATAACAGATCACTATTTAATTAGATTAATAGATTTGTAGCAAACTTTAACATAATTCAGCCCTGCTAGGTTGCTACGCATTAGGCAAACAGCAGAGCTTGTGACTTTACACTCCAGAACGGACACGGGGGGGCCTGGTGTGTGTGTATGTCTATGGCCCTTTCTTACCCTTTCTATGTTGAGAGCTATTTCCCATGGGAAAGAGTGTCCCTCTCCCGTCTGCCAGTCTTTGTCCATCATTGAAAAGATCCTGCCGAGCCATCAGAGGTCTGATTACAGCCCTGGAGGAGGAAACATGAAGGGACAATATCAGGGCAACTTCCAAGTCTTCATTTAAACCAGAACTTTTGACAAATCAGAGAGCGAGTGTGTGTGTGTTGGGGGTGTGTGACTCTTGGGGGTGTGTGACTCTGTGCAGTTCTATCCTGTTGTTAGTCATTGAGGGAGGGCTCTCTCGCTGTTAGACAGTCAAATTGCTGTGGGGTCACTGTGAGATCTTTTCAACAGCATCCTCCTGTGTGGCTTCTTGACAGAATGGCTATTGATTCGTCAAAACACACAGCCTTCGAAAAAGCTTTTAGTCAAAGAGCTGTGTTTATTATTGCTAACTGTGAATAGGATTGCTTGTATTGCTCTAGGGTGTCTGCATTGCAGATTAATTAATTGATGTATTGATAGTTTTGCAATTTCACCCAGTGCAATTTCACAGTTTCTCTCTGAAATGATGTGGCTTTTGCTTTGGTCGACGTGGTGTTGGTTTTTGTTGTATCAGAGTTTAGTTACTGTTGTCATGTTTTCCCTGATGAAATCAGAGCAGCACCGGTCCTATCCAAACATGGAATCACCCGTTGTCATTATCAAATATGACAATGATATTGGGGGTATTCAATTGTGACATTGCTTCTGATTTGCAACAGTCGTCAGTTGACATTGAATCCCCTGTTGATACTGTGGATGGTATTGTGGTTGTAGGTTACCTTTGCTCAGTGTTATCGTGGAGCTTAAAGTTTAGAGCAGACCACTATAGTCCCTGTGCCCAAGAACACAAAGGCAACCTGCCTAAATGACTACAGACCCGTAGCACTCACGTCCGTAGTCATGAAGTGCTTTGAAAGGTTGGTAATGGCTCACATCAACACCATTATCCCAGAAAGCTTAGACACACTCCAATTTGCATATCGCCCAAACAGATCCACAGATGATGCAATCTCTATTGCACTCCACACTGCCCTTTCGCACCTGGACAAAAGAAACACTTATGTGAGTATGCTCTTCATTGACTACAGCTCAGCGTTCAACACCATAGTACCCTCAAAGCTCATCACTAAGCTAAGGATCCTGGGACTAACACCTCCCTCTGCAACTGGATCCTGGACTTCCTGACGGGCCACCCCCAGGTGGTGAAGGTAGGTAGCAACACATCTGCCACGCTGATCCTCAACACTGGAGCTCCCCAGGGGTGCGTGCTCAGTCCCCTCCTGTACTCCCTGTTCACCCACGACTGCATGGCCAGGCACGACTCCAACATCATCATTAAGTTTGCAGATGACACAACAGTGGTAGGCCTGATCACTGACAATGACGAGACAGCCTAGGGAGGAGGTCAGAGACCTAGCCGGGTGGTGCCAGAATAACAACCTATCCCTCAATGTACCGAGCACACCGCCGTTCTCATCGACGGGGCTGTAGGGGAGCAGGTTGAGAGCTTCAAGTTCCTTGGTGTCCACATCAACAACCAACTAGAATGATCCAAACACACCAAGACAGTCATGAAATCAAATCAATTCAAATGTTATGTCACAACCACATGGTTAGCAGATGTGATGTGAGTGTAGCGAAATACGTGCTTCTAGTTCCGACAATGCAGTAATAACCAACGAGTAATCTAACCTAACAATTTCACAACAACTACCTTATACACACAAGTGTAAAGGGATGAAGAATATGTACATAAAAATATATGAACGAGTGATGGTACAGAACGGCATAGGAAAGGTGCAGTAGATGGTATAGAGTACAGTATATACATAGGGTATATACTGTATATATATATGTACATATATGTACATAATGTAGGGTATGTAAACATTATATTAAGTGGCATTGTTTAAAGTGGCTAGTGATACATTTTTACATTCATTTTTCCATTATTAAAGTGGCTGGTGTTGAGTCAGTATGTTGGCAGCAGCCACTCAATGATAGTGGTGGCTGTTTAACAGTCTGATGGCCTTGAGATAGAAGCTGTTTTTCAGTCTCTCGGTCCCTGCTTTGATGCACCTGTACTGACCTCGCCATCTGGATGATAGCGGGGTGAACAGGCAGTGGCTCGGGTGGTTGTTGTCCTTGATGATCTTTATGGCCTTCCTGTGACATCGGGTGGTGTAGGTGTTCTGGAGGGCAGGTAGTTTGCCCCCTGTGAAGCGTTGTGCAGACCTCACTACCCTCTGGAGAGCCTTACGGTTGTGGGCGGAGCAGTTGCCCTACCAGGCGGTGATGCAGCCCGACAGGATGCTCTCGATTGTGCATCTGTAGAAGATTGTGAGTGCTTTTGGTGACAAGCCGAATTTCTTCAGCCTCCCGAGGTTGAAGAGGCGCTGCTGCGCCTTCTTCACAACGCTGTGTGTGGACCAATTCAGTTTGTCCGTGATGTGTACGCCGAGGAACTTAAAACTTACTACCCTCTCCACTACTGTCCCATCGATGTGGATAGGGGGGTGCTCCCTCTACTGTTTCCTGAAGTCCACAATCATCTCCTTTGTTTTGTTGATGTTGAGTGTGAGGATATTTTCCTGACACCACACTCCGAGGGCCCTTACCTCCTCCCTGTAGGCCGTCTCGTCGTTGTTGGTAATCAAGCCTACCACTGTAGTGTTGTCTGCAAACTTGATGATTGAGTTGGAGGCATGCATGGCCAGTCGTGGGTAAACAGGGAGTACAGGAGAGGGCTCAGAACGCACCCTTGTGGGGCCTCAGTGTTGAGGATCAGCGGGGTGGAGATGTTGTTACCTACCCTCACCACCTGGGGGCGGCCCGTCAGGAAGTCCAGTACCCAGTTGCACAGGGCGGGGTCGAGACCCAGGGTCTCGAGCTTGATGACGAGTTTGGAGGGTACTATGGTGTTAAATGCTGAGCTGTGGTCGATGAACAGCATTCTCACATAGGTATTCCTCTTGTCCAGATGGGTTAGGGCAGTGTGCAGTGTGGTTGAGATTGCGTAGTCTGTGGACCTATTCGGGCGGTAAGCAAATTGGAGTGGGTCTAGGGTGTCAGGTAAGGTGGAGGTGATATGGTCCTTGACTAGTCTCTCAAAGCACTTAATGATGACGGAAGTGAGTGCTACGGGGCGGTAGTCATTTAGCTCAGTTACCTTAGCTTTCTTGGAAACAGGAACAATGGTGACGCTCTTGAAGCATGTGGGAACAGCAGACGGGGATAAGGATTGATTGAATATGTCCGTAAACACACCAGCAAGCTGGTCTGTGCATGCTCTGAGGACGCGGCTGGGGATGCCGTCTGGGCTTGCAGCCTTGCGAGGGTTAACACGTTTAAATGTTTTACTCACGTCGGCTGCAGTGAAGGAGAGTCCACAGGTTTTGGGAGCGGGCAGTGTCAGTGGCACTGTATTGTCCTCAAAGCGAGCAAAGAAGTTGTTTAGTCTGTCTGGGAGCAAGACATCCTGTTCCGAGACAGGGCTGGTTTTCTTTTTGTAATCCGTAATTGACTGTAGACCCTGCCATATACCTCTTGTGTCTGAGCCGTTGAATTGCAACTCTACTTTGTCTCTATACTGACACTTAGCTTGTTTGATTGCCTTGCGGATGGAATAGCTACACTGTTTGTATTCGGTCATGTTTCTGGCCACCTTGCCCTGGTTAAAAGCAGTGGTTCGCGCTTTCAGTTTTACGCAAATTCTGCCATCAATCCACGGTTTCTGGTTTGGGAATGTTTTAATAGTTGCTGTGGGTACGACATCACCGATGCACTTGCTAATAAACTCGAAGCAATCTTGAAGCGTGGAATCAGATTGGTCGGACCAGCGTTGAACAGACCTGAGCGCGGAAGCTTCCTGTTTTTGTCCCTCTCTATAGGCTGGGAGCAACAAAATGGAGTCGTGGTCAGCTTTTCCAAAAGGAGGGCGGGTGAGGACCTTATATGCGTTGCGTAAGTTAGAATAACAATGATCCAGGGTTTTACCAGCCCTGGTAGCACAATCGATATGCTGATAGAATTTAGGGAGTCTTGTTTTCAGATTAGCCTTATTGAAATCTCTAGCTACAATTAATGCAGCCTCAGGATATGTGGTTTCCAGTTTACATAGAGTCAAATAAAGTTTGTTTAGGGCCGTCGATGTGTCTGCTTGGGGGGAATATATGCAGCTGCGATTATAATCAAAGAGGGCATGACAAAGCCTTTTCCCCCTCAAGAAACGAAAAATATTTGGCATGGGTCCTGAGAACCTCAGAAGGTTCTACAGCTGCAACATCGAGAGCATCCTGACTGGTTGCATCACTGCCTGGTACAGCAATTGCTCAGCCTCTGACCGCGAGGCACTACAGGGGGTAGTGCGTACGGCCCAGTACATCACTGGGGCTAAGCTGCCTGCCAACCAGGACCTCTACACCAGGTGGTGTCAGAGGAAGGCCCTATACATTGTTAAAGACCCCAGCCACCCCAGTTAGACTGTTCTCTCTACCACCGCATGGCAAGCGGTACCGGAGTGCCAAGTCTAGGACAAAAAGGCTTCTCAACAGTTTTTACGCCCAAGCCATAAGACTCCTGAACAGCTACCCCGACTATTTGCATTGTGTTCCCCCCCCAACCCCTCTTTTTACGCTGCTGCTACTCTCTGTTTATCATATATGCATAGTCACTTTAGCTAATCATTCATGTACATACTACCTCAATTGGGCTGACCAACCAGTGCTCCCGCACATTGGCTAACCGGGCTATTTGCATTGTGCCCCGCCACCCACCACCCCCTCTTTTACGCTACTGCTACTCTCTGTTCATCATATATGAATTGTCACTTTAACCATATCTACATGTACATACTACCTCAATCTGTATTTAGCCTTTTTACTGTTGTTTTATTTCTTTACTTACCTATTGTTCACCTAATACCTTTTTTGCACTATTGGTTAGAGCCTGTAAGTAAGCATTTCACTGTAAGGTCTACACCTGTTGTATTCTGCGCATGTGACAAATAAACTTTGATTTGATTTGAGTGCTCCACTCTCAGATGGAGTGGTCAAGTCAATTCAAAGGTTAAGACTAAATGGCTTTGAATGGCTTTAATTTACTCCATTTACTCCATTAGAGTGTCTAGAGATGACAAATAGGACCGTAAAACACTTCAATGTCGCTGTTATCAAGGAAATGTCTTATTTAAGGCCAGTGGCGTGAAGCCTAGTCCTCCTAACCCTGACACGCTCCATGGGTGCTGGGAAAAGAAATGGCTCAGGAAAGCTTAGGGGGAAATCACTGTAATAAAGGCTGATGTTAACGATGTGTACTGAGAAATTCAGGTAACTGCCAAAATAAAGGAAACACCAACATAAAGAGTCTTAACCTGTCTACGATACTGGTTCCCAATTGGGGATCAACCCTCCCACGTTCAGCTGAAACGGTGGCGCATGGAACGCAAAAATATTCTTAAAAATATTTAACCTCCACACATTAACAAGTCCAATAGCTCAAATGAAAGATAAACACCTTGTTCATCTAGCCAGCAAGTCAGATTTCTAAAATGTTTTACGGTGAAAACATAGCACATATATATGTAAAACCACCACCAGACACAGCTCATTTCAATAGCCAAAACATGCAATCAACAAACGCAGGATTAAAAAATAAATCGCTCACTAATATGACATATTACACAGTACATATTTTTTTTTTTCAATAATATGCCATTTATATCCATAAATGTCCATTTACAGTGAGTTCACCTTCAGAAATTACTCAAAAATGCCCGCAGGAAATCTATGTAGCGCGGCAAGATAACGTAAATAGACATCATAAACTTTGACTAAATATACATGTTCTACATATAGTTAGAAAGATACACTGCTTCTTTATGCAACCGCTGTGTTAGATTTATTTTTAACGTTACAGAAATCGCACACTATTCCATATGCTGAGACAGCGCTCAGTTCCAAGCTACATTTCCACGTAATGTTGGAGTCAACAGAAACACAGATTTAAGCATAAATATTCCCTTACCTTCGATGGTCTTCGTTCAGAATGTTCTGGAAGGCTTCATACTTACCCAATACATCGTTTGGTTTCAAGTCTTGCGTCTTTGTATTAGCTACTGCTAATAACATCAGCTGAAATGCACCCAAAACGTCCTCTGGTCCGGATAAGTTGCGCATCAAAACTTCAAAATTACACATTATATGTCGACTAAACAGGTCAAACTAAGTGCAGAAGCAAGCTTTATGATGTTTTAGACATGCAAAACAAACTTCAATTCAATCGGCCATCGTCTGCCCTTCTCTTGAGTGCTGGAAACAAAGGAATGGCTGGGACCAATTCGCGCCCATACGCACAGCCTATTCTCTCGTGGCACGCACTAATTTCACTCCCATAGGGTCAATTCTCGCGGGATTTGAACGATTTGAAGCTCTAATGAAAGAGGACATCTAGCGGAAGAGATAGAAAGTGTCCCCAGAATCATAGCTCGTTGGGAAGGGTGGGGGCCATGACATCAAAGTTGCTCCAACTTTCATGGCCACAAAAACTAGTTTGGAAGAATGCCTGCCCTGTGAGTTCTGCTATACTTACAGACATAATTCCAACGGTTTTAGAATCTTTAGAGTGTTTTCTATCCAATAATAATTTTTATTTGCATATATTAGCAATTTTTGACAGATTTTTTTTCCAGTTTACTAGGGGTACCCAATCTCTCCAAAGGGGGCGTATGTCTGCCATATCCTTAACAGGTTTTAATACGGTGTTGGGCCACCATGAGCCAGAACAGCTTCAAGGCACCTTGGCATAGATTCTAGTGTCTGGAACTCTATTGGAGGGATGTGACACCATTATTCCACGAGAAATGTTATAATTTGGTGTTTGGTGGTGGAAAACACTGTCTCCGGCGCCACTCCAGAATCTCCCATACTGTAAGTGTTCCATTGGGTTGAGTTCTGGTGACTGAGACACACACACACACACACACCCTTTAAACCCCCTATGCTCTTTTGAGCCCTCTTTCAAAGTCACGGAGATCTCTTCTAGCCATGGTAGCCAAAATAATCGGCAACTAGGCAATTTTACAAATAACCCTAAGCATGATGCGATGTTAATTGCTTAAGTAACTCAGGAACCACATGTGTGGAAGCACCTGCGTTCAATCTCTCCACTCGGCACAGCCAGAAGAGGACTGGCCACCCCTCAGAGCCTGGTTCCTCTCGTGGTTTCTTCCTAGGTTCCTGCCTTTCTAGGGAGTTTCTCATAGCCTGTGCTTCTACATCTGCATTGTTTGCTGTTTGGGGTTTTAGACTGGGTTTCTGTATAAGCACTTTGTGACATCTGCTGATGTATAAAGGGCCTTATAAATACATGTGATTTGATTTGAAAATACTTTGTATCGTTCATTTGCTCAAGTGTTTTCTTTTTTTGGCAGTTACCTGTAAATGTTAGTTAAAAAGACTAGTGGGGTCAGGTGGGGTGGTACCTCTATGGCTGTTTGAGGAGTAGGAATGGGACCAGGGAGGAAAGTTAGCCTGATCAGCTGTGAGTGAGGGGGACAGCATTCTTAGAAAAAAAGATGCTTTCTAATACCTAAAAGGGTTCTTTGGCTGTCCCCATAAGAGAACCCTTTGAAGAACCCTTTTTGGTGTCAGGTCGAAAGGGTTCTGTGTAGAACCCTTTCCACGGAGGGTTTCTACAGACAGTTCTACCTGGAACCAAACAGGGTTCTCCTATGGGGACAGATAAATAACCCTTTTGGAACCTGTTTTTCTACGAGTGTATACACAGGATAGGACTACCAGTTATTCCTGATAATCAGGCCATCAGACCTATAGGGAGCAGAGTTTTTCCGGGACGTGTCATGTAGGTCTCCCTTGTAAAAGTTAGTTCATACTGTTGTTGCTACGCATACTGTGTGTGTGAGTGTGTACATACTGAGTTCACTACGTACCTGTACCTGGGGTTTCTGAGGTGCCCCAAGACATGTTTCTCCTAAGGTTGAGCCGATATATGATTACACCGAATATGGTGATATTTGACATTGATGATATATCGTGACGTGCAAGACTATACTCTATTTGAACTTTACAAATCAAAACAGTGCCGTTTTATCAGTATGTTGAGCATGAAGAGTAAATTAATGAACTAAGCCTTATTGTTTCACCATACAAAGATCATTTAATGACAATGTGACTATAATATCATAAATAATAACGGCACAGTCTGTAATTATTGCATCATTAACGCCGCAAAATGATTATATCGGATATCGCGGTATTTGGAGTAGGATATCATAGAAGAGATCTCCCCAAATAGTGCAATTGGCCAAAGTCTTTAATGTTCAGTATGATATTATGACTGATATTATGGTTGTCCATTTGTAGTTAAAACGCTGTCAGTTCCACTTTAATGCTCAGTATGTGCCATGCCACTGTAGTTGGAGATGTGAGAGTGCAACCATAACAAGGCATGGGGCCTCCATATCATGTCATGCCTGTTTGGTTTTCATTAGCCGGAGAGGAATGATAGCACACTATTCCCTATGGGCACTGGTTAAAAGTAGTGCATTATATAGGGAATAGGGTGCCATTTGAAACACTGCCATAGTATGCATGTGCTCTTTGGGGTGTGACTATTTACTGAGCTATGTGGTTTAAACAGATCTGCTCCTGAGGGCCTCGGAGACAGATTATCTATGTCACTAAACTATCACAGGGCCCGATGGAGGCTGACTGGGGAGACTAGAGAGGGATGGGAGTTCAAACAGACAGAGAGGCATAGGGAATAGATAGAAGAGTGTGTGTGTGTGTGTGTGTGTGTGTGTGTGTGTGTGTGTGTGTGTGTGTGTGTGTGTGTGTGTGTGTGTGTGTGTGTGTGTGTGTGTGTGTGGAGAAGCAAAATGCAAAAAAGCCTCACCCCTGTGGGGTCACCAGTGCCAATCAGCATGGTGGAAACAAGAAACTAGATTTACTCGTAGTAATTACAAGTAAATGCGTAAGTAAATGTAACTGCTGGCTGAAGATTCACAATGAAAGGAGCTATTTTGATATCTCGGCAAGAGACTAATGTTTTTGGGAAGGGCATTGTAAAGGAGAGAGCGAGACAGAGAGTGAGAGAGAGAGAGAGAGTGAGAGAGAGAGAGAGAGAGAGAGAGGAGTCTGCGTCTGGCTGTGTCCCTTACTTTTAGATTTAAGCCCATTGGGAAATCCGTCCTCCCATCTGAGAAATCCCTTTGGTGAGATTTGATGCTGTAAAATAGAGCCTGCAGTTATTGCATTGCACTATTCCTGTCCTCATGCGCATTTGACTCCATAGTTTACTCCTCAAACCTGCAGTTTCCTCTAGTAGTCTCCACTTTTTTCTCTTTTTCTTAATGGAGATCTATCAGCATTATATTATACTTTGCGTGACTTTAGATTAGCTGAGTATGCATAATTGGACACCAGTAGGGCCTTTGGGCATGTCTATAGTCTATTGTGGCTTCCTGTCCTTGTCCCCATAAGGTGTATCCACATAAGCCACACAACAAGTGAAGTGTACCCTCCCTGACGCATGGTCGTTTTAACTATATTGTACCGGCCCTTTTCAAAAGTGTGTCATTTTAGCCCCACACGCAACCCCTTTAAGACAAAACCAAGGGGTTGCTATGATACACCATCTGAACAGCCCATAAATCGCATCCAATAATGAGCCTGTTGCCGTGGGAAATATCTCGAGTTGATAGATGGCTCTCATTAATGTGAGGTGCTGCTGATTCTGGGAAATGGCCTTTCATTCTTTTCCCATGTTGTTTAATCTGCAGAAGCAAGAGCCATTTGCCACCACGTCCCTTGGTAATAGTAACCAAATTCATATTTTAACGTGGAGAGAGAGACTGAGAGCGATGGAGGAGATGGAGGGAGAGAGAGAGAGAGAGAGCGACAAACAGAGGGAGAAGAGGAGACAGAGAGAGAAGAAATAGCAACACCCCATGAGGGAGAGGCACGCTACTTTACCCTCCCTTTATTGGAAACGGTGAACATAACGTGATTTAATTCACTGACTCAGGTGACTCTGGGGAGCAGAGTTGGAGGTCTGGGAGCGGACTGTCATTTCCCCAGAAGTTCGTGTAGCACCACGTTTCCATTTAGGACAAGCATAAGAGACAGACAGACAGACGGCTCTACAGCTCTGCTACTGTGGGACTGGGAACGAACCCCAGGTTGGGGACATGTTCTATTAACATACTGATACAGCCTTCAGCTACGAGACCAGACTGTGTACTACAGTGTTGTATTGGGATGAGAGTTTGACTGCGTGGAGACTACTACGCTGTAGTCGTGTAGTACAGTGATGTACTGTAGTCAATGAAAGCGTGTGAGACAGCAAGCCAAGACACTCCAACCCTGTGCCTTTCCTACTCCGGGTCACTTAGCTCAGTGTGGAGCTACTTGAGAGGAGAGCGGAAAATGATGGTAGAGAGTGTGTGTTTGTGTGTGTTCACTCTTTTGTGTGTGTGTTCAATCTTTTGTGTGTGTGTGTGAGTACCTGTGTTCAAGAGTGTACACACGTGTGTACCTCTGAGTGTGACCCATATAACAAGAGCGATAATCACCAAGCCGAACAAGCCCAAGTAATTGGGGTCAAGTGCTGGAAACACTATCGAAGCACCGTGTTAGAGGAGGACCAGTATCTCTACCTACCAAGGACATACACACACACACACACACAGCACGCTTAACTACTATACAATGTTGCGATGTGCAACTTCTCCGTTTTTCAACCAGCGCATAACACTGCTAACTGTGATATGTTGATACTCCTCCTCCTCCCGGTGAACGCCCGTGTCGATCAAATGTTCTCTGTCTCCTTCACAGAGAAATCCAATTATAGTGTTTCACTCGAGCACACACCTCCTAGTAATAGCAGTGGATAAACAATGTGCTTTTTAAAATAAGTGCTATCTGAGACTTGCACGCACACGCACGCACGCACGCACGCACACACACAAAGCATTAACCTTTTCCCAAATACCATCTGGGAGACGACGTTGGTTAAGTCTTCTTTAATAGATTTTTAATTCTAGTTTGTCTTTTAAATCCTCCCAGTGAGAAGCACAATGACTAGATGATTGGCTGTCCACCAGCTACACAAGTGGATGTTTTCTCACATAAAAAATGCATCAACCGTTTGAAAAATGGATCATGTATTATAATACAGGGGGTTTGTGTTTTGTTGTCCTTAGATTAGTTACCAGTTAAGCAGTTGATATCATTTTTTTCTGTTGGCTTGTACTGAAGTATAGCCACCATTTTATACCAGATGTTTTGTTAGTTACGATTAGGTTATATCCCATCATATATAGAGCTACAATATGTTATACAGATAAAAATACACCTTATGGAACAGCGAGGACTGTGAAGAGTCACACACACACAGGTACAAACACACATACAGTGCCTTGCGAAAGTATTCGGCCCCCTTGAACTTTGCGACCTTTTGCCACATTTCAGGCTTCAAACATAAAGATAGAAAACTGTATTTTTTTGTGAAGAATCAACAACAAGTGGGACACAATCATGAAGTGGAACGAAATATATTGGATATTTCAAACTTTTTTAACAAATTAAATTTTTTCCCATTCCTCCTTGCAAAACAGCTCAAGCTCAGTGAGGTTGGATGGAGAGCATTTGTGAACAGCAGTTTTCAGTTCTTTCCACAAATTCTCGATTGGATTCAGGTCTGGACTTTGACTTGGCCATTCTAACACCTGGATATGTTTATTTTTGAACCATTCCATTGTAGATTTTGCTTTATGTTTTGGATCATTGTCTTGTTGGAAGACAAATCTCCGTCCCAGTCTCAGGTCTTTTGCAGACTCCATCAGGTTTTCTTCCAGAATGGTCCTGTATTTGGCTCCATCCATCTTCCCATCAATTTTAACCATCTTCTCTGTCCCTGCTGAAGAAAAGCAGGCCCAAACCATGATGCTGCCACCACCATGTTTGACAGTGATGATGGTGTGTTCAGCTTTGTTGCTTTTACGCCAAACATAACGTTTTGCATTGTTGCCAAAAAGTTCAATTTTGGTTTCATCTGACCAGAGCACCTTCTTCCACATGTTTGGTGTGTCTCCCAGGTGGCTTGTGGCAAACTTTAAACAACACTTTTTATGGATATCTTTAAGAAATGGCTTTCTTCTTGCCACTCTACCATAAAGGCCAGATTTGTGCAATATACGACTGATTGTTGTCCTATGGACAGAGTCTCCCACCTCAGCTGTAGATCTCTGCAGTTCATCCAGAGTGATCATGGGCCTCTTGGCTGCATCTCTGATCAGTCTTCTCCTTGTATGAGCTGAAAGTTTAGAGGGACGGCCAGGTCTTGGTAGATTTGCAGTGGTCTGATACTCCTTCCATTTCAATATTATCGCTTGCACAGTGCTCATTGGGATGTTTAAAGCTTGGGAAATATTTTTGTATCCAAATCCGGCTTTAAACTTCTTCACAACAGTATCTCGGACCTGCCTGGTGTGTTCCTTGTTCTTCATGATGCTCTCTGCGCTTTTAACGGACCTCTGAGACTATCACAGTGCAGGTGCATTTATAAGGAGACTTGATTACACACAGGTGGATTGTATTTATCATCATTAGTCATTTAGGTCAACATTGGATCATTCAGAGATCCTCACTGAACTTCTGGAGAGAGTTTGCTGCACTGAAAGTAAAGGGGCTGAATAATTTTGCACGCCCAATTTTTCAGTTTTTCATTTGTTAAAAAAGTTTGAAATATCCAATAAATGTCGTTCCACTTCATGATTGTGTTCCACTTCTTGTTGATTCTTCACAAAAAAATACAGTTTTATATCTTTATGTTTGAAGCCTGAAATGTGGCAAAAGGTCGCAAAGTTCAAGGGGGCCGAATACTTTCGCAAGGCACTGTAACATACACACGCGTACATCTGGATTGTGTATCGTAGTGGGGGTAGTGGCCGGAGGGCACCCACTTAATGTATTGTGAAATCTGTGGGAAAATGTATTTTAATGTTTTGAAAATGTTATTAATGCCCAGGAAGAGTAGCTGCTAACTTGGTAGGAACTAATGGGGATCCCTAATAAATACAAATTAAGACATTTGTAGTGGGCTGTGAGTGGTGTATAATAATTAACCTAATGTTGTTGTGATACAAGTAGTCTTGCATTTTTGTATCATACGTCTCATTTATAGACAGTGTAGCCAGAGTGTAACCAGGGTGTAGTCAGAGTGTAGCCAGAGTGTAACTTATGGTGGGGTGATGAGAATGTGAAAACTTGTTTTTATTTTATTCTCTCAGGCCTTGTCTTAAGGCGAGACATGATGCTGTCCAGTGATTCACTAACTCATTGTCAGGCCCAGGTACTACTCCCTGTCTGCTCTGTTGCCTGCTATATCCAATTCAATCTATCTGCTCCACCAACATCTTAATAGGCTAGAGCCCTCCTGGGGACATCTGGAGTGGAATACAGACACACCTTAATAGGTTATATACCTCATGGGGATCGAATTCTCTGCTAGCTCGCGAACTAACGAACATTACTATCTTTGAACGAATGTTTTCCCTATACATTAACGTTATGTGGTTAATTTTCAGAATGAGAGAATTAGATGAAAAGGAGGTGTTGCTTGTTAAACAAGTGGATTCAGGGATGAATTGGAGCTGGTGCTGGGCCTGGCTTAAGCTGGATACCAAATCAAATTGTATTTGTCACAAACACATTGTTAGCAGATGTTAATGCGAGTGTAGCGAAATGCTTGCGCTTCTAGTTCTGATAATGCAGTGATAACCAACGAGTAATCTAACCTAACAATTCCAAAACTACTACCTTACACACAAGTGTAAAGGGATAAAGAATATGTACATAAAGATATATGAATGAGTGATGGTACAGAACGGCATAAGATGCAGTAGATGGTATCGAGTACAGTATATACATATGAGATGAGTAATGTAGGGTATGTAAACAAAGTGGCATTGTTTAAAGTGGCTAGTGATATATTTTACATCAATTTCCATCAATTCCCATTATTAAAGTGGCTGGAGTTGTCAGTGTGTTGGCAGCAGCCACTCAATGTTAGTGGTGGCTGTTTAACAGTCTGATGGCCTTGACATAGAAGCTGTTTTTCAGTCCCGGTCCCAGCTTTGATGCACGTGTACTGACCTGGCCTTCTGGATGATAGCGGGGTGAACAGGCAGTGGCTCGGGTGGTTGTCCTTGATGATCTTTATGGCCTTCCTGTGACATCGGGTGGTGTAGGTGTCCTGGAGAGCAGGTAGTTTGCCCCCGGTGATGCGTTGTGCAGACCTCACTACCCTCTGGAGAGCCTTACGGTTGTGGGCGGAGCAGTTGCCGTACCAGGCGGTGATACAGCCCGACAGAATGCTCTCGATTGTGCATCTGTAGAAGTTTGTGAGTATTTTTGGTGACAAGCCGAATTTCTTCAGCCTCCTGAGTTTGAAGAGGCGCTGCTGCGCCTTCTTCACGATGCTGTCTGTGTGGGTGGACCAATTCAGTTTGTCTGTGATGTGTACGCCGAGGAACTTAACTTACTACCCTCTCCACTACTGTCCCATCGATGTGGATAGGGGGGGTGCTCCCTCTGCTATTTCCTGAAGTCCACAATCATCTCCTTAGTTTTGTTGACGTTGAGTGTGAGGTTATTTTCCTGACACCACACTCCGAGGGCCCTCACCTCCTCCCTGTAGGCCGTCTCGTCGTTGTTGGTAATCAAGCCTACCACTGTAGTGTCGTCCGCAAACTTGATGATTGAGTTGGAGGCGTGCGTGGCCACGCAGTTGTGGGTGAACAGGGAGTACAGGAGAGGGCTCAGAACGCACCCTTGTGGGGCCCCAGTGTTGAGGATCAGCGGGGTGGAGATGTTGTTACCTACCCTCACCACCTGGGGGTGGCCCGTCAGGAAGTCCAGTACCCAGTTGCACAGGGCAGGGTCGAGACCCAGGGTCTCGAGCTTGATGACGAGTTTGGAGGGTACTACGGTGTTAAATGCTGAGCTGTGGTCGATGAACAGCATTCTCACATAGGTATTCCTCTTGTCATCTTGTCCAGATGGGTTAGGGCAGTGTGCAGTGTGGTTGAGATTGCATCGTCTGTGGACCTATTTGGGCGGTAAGCAAATTGGAGTGGGTCTAGGGTGTCAGGTAGGGTGGAGGTGATATGGTCCTTGACTAGTCTCTCAAAGCACTTCATGATGACGGAAGTGAGTGCTACGGGGCGGTAGTCCCGTGGCCCTCTTGAAGCATGTGGGAACAGCAGACTGGGATAAGGATTGATTGAATATGTCAATCAACACACCAGCCAGCTGGTCTGCGCATGCTCTGAGGGCGCGGCTGGGGATGCCGTCTGGGCCTGTAGCCTTGCAAGGGGTAACACGTTTAAATGTTTTACTCACGTCGGCTGCAGTGAAGTAGAGTCCGCATGTTTTGGTTGCGGGCCGTGTCAGTGGCACTGTTTTGTCTTCAAAGCGGGCAAAAAAAGTTATTTAGTCTGCCTGGGAGCAAGACATCCTGGTCCGTGACGGGGCTAGTTTTCTTTTTGTAATCCGTGATTGACTGTAGACCCTGCCACATACCTCTTGTGTCTGAGCTGTTGAATTGCGACTCTACTTTGTCTCTATACTGACACTTAGCTTGTTTGATTGCCTTGCGGAGGGAATAGATACACTGTTTGTATTCGGTCATGTTTCCGGTCACCTTGCCCTGATTAAAAGCAGTGGTTCGCGCTTTCAGTTTCACGCGAATGCCTCCATCAATCCACGGTTTCTGGTTTGGGAATGTTTTGATCGTTGCTATGGGAACGACATCTTCAATGCACGTTCTAATGAACTCGCACACCGAATCAGCGTATTCGTCAATGTTGTTGTTCGCAGCAATGCGGAACATATCCGAGTCCACGTGATGGAAGCAGTCTTGGAGCGTGGAATCAGATTGTTCGGGCCAGCGTTGAACAGACCTCAGCACAGGAGCTTCTTGTTTTAGCTTCTGTCTGTTTGCAGGTAGCAACAAAATGGAGTCCTGGTCAGCTTTTCCAAAAGGAGGGTGGGTGAGGACCTTATATGCGTTGCAGAAGTTAGAATAGCAATGATCCAAGGTTTTACCAGCCCTGGTTGCGCAATCGATATACTGATACAATTTAGGGAGTCTTGTTTTCAGATTAGCCTTGTTAAAATCCCCAGCTACAATGAATGCAGCCTCCGGATATATGCTTTCCAGTTTGCAAAGAGTCAAATAAAGTTTGTTCAGAGCCATCGATGTGTCTGCTTGGGGGGGAATATATACGGCTGTGATTATAATCGAAGAGAATTCCCTTGGTAGATAATGCGGTCGACATTTGATTGTGAGGAATTCCAAATCAGGTGAACAGAAGGACTTGAGTTCCTGTATGTTGTTGTGACCACACCACGTCTTGTTAACCATAAGGCATACGTCCCCGCCCCTCTTCTTACCAGTTTCTGTCGGCGCAATGTGTGGAGAAACCAGCTGGCTGCACCGATTCCGTTAGCGTCTCTCGAGTGAGCCATGTTGCCGTGAGGTAAAGAACGTTGCAGTCTCTGATGTCCCTCTGGAATGCTACCCTTGCTCGGATTTCATCAACCTTGTTGTCAAGAGACTGGACATTGGCGAGAAGTATGCTAGGGAGTGGTGCGCGATGTGCCCGTCTCCGGAGCCTGACCAGAAGACCGCTTCGTTTCCCTCTTTTACGAGGTCTTTGTTTTGGGTCGCAGGCTGGAATCCATTCCGTTGTCCTGGGTGAAAGGCAGAACACAGGATCCGCTTCGGGAAAGTCATATTCCTGGTCGTACTGATGGTGAGTTGACGTTGCTCTTATATTCAGTAGTTCTTCCCGACTGTATGTAATGAAACCTAAGATGACCTGGGGTACCAATGTAAGAAATAACACGTAAAAAAAACGGCCATCTCTGTCGGCGCCGGAAGTAGAGGCCTTGATATACAGTATGTAGTGGAATGCTCTCGTCTACTGGACGTCTACTGGCTATGAAATAAGCAACAGCAATCATGGTGTTACATGTCCACGTCAGACCTAATATAAGACCTCAAATAAGTTAAATGCCATATCTTATGTGATAATATAAAAGACTCAAATCCCCATGGCCAAATCCCAAAGGAAAATATATGGTTGGATCATAATATACCTGTAACGGTCATCGTTGCATGAAGAAGTGGACCAATGCGCAGCGTTGTACGTGTTCATGATTTTTAATAAAACTCAACACCACAACAAAAAAAATAACAAAACAGCACAAACGAAACAGTTCTGTCTGGTGCAGACACAAACAGAAAACTACCCACAAATCACAGGTGGGAAAAGGCTACCTAAGTATGCTTCTCAATCAGAGACAACGACAGACTCTGATTGAGAACCACACCCGGCCAAACACACAGAAATAGAAAACATAGAACACAAAACATAGAATGCCCACCCCAACTCACGCCCTGACCAAACTAAAATAGAGAAATAAAAAGGATCTCTAAGGTCAGGGTGTGACAATATCAAAATGTCTAAGCAGCAATTATTTTTGTATCCATCCCCCTGCAAACAGTAGGTGTCACTCAGTCAACACATGCGTTGGAGGCTACTCCTTTATCTTATAATCACAGTTCTTTCCTCTAAAGGTCAACTGTAAGGGGGTTATCAATAGACAACTATGAATAATATACAGTACCAGTCCTGCCAATAACCAGGATCTGAAGACTTGTCTTCTGCCACCAGAATGATTTTCTGGACAGAATTGGGTCATTTTTTGATGAAGATGAGTTGTGTATCGTGTGTGTGTGTTGCTTGGTAATGGAGCTAGTGGTTGTTGGTCCATCTGCCACCTGTGTCTAATTCATGTCCAGGCAGGCAGTCTCTTTTGATTTGTGTCTTCCGCTTATTTTTCAATGATATGTGGCATCCTTCAACCCCCCCCCACCCCCCAAAGAATATAAAAAATTACAGCCTTCCTTTTTGCAATGCCACTAGTCAACTAGGCCCAGTTAAACCTGGTTCTATCTCCACAGAACCAGATGTTCTCTCCCCAGTTAAACCTGGTTCTGTCTCCCCAGAACCAGATGGTCTGGGACGTCACACCTACACCTGGGTTCAGGTACTATTTGGACAATTTAACAGAATGGGTATAGTTTAGTCTTTGTTTGTCAATGGTGGGTGTGCTCAGTGCCCAGACTATTCAAGTATGTCAGTGTTTTTAGGAATCAATAGCGGTACGTATGCCATCTCTATGAGTCACGTCACTGCAAGTTTATGCCAATGATAGTTTATCTCTTCAATCTGGCAGAGGACATTTACACAGGCAGCCGTTTGTGAGCTGCATTTTCCCTCGCTCTTTTTAAAAAGACATTTAGGATAATATGAATGATCCACCAGTCTCAACATAGCCCTATAACCCAATGTTGTTTTCTTCTTCGGTGCTTATGAAATGCGGCATGGCAAATGAACCCAGTTCGCAGTACTGAGACATCATCATATCGCTGCCTATTGATTCCATGAGCATTATAAAGGAGCCAGAACCAGAAAGAAAAGAGGGAAGAGCTGAGAGAAAGAGAAGATGTATCAAGTCTATTGACTGGTGAAAAGAAAGATCTGGGAGGCAGACTCAGGGGGGATTAGAACATATGAACATTTCCACTCTTAGTTCAGTTCCCACAATGCTGCTGAATGTGGATCTACGTTATTACCAGAGTGGAGTGTCAGGTGGCGTTATAATTAAATGCAGAACAACAAGAACAAAACAGAGCAGCTGCATCAAAAACAAGAGCTTCTCCTTTCACACAGTCTATACCCAGATGGAAGTAAACACACACACACACACAGTCTATACCCAGATGGAAATAAACATGAAAAATATCTGAAATGTATTCTGAGGTAATTAGAATGGCCCATGTTAATAGTGGCAAAGAAATACTGTTTATTCAGTGCCACACACAAGGTAATTGCTTTGAGAGCAGATTGATACTCTGTTAGGTTGTTATATTTACGGCTTAATCTACTTGCCAATCAGATTTATTGGGATTATAAAAAGAATGACTTTACGTTGGAACATACTGTAAATTGTTTTATTGTACCACTGCCTTGTGGTGGCAGCAGCAGCAACAGGAATGTAGAAATCATTGGGGTAACAATGTGTATTAAATTGAACCACCAGTTGTTGGCAACAGGCAGTCATTTATTCTCTATTACGAGGATGTCAAACGGTGAACAACCTGAGATTTAAAAATGACAGTCTGACAGCTCAGAGCTCGTCGCGATTCATCACTTGATCTGAAAGCACATATGACATTTGAAGCAAGAGATAGAGACAGAGAATAGAGAGATAAAGAGCTGGAAAGAGCCAGAGAGAGAGAGACAAAAGGAAGAAACATTGATCACAGAGAAACATGGAGTAAATGGATGGTCTATTGAACCAAACCCTGGCAGGAGGAAGGATGCCATGCTTTTCATCTTGGTTCTGCTACTGTCTGAGATTCCCTTACAGCCAATGGAAACCCTTGATCCGGGTTCTAAAAACACTGCTTGGATCATCCCTTTAATGACATGTGTTTATGCACCATCACCAGGCTTACAGTATACTGCTGTTGACTTCTATGAGACAGACGTGAGGACCAAAAGCCTTGATCCAACCAACTGAAAGACAGCTATGGTGAGCCTATAATGACTTGTGCTTGTGTGTTATCAGTGCATACAGTGCACTGCTGTAGTGTTGACTTTTACAGTATATTGTAGGGCCTATTGCTGACTCCATAACCCTCAGAGCAACAAGGGCACACACTAATAGTTCCTACAGGGAGACTAGCAGTAGAATAACTCACCATCCATCCAGAATACATGAATGTTCATTCTGCCCCTCAGACGATTATATCCTGGCCTTTATCGTTTCCATAGCGATATTAATAATTGATAGGCCCTCCCCTGCTGACCTGCAGTTCTTCTCCTGATGACGTCAGCCCGGTTAAAATATCCTTCCACCCTGTGATGAGGTTCATCGTTAGAGCTACATTACATTCTGTCGATGTGTGTAGTGGTTTGATTGGAATCTTTTGTTGTGAATGTTTCCTTCCCTGAGCTCTTTGGTGTGAATTACTTTAATTTGTTGAGCTCTTTTGGTGTGAATGATTTGAATGAGAACAGGCGGGTAGGGCTTGTTTCAGTTAAAATAAGTCTGGTAGCCTACTGTATAAATGCATTCACATTATAAATGATTCATACATAACACGTCCTTGGGCTAGTGCACTGAAGTTACTCTGCGCTGGGTGTAATGGTGTGTGTGTACAGTATTCAGACATGCTCCTGGCTGTGTGTTGAGGTTGTCGTTGTAAATCAGTGTGTTCTGGAGTTGTTCTACTCCTGACTACAGGCTGTATGTCATGTTGTCTTGTCTCTGTCCTTTCCCTTCACCCTGTCTCCCTCTGCTGGTCGTGTCAGGTTACCTTTTCTCCCCTTCTTTCCCCCAGCTGTTCCCTGTCTCCTCCTAACTACCCATTCACCCCGTTCCCCACCTGTTCCCTTTTTCCCTCTGATTAGGTCCCTATATCTCCCTCTGTTTCTGCTCCTGTCCTTGTCGGATTCTTGTTTGTTTGTGTGTCTCATGCCTGAACCAGACTATCATCGTGTGTGCTGCAACCTTGTCCTGTCCTGTCGGAATCTACCTGTCCATCTGAGCCCACGTGTGTTCGTCATTAAAGAACTCTGTTTAAGTTGATTCGCTTTTGGGTCCTCATTCACTCACCTTAACAGAAGAATCCGACCAAGAATGGACCCAGCGACTTCGGATCCTCTCTACTCAGCCGTCGAGATCCAGGGAGCGATGCTAGGCAGACACGAGCAGGAATTGTTTGCTGCTCGACATGCCGTTGAGACCCTGGCCACCCAAGTCTCCAACCTCACAGAACAGGTTCACCATCTCCGCCTCGATCCACCGGCCACTTCCAGGGCTTTCGAATCCCCGGAGCCCAGAATCAATAACCCGCCGTGTTACTCTGGGGAGCCCACTGAATGCCGCTCGTTCCTCACCCAGTGTGATATTGTGTTTTCTCTCCAGCCCAACACTTACTCCAGGAGCACTGCTCGTGTCGCCTACGTCATATCTCTCCTTATTGGACGGGCTCGTGAGTGGGGCACCGCAATCTGGGATGCAAGGGCTGAGTGTACTAACCAGTATCAGGACTTTAAGGAGGAGATGATACGGGTTTTTGATCGATCTGTTTTTGGGGAGGAGGCTTCCAGGGCCCTGTCTTCCCTATGTCAAGGCAATCGATCCATAACAGACTACTCTATTGAGTTTCGCACTCTTGCTGCCTCCAGTGGCTGGAACGAGCCGGCTTTGCTCGCTCGTCTTCTGGAGGGTCTCCGCGCAGAGGTAAAGGATGAGATTCTCTCCCGGGAGGTTCCTTCCAGCGTGGATTCCTTGATTGAACTCGCTATTCGCATTGAGCGACGGGTTGATCTTCGTCACCGAGCTCGTGGAAAGGAGCTCGCGTTCTCCGTTGCCCCCCTCTCCGCATCACTACCATCTTCCTCTGCCGGCTCGGGAGCTGAGCCTATGCAGCTGGGAGGTATCCGCATCTCGACTAAGGAGAGGGAACGGAGAATCACCAACCGCCTCTGTCTCTATTGCGGTTCTGCTGGTCATTTTGTCACTTCATGTCCAGTAAAAGCCAGAGCTCATCAGTAAGCGGAGGGCTACTGGTGAGCGCTACTACTCCTGTCTCTCCTTCAAGATCCTGCACTACCTTGTCGGTCCATCTACGCTGGACCGGTTCGTCAGCTTCCTGCAGTGCCTTAATAGACTCTGGGGCGGAGGGCTGTTTTATGGACGAGACCTGGGCTCGGGAACATGACATTCCTCTCAGACAGTTAAGGGAGTCCACGGCCTTGTTCGCCCTGGATGGTAGTCCTCTCCCCAGGATTCAGCGTGAGACGCTACCTTTAACCCTCACTGTTTCTGGTAATCATAGCGAAACCATTTCTTTTTTGATTTTTCGTTCACCTTTTACACCTGTTGTTTTGGGCCATCCCTGGCTAGTTTGTCATAATCCTTCCATTAATTGGTCTAGTAATTCTATCCTCTCCTGGAACGTCTCTTGTCATGTGAAATGTTTAATGTCTGCTATCCCTCCTGTTTCCTCTGTCTCTTCTTCACAGGAGGAGCCTGGTGATTTGACAGGGGTGCCGGAGGAATATCACGATCTGCGCACGGTGTTCAGTCGGTCCAGGGCCACCTCTCTTCCTCCACACCGGTCGTATGATTGTAGTATTGATCTCCTTCCGGGAACCACTCCCCCCCGGGGTAGACTATACTCTCTGTCGGCTCCCGAACGTAAGGCTCTCGAGGATTATTTGTCTGTAGCTCTTGACGCCGGTACCATAGTCCCCTCCTCCTCTCCCGCCGGAGCGGGGTTTTTTTTTGTCAAGAAGAAGGACGGGTCTCTGCGCCCCTGCATAGATTATCGAGGGCTGAATGACATAACAGTTAAGAATCGTTATCCGCTTCCTCTTATGTCTTCAGCCTTCGAGATCCTGCAGGGAGCCAGGTTTTTCACTAAGTTGGACCTTCGTAACGCTTACCATCTCGTGCGCATCAGGGAGGGGGACGAGTGGAAGACGGCGTTTAACACTCCGTTAGGGCACTTTGAATACCGGGTTCTTCCTTTCGGCCTCGCTAACGCTCCAGCTGTCTTTCAGGCATTAGTCAATGATGTCCTGAGAGACATGCTGAACATCTTTGTTTTCGTTTACCTTGACGATATCCTGATTTTTTCACCGTCACTCCAGATTCATGTTCAGCACGTTCGACGTGTCCTCCAGCGCCTTTTAGAGAATTGTCTTTTTGTGAAGGCTGAGAAGTGCACTTTTCATGCCTCCTCCGTCACATTTCTCGGTTCTGTTATTTCCGCTGAAGGCATTAAGATGGATCCCGCTAAAGTCCAAGCTGTCATTGATTGGCCCGCCCCTAAGTCACGCGTCGAGCTGCAGCGCTTTCTCGGCTTCGCGAACTTCTATCGTCGTTTCATCCGTAATTTCGGTCAGGTGGCCGCTCCTCTCACAGCCCTTACTTCTGTCAAGACGTGCTTTAAGTGGTCCGTTTCCGCCCAGGGAGCTTTTGATCTCCTCAAGAATCGTTTTACATCCGCTCCTATCCTTGTTACACCTGACGTCTCTAGACAGTTCGTTGTCGAGGTTGACGCGTCAGAGGTGGGCGTGGGAGCCATTCTTTCTCAGCGCTTCCTCTCTGACGACAAGGTCCACCCATGCGCGTATTTTTCTCATCGCCTGTCCCCGTCGGAACGTAACTATGATGTGGGAAACCGCGAACTGCTCGCCATCCGGTTAGCCCTAGGCGAATGGCGACAGTGGTTGGAGGGGGCGACCGTTCCTTTTGTCGTTTGGACTGACCATAGGAACCTTGAGTACATCCGTTCTGCCAAACGACTTAATGCGCGTCAGGCGCGTTGGGCGCTGTTTTTCGCTCGTTTCGAGTTCGTGATTTCTTATCGTCCGGGCTCTAAGAACACCAAGCCTGATGCTTTATCTCGTCTCTTCAGTTCTTCAGTAGCCTCCACTGACCCCGAGGGGATTCTCCCTGAGGGGCGTGTTGTCGGATTGACTGTCTGGGGAATTGAGAGGCAGGTAAAGCAAGCGCTCACTCACACTCCGTCGCCGCGCGCTTGTCCTAGGAACCTTCTTTTCGTTCCCGTTCCTACTCGTCTGGCCGTTCTTCAGTGGGCTCACTCTGCCAAGTTAGCCGGCCACCCTGGCGTTCGGGGTACGCTTGCTTCCATTCGCCAGCGTTTTTGGTGGCCCACCCGGGAGCATGACACGCGTCGTTTCGTGGCTGCTTGTTCGGTCTGCGCGCAGACTAAGTCCGGTAACTCCCCTCCTGCCGGCCGTCTCAGGCCGCTTCCCATTCCCTCTCGACCGTGGTCTCACATCGCCTTAGATTTTGTCACCGGACTGCCTTCGTCAGCGGGGAAGACTGTTATTCTTACGGTTGTCGATAGGTTCTCTAAGGCGGCTCATTTCATTCCCCTTGCTAAGCTTCCTTCTGCTAAAGAGACGGCACAAATCATCATCGAGAATGTTTTCAGAATTCATGGCCTTCCGTCAGACGTCGTTTCGGACAGAGGTCCGCAATTCACGTCTCAATTTTGGAGGGAGTTTTGCCGTTTGATTGGGGCTTCCGTCAGTCTCTCTTCCGGCTTTCACCCCCAGTCTAACGGTCAAGCAGAACGGGCCAATCAGACTATTGGTCGCATCTTACGCAGTCTTTCTTTTCGCAACCCTGCGTCTTGGTCAGAACAGCTCCCCTGGGCAGAATACGCCCACAACTCGCTTCCTTCGTCTGCAACCGGGCTATCTCCTTTTCAGAGTAGCCTCGGGTACCAGCCTCCGTTGTTCTCATCTCAGTTCGCCGAGTCCAGCGTCCCCTCCGCTCAGGCTTTTGTCCAACGTTGCGAGCGCACCTGGAAGAGGGTCAGGTCTGCACTTTGCCGTTATAGGGCGCAGACTGTGAGAGCTGCTAATAAGCGTAGAACGAAGAGCCCTAGATATTGTCGCGGTCAGAGAGTTTGGCTCTCCACTCAGAACCTTCCCCTTAAGACGGCTTCTCGCAAGTTGACCCCGCGGTTCATTGGTCCGTTCCGTATTTCTCGGGTCATTAATCCTGTCGCAGTTCGACTTCTTCTTCCGCGATACCTTCGTCGCGTCCACCCGGTCTTCCATGTCTCCTGTGTTAAGCCCGTTCTTCGCGCCCCCGCTCGTCTTCCCCCCCCCCCCCCCCCATCCTTGTCGAGGGCGCACCCATCTACAGGGTCCGCAGGATTTTGGACATGCGTCCTCGGGGCCGTGGTCACCAGTACCTTGTTGATTGGGAGGGGTACGGTCCTGAGGAGAGGAGTTGGGTTCCCTCTCGGGACGTGCTGGACCGTGCGCTGATCGAGGATTTCCTCCGTTGCCGCCAGGTTTCCTCCTCGAGTGCGCCAGGAGGCGCTCGGTGAGTGGGGGGGTACTGTCATGTTGTCTTGTCTCTGTCCTTTCCCTTCACCCTGTCTCCCTCTGCTGGTCGTGTCAGGTTACCTTTTCTCCCCTTCTTTCCCCCAGCTGTTCCCTGTCTCCTCCTAACTACCCATTCACCCCGTTCCCCACCTGTTCCCTTTTTCCCTCTGATTAGGTCCCTATATCTCCCTCTGTTTCTGCTCCTGTCCTTGTCGGATTCTTGTTTGTTTGTGTGTCTCATGCCTGAACCAGACTATCATCGTGTGTGCTGCAACCTTGTCCTGTCCTGTCGGAATCTACCTGTCCATCTGAGCCCACGTGTGTTCGTCATTAAAGAACTCTGTTTAAGTTGATTCGCTTTTGGGTCCTCATTCACTCACCTTAACACTGTAGGCTGTTTAGACTCCTAGCAGGTAAAAGTCTTCTCTGTGGACCGACAGGCAGACAGACAGACCTCTTAGTGAACACATACACACAGTGACATTTACAGAGATGGAGAGTAGCTTAGACATGCTTAAATACCTCCAACGCGTGAAGGTTAATTATGTCCAGCTAAAGCCCATTATTCCCATTCCTCTTGTTATGGAGCCCCATGTTGCGTCCCAAATGGTACCATATTCCCTATATAGTGCACTACTTTTGACCAGGACCCGTAGGGCTCTGGTCAAAAGTAGTGCACTTTATCGTGGAAAGGGTGCCATTTGGGACGTATCCCCAATGTGGCGGAGTAATAATGAGGTTTGAATCCCCTGGCAGAGCAGAGCGGCTGGTGGTGAAATCCTCTGGGGCTGAACCCTCATCAGAGCCTGGTGCTGCTGCACCTGCTGAGGACACATCCACTCCCACAGAGCCCTAGGCTCACATCCAGCTGTACAGATAATCAATGATATCACACATGGGTGGTTAGGGTGGGTGTGTGGGGGTGTGGGTGCGTGCGTGCTTGAGTTACATGTTGCCTTGTTGTACAAATAAAAAATTTCTTTGACCTTGTGATCTTACTTCACTGTCATATATAGAGAATCCGTCCTATGAGCCTTCCTTCCTTTTCCTGGAAGGAAAGGTCTGAGCCCTCCTTCCTTTTCCTGGAAGGAATCACCTGCACTCACCACCCTCCTAATATCACACACCACCATCCCAATATCACTCACCATCCTCATAATATCACTCACCGTCCTCCTAAAACCACTCACCACCCTCATAATATCACTCACCACCCTCATAATATCACTCACCACCCTCCTAATACCACTCACCATCCTCCTAATACCACTCACCACCCTCCTAATATCACTCACCATCCTCCTAATATCACTCACCATCCTCATAATATCACTCACCGTCCTCCTAATACCAGGCACCACCCTCATAATATCACTCACCATCCTCCTAATACCACTCACCACCCTCATAATATCACTCACCACCCTCATAATATCACTTACCATCCTGCTAGTATCACTCACCATCCTCCTAATATCACTCACCACCCTCCTAATACCATTCACCATCCTCCTAATATCACTCACCACCTTCCTAATATCACCTACCATCCTTCTAATATTACTCACCACCCTCATAATATCACTCACCATCCTCCTAATATCACTCACCATCCTCCTAATATCACCTACCATCCTCCTAGTATCACTCACCATCCTCCTAATTTCACTCACCACCCTCCTAATACCATTCACCATCCTCCTAATATCACTCACCACCTTCCTAATATCACCTACCATCCTTCTAATATTACTCACCACCCTCATAATATCACTCACCACCCTCCTAATACCATTCACCATCCTCCTAATATCACTCACCACCTTCCTAATATCACCTACCATCCTTCTAATATTACTCACCACCCTCATAATATCACTCACCATCCTCCTAATATCACTCACCACCTTCCTAATATCACCTACCATCCTCCTAGTATCACTCACCATCCTCCTAATTTCACTCACCACCTTCCTAATACCATTCACCATCCTCCTAATATCACTCACCACCTTCCTAATATCACCTACCATCCTTCTAATATTACTCACCACCCTCATAATATCACTCACCATCCTCCTAATATCACTCACCATCCTCCTAATATCACTCACCACCCTCATAATATCACTCACCACCCTCATAATATCACTCACCACCCTCATATCACCCACCACCCTCATAATATCACTCACCATCCACCTAATATCACTCACCACCCTCATAATATCACTCACCACCCTCATAATATCACTCACCATCCTCCTAATATCACTCACCACCCTCATAATATCACTCACCACCCTCATAATATCACTCACCATCCTCCTAATATCACTCACCACCCTCATAATATCACTCACCACCCTCATAATATCACTCACCATCCTCCTAATATCACTCACCACCCTCATAATTGTAAACCTTTTGAATTGTACGTACAGTTATCAGTGTATGCATGTTTTATGCTTACTGTATTGAATGACTTTCAGTTCAATGGACCGTTATGAATGAAGAATGTTTGCATCTGTAATGATCATGACCATTATTGTAAAGCACTGTACATTTAGAAATATACTGAAAAATATATAAACGCAACATGTAAAGTGTTGGTCCCATGCTTCATGAGTTGAAATAAAAGATCCGAGAAATGTCTCTAAAATGTTGTGCACAAATTTGTTAACATCCTTGTTAGCGAGCGTTTCTCCTTTGCCAAGATAATCCATCCACCTGACAGGTGTGGCATATCAAGAAGCTGATTAAACAGCAGGATCATTGGGGTGGCAGGTAGCCTAGTGGTTAGAGCGTTGGGCCAGTAACCGCAAGGTTGCTGGATCGAGTCCCTGAGCTGACCAGGTAAAAAAAAATCTACTCCTGAACAAGGCAGTTAACTCCCTGGTAGGCTGTCATTATAAATAATAATTTGTTCTTAACTGACTTGCCTAGTTTAATAAAATAATAATAATAATTACACAGATGCACCTTGTGCTGGGCACTCTAAAATGTCAGATGCTTCAAGTTTTGAGGGAGCATGCAATTGCCATTCTGACAACAGGAATGTCCACCAGAGCTGTTGCCAGAGAATTGAATGTTCATTTCCCTACCATAAGCTGTGTCTGATGTCGTTTTAGAGAATTTGTCAGTATGTCCAACCAACCTCACAACTGCAGCCCACGTGTGACCACACCAGCCCAGGACCTCCACATCCGGCTTCTTCACCTGTGGGATCGTCTGAGACCAGCCACCCGGACAACTGATGAAACTGTGGGTTTGCACAACCAAATCATTTCTGCACAAGTTGTCAGAAACTGTATCAGGGAAGCTCATCTGCTACCTCACTAGGATCTTGACCTGACTGCAGTTTGGGCTCATAACCAACTTCAGTGGGAAAATGCCAAACTTCGATGGCCACTGGCACACTGGAGAAGTGTGCTCTTCACGGATGAATCCCGGTTTCAACTGTACCAGGCAGATGGCGGACAGCGTGTATGGCGTTGTGTGGGTGAGCGGTTTGCTGACGTCTACATTGTGAACAGAAAGCTGAAAATGTCTCAGTTCTTCCTTGGCCTGCATACTCACCAGACATGTCACCCATTGAGCATGTTTTGGATGCTCTGGATCGACGTGTAAGACAGCATGTTCGTTCCCTCCAATATCCAGCAACTTCGCACAGCCATTGATACAACAATCCACAGCCTGATCAATTCTATGCAAAGGAGATGGTGCATGAGACAAATGGTGGCCACACCAGATTCTGAATGGTTTTCTGATACACAGCCCTACCTTTTTTTAAGGTATCTGTGACCAACAGATGCATATCTGTATTCCCAGGAGTGGCAATTTTAGCATGTAAATCTTGGTGGGGCAAACAAACAAAAAAAGTGGGATGCATGCCAGCAAAGCCACTACACATAAAAACATAGATGATATGGCAGACTTGCTTAAACTAATGTGGTTCCTCCTGACAATTGAGATGTACAAGCTATGGCGTAAGGGGACGACAAGCTGATAAGAGGCAATCCGTAATTTCGATTGAGACATTAATGAGAAAGCGACGATGGACGTAGTCAATATAACAATTTTTTTAAGCACTTTTGAAATGTGCAGCGACAGAATTCAGAACATGGGCCGTTCTTACTGTACACCAAGTCAGAACCGTAGGATAAATCAATGGGGCATATAAACAGACAACGAAAGCTCTTAAAATATTTGATGATTACATTTCTCTAAAACAGGTTATAGGCTATTTGTGCACCACCAAGTTAGAACAGTAGGCAAAATTAAGAGGTGAAAATAGACCAAATTATTAGGGTGAGGCACATTGATCGCCGTTTGGGTTTTTGCATGTCAAAAAAGATACACATCATACAACACTATTTGGCACGTTAAATACGTTTTTAATTTGACACGTCAAATAACACAATTATATTATAGAATGTTGTGTGTGCTGAATTTGCACGTGCAAGCCAAACACCACAACTACCATCAGTAGCACTGTCAAGGCTGTACAAAAAAAAGTCGCCAAACATGCACACACCGGGCCATGAACGATGTGTTTACAATACCACGTTGGTGAAAATAGACCAAATTATTAGGGTGAGGCACATGGGCTACGAACAGTTTACCACACAACATACACTTAGGATTACTTTCTTAGCTACAGTATACATTTCTCCCTGGCATATTACATCATTTATGCAGCAGCATACAAGACATTTTTGGGCTCACCTTGTGAAGGTGGCGCAGCGGTCCTTTGTTGGAAACTGTTGTCATCAAAGTCTGGCATTCTCTGGATTGATGGGTGGGAACTCTGGAAAATAAAAGACAGACACTCCATTGAATAGCAGGCTAACGCTAGGGGTTTCTTTACAACGCTTGCAGTTAGCCACTGATTCTTTCCAAACGACTCATTGTTCAATCAATCAAATGTATTTACAAAGACCTTTTTACATCAGCAGACGTCACAAAGTGCTTATACAGAAACCCAGCCTAAAACACCAAACAGCAAGCAATGCAGATATAGAAGCACAGTGGATAGGAAAAACTCCCTAGAAAGGCAGGAACCTAGGAAGAAACCTAGAGAGGAACCAGGCTCTGAGGGGTGGCCAGTCTTCTTCTGGCTGTGCCGGGTTGAGATTATTGTTGAATTTGCAATTTCCAAGTTGTTGTGTAATCTTTATGTACAATGGCCGATACGTTTTATCTATAATTTCTCTTCATTATTTCTCTTAATGTGACAAGGATTACAAAGGATTTGCCTGATGATGACTGCTAGCTAAGACTTTGAAAGTAAGATGTTGACATAATCAGTCAAGCTACTAGGCAGGTAGACTAGTGGTTAGCATGTTGGGCCAGTAACAGAAAGGTTGCTGGATCAAATCCCTGAGCTGACAAGGTAAAAATCTGTCGTCCTTCCACTGAACAAGGAAGTGGAATTTAAACATTGTTTGCAAACGTGTGACATGTATTAATGACAAAATAACAAGCAGAACATGCAAACCCCAAAAAACTAAAAGTGTGGCCCTGCCCTGAATGACGGGTCACCAGTCCCCAGTCCCAGTCCATAGATTAGGGCCTAATGAATTTATTTAAATTGACTGATTTTGTTATATGAACTGTAATTGAGTAAAACCTTTGAAATTGCTGCATGTTGCGTGGATGTGTTTCTTCAGTGTATATTTCCATCTCTCATTCCTGAAGCATCGAACTGTGTAGCCTCTACTTCACTCACACAGTCATGCTGGCAGGTACTGTAGCCTTGGAACAGCACAGAGGCTGAATGCATGATCCAGGAATCATATGAATCATTAAATGATTTCTCGCTTTCTGAAAAATGTGTGTTATTTTATGTGTAAAGGTTGCACCACTTACAGCAGCAGCCAGAGAGCGTCTGGGGTAGCAGGTATGAAATAGAAAAAAGAGGACCATGCTGAGCTTTTGTCGTAGAGCCAGCAGTAAACAGACCAAAATACTCCCCACACCACGGATACAATAGCAGATCTATTCCTCCACCATGCAGGTCACAGGATAAAGAGTACAGCAGGTCTGGAGGTCAACAGGTCTTTCCATCCGTTATGGACTGTGATTCAGTAAAATCACCAGGAGAAATTGGGGTGGTTATCCACTCAGCTGCCATGAATGCATCATTCTTCAAAGCCTCTTTCAGAGAAACACTTTTGATTTGAAAGCCAGGTATTTTCCCTTTGATCGTTCCTTCCAACCAAAAAACACAGATACCCAATCACTCACTCAGAGATGCCAAAAGGAAAGCTAGACTGAAATCAAATAAAATTGAACTGAAATGAAAAACAATTGAATCCTAATTTAATTTACGTGGGGCACTGGAGCAACAAAAGTCACTTGAGGAGCCCACTTTGCCCAAGTTATTGTGTGAGACATATTGGATGCCTTTTGGTAAGGATATCCAAAGTGGCATCAGACACACTGACTCAGACAAGACACATTTGGCATCATCTTTCTCCAGGTGCTCCCCAGCTCTTTTCAAGCCAATTCATAACTTCTCTTCTTGAGAGTCGTGGCTGCTTCGTTATCAGTGTACTGAACTATATTTTGCGAGTTGGGAAATTCATTTGAAATACCTTAGGAAGTGTTGCTCTGCTCTGCTCTCCCTGTGGCTCTGACTGCTTACTGTTTTACAGAGCGGCTCCTCCGTACTCACGAAAGTCAAGCAAGGCCGTCGTCCTATCTCTGCTCTGATGGGCTATTGATTTAGCTGCTCTCTAAGTCAGGGAAGGGATTTCTCATTGAGATAATACTGTAGCAATTCTATCTGAAATCTTCATCGAGTGCCAAGGGGCTCCTGAGTTCTTATCTCGCCCGCCTGTGGATTGAGATTGACTTTGCCAACAATGACGTTGTCCTTCTACTGCACTCCACTGCACTGCTCTCTCAGAAGGAAGTATCCTTACTGTCTTTGTCCCCGAGCAACTCACCCTGTCTGTTACACTCTAATGGGTTTTGTGACACAGGGGAATTGTTCTGGGGTCTCGATACCTTTCGTTCCACATTATGTTGCCCCATTTCCAGATAACCACTAACAACAAAAAATGTTGTAATGTTAATCTATGTCAAAACACTGTAGGAAGGTGTTGTAGGCTAGCTAGCGTCCCCCTGAATGCTTGGTGGCCATGACCTCCAATTTATATAGGAAGCACAATTTGACAGGGCTCATTCAGGTGACTTCCAATCTGCTGTTCCCTTGGAAACGGTGTGTGTGTGTGTGTGTGTGTGTGTGTGTGTGTGTGTGTGTGTGTGTGTGTGTGTGTGTGTGTGTAACCCCACCTAATTGGAATGCAGGACTCATTGTGTGGCATCTCATCTGAGTCTATAAAGCACTTTCCTCCTCTTTCTCTAATGAATATTAATGCGGCCATGTTGAGTGAGGTAAAGTGGAGGCTCTTCTGTCTTTTTTGTTGAGGGATTCTTGTACACTATTAATATTTCCTCAACACAGAGAGAACGAGAGAGCGAGAGAGAGAGAGAGAGAGAGCACTGCATCATGCAACCTTAATGCTTCTCTATGAGTCTCTATGACTGTGTTGAGAAAGAAGGGAATATTTAACATAGACACGCTGCGTGCAGTCACTCAGAAAACAGGCAAGCACCTTAGTCTTACCTCTCCCTCCCCAAAGCACCTGCATCTAATCCTTTGCTCTACCCTACATGTTACCATACATGATTAAAATATGCCCTCAGGTTCTCTTTCCTGTCTGGACTGATGTGTTTCACATTTATTCTAACTGGAATGTACAGGTAACTGCCAAAATAATGGAAACACTTGAGTAAATGAGGGTAACAAGTATATTGAAAGCAGGTTCTTCCACACAGGTGTGGTTCCTGGGTTAATTAAGAAATGAACATCCCTTAATGCTGAGGGTTATGCATAATGTTGTGCAGACCATAATTTTAGAAATTATTTTGCTTACCCTGGCTATGCCCCCATAGGATGACAATGTCCCGATTCAGTGGGCACAAGTGTTCACTGAATGGTTTGATGAGCATGAAAACGATGTAAACTGAATGCCATGGCCGTCACAGTAACAAGATCTCAACCCAATGGAACACTTATGGAGGAGGGCAGGAGATTCTGGAGCGGGACCTGAAAGAGCGTTTTCCATCAACAAAACACCAAGTTATGGAATTTCTTGTGGAAGAATGGTGTTGCATTACTCCAATGGAATTCCTGTCACGCCCTGACCTTAGTTAACTTTGTTTTCTTTATTATTTTTGGTTAGGTCAGGGTGTGACGAGGGTGGTATGTGTGTTTTTGTCTTGTCTAGGGTTTTTTGTATATCTATGGGGATTTGGTATTGTCTAGGTAAATGTAAGTCTATGGTGGCCTGGATTGGTTCCCAATCAGAGACAGCTGTTTATCGTTGTCTCTGATTGGGGATCCTATTTAGGTTGCCATTTTCCATTTTGGTTTGGTGGGTTATTGTCTATGTGTAGTTGCATGTCAGCACTCGGTTTATTGTAGCGGCACGGTCGTTTTGTATAATTTGTTCTTTTATTAAAAGAAGAATGTATACACGTGCCGTGGTCTCATCGTTATGACGAAAGTAACCATTCCAGACACTTGTAGAATCTATGCCAAAGAGCATTGCAACTGTTCTGGTTCGTGGTGCCCAACGCCCTAGTTTTCCCACAAACTGGTTGAATCAATGTAATTTCAACATATTTCCTCAGTGGATTGTGATGTGGAATCTATGTGGAAAATACAATACAAGTCTGTCAACTGTTGTTTTGAGGGTTCAATTTCAACCACATGATTTTTTTCAACATGGTAACCTAATTTCAACATAGACAAACCTTGTAATAAACGACGTCAGATCTTCAACGTTATATCCACAATCAGAAAATAAACTATAGTCTGGGCAGCACCTCCTACTGGAGAATTGAACCCATAGCTCCTACTGGAGAATTGAACCCACAGCTCCTACTGGAGAATTGAACCCACAGCTCCTACTGGAGAATTGAACCCACAGCTCCTACTGGAGAATTGAACCCACAGCTCCTACTGGAGAATTGAACCCACAGCTCCTACTGGAGAATTGAACCCACAGCTCCTACTGGAGAATTGAACCCACAGCTGCTACTGGAGAATTGAACCCACAGCTGCTACTGGAGAATTGAACCCACAGCTCCTACTGGAGAATTGAACCCACAGCTCCTACTGGAGAATTGAACCCACAGCTCCTACTGGAGAATTGAACCCACAGCTCCTACTGGAGAATTGAACCCACAGCTCCTACTGGAGAATTGAACCCACAGCTCCTACTGGAGAATTGAACCCACAGCTCCTACTGGAGAATTGAACCCACAGCTCCTACTGGAGAATTGAACCCACAGCTGCTACTGGAGAATTGAACCCACAGCTCCTACTGGAGAATTGAACCCACAGCTACCCTTTCGTCTCCCACCCAGAGTTTTAACCAATCCCAGCCCTGCTAAGCGATTATATTTGTCACTCACTATTAATCTGTTAATTAACAATGTGCTATCGTGAGGATGATTGTTGAGAGATCACCATTTGAAAACGAAATACATTCACTGGTGCTATCATTCCAAAGGGTAGGTTAAACCGGGCAAATGAAATATGACCATACTTTATCACTTATATATCATCAAAGATGCTATTTACTGTAGTCCTCTAATATAGCATTTAGAAAGTCATCAACAGCTATTGTTTAAATTCATCCCAGAATTCAACTCAAAATGTACAATATAGTATATCTAGGGTTTCAAGCTCAAGGTTGATTTCAAATGGAATAAGGTTATTTAGTGATATTGCGTTTGGTTGTCAATGCAACCGAATATCAACATTTGAAGGAGATGTATTTTCTTCTTGGCTTTAATTCCAGTTTGTCAACAAATGAATAATTTATATGTTGAATACATCCATCTCAACCAAACAAGTTAAAGAATAGGACTAAATTGACTTGATTTAAAGTGCATTTAAAGTTTGATTTGATATAGTTCTCTTTAACCTTGGTTTTTGGTTGGGACGGAGATGTGAATCCAATAAATAAATTATTAATTTGTAGACAAACTGGAATTAAAGCCACACTAAGTCAGTGGCTCAGATGGAACTGTCCAAGCAGAAGATACATCTCCTTTAAATGTTGATATTTGGTTGCACTGACAACAAAACACAATTCAATATCACTTTCAAAATACAATAAATAGCCTCAGGTTATCTTACAAGCTAATGTAACAATCAACATTAAAACGAGTATCACATCCATGGCCTGCATTTTCCAATCAAAGTTATTGGTTGTGTACGCCGTTTAGCAGGTGTTATGGCAGGTGCAGCGAAATGCTTGTGTTCTTAGTTCCTATTAATCAACACAGCAAATGTTAACAAGCACACACTAATCCAAGATGAACAAAAATGTATTTTTAAATGTAGGTTACTGTAACTATAAAGGTCTTCTTATGTAATCATATAAAGCGTGCAGCTTCGAGATGCTATAGGTCGTAGGTCGACGTAGGTCTGTGGAGACCTTCACACATACTGTAATCATCTGTACAGAATCCCGAACGGCATTGGTCACTTGCACCATGTACTTATAAAGTATTGTCAACTGCAATCCAAAATATCTGACAATGTATTCCCATTTTAACTTTGCCGTGCTTTTAAATGGTTGAAAGCGCAGTGATGTTTTTCCATTGGAATTTGGTTGTGCGTTTAGATCCATAGTGATAATACATTGGACATTCAACCAACTTTTCATTCTCTTTTTGATTGGATGAATATAGCTTGTAATCTTATTATACAGTTATACACATTGAAATGACGTTGAGTGCCCCGTGGATTGTATCCAATAAATGTGTGGGTACGTAACACCTTAGAAGTCTGAGAACGAGTCTGTCTGTGTAGCTTAGTGTGGACTGTCAACTCTTATCTTAGTGTGTCAATGTGGAAATGAATTAGAGGTGAACATGCTCATAGCCACTAGTGAATGAACTAGATCATTAATAAACATGCTTTATAAGCTACACGGTGTATCTGTAGTCCAGAGGTAGCTAAGTGAATAATAAAGGCAATAGTATAGTCTCTCTCTCCTCTTTCTTGATCTGTGTCAATTCAATTCAATTCAAGGCTATGTATTGGCATGGGAAACATATGTTAACATTGCCAAAGCAAGTGAGGTAGATAATATACAAAAGTGAAATAAACAATAAAAATGAACAGTAAACATTCCATTCACACAAGTTCCAAAAGATTAAAGACATTACACATGTCAAATATTATGTCGATATGCAGTGTTGTAACGATGTGCAAATGGTTAAAGTACAAAAGGGAAAATAAATAAGCATAAATATGGGTTGTATTTACAATGGTGTTTGTTCTTCACTGGTTGACCTTTCCTTGAGGCAACAGGTCACAAATCTTGCTGATGTGATGGCACACTGTGATATTTCACCCAGTAGATATGGGAGTTTATCAAAATCAGGTTTGTTTTCAAATTCTTTGTGGATCTGTGTAATCTGAGGGAAATATATGTCTATAATATGGTCATACATTTGGCAGGAGGTTAGGAAGTGCAGCTCAGTTTCCACCTAATTTTGTGAGCAGTGTGCACATAGCCTGTGTCTCTCTCTGTGTCTCTCTCTTTGTTTCTCTGTGTGTCTCTCTCTGTGTGTCTATCTCTCTGTCTCTCTGTGTCTCTCTTTGTCTCTCTCTCACTCTCTCTCTGTGTCTCTCTCTGTGTCTCTATGTGTCTCGCTCTCACTCTCTCTCTGTGTCTCTCTCTCTGTCTCTGTCTCTCTCTCGCTCTCTCTGTGTCTCTCTCTCTCTGTGCCTCTCTCTCTCTCTCTCTCTCTCTCTCTCTCTCTCTCTGAGTCCAGCTGCAGCTAAGTGAATGATAAAGTTACTGTGGTGATCAGATATGGATCACAGCAGGGGGTTAATCCAGCCAATATTGAGCTGAACACACAGTCTTTACAGCAGGGAGCCCCACACACATACTCTGCATCAGGGAGCTAAACAGCCCAGGTCACAGTTTAATGAGAGGATAGAGCTCTGATTAAATAGTGTACAAGCAGGAATGAAAGATACTGTGTACCTCATGAAGAGATAGATAGGAAATAATGTATTCACAGCAATACCCAGTACTCATTAAGGGTTCCCTGAGATGAAATAATTGCATAGTACTGTGTTGTTCAAACATATTTGTTGAACAGGAAGTGTTGTAAGGTAATATGGCAAGCCTACCTGCCTGTGTGTGTGTGAGCATTTGCACTTATATACTTTCTTGCTAGTGTGTGTGTGTGCTCACATCTCTGTGCATCTATGTCCACCTGTGTGTATTTGCAGATGCACTAAAAGTGTCTCTTCCTCTAGCTAGCTTTAGCTGAGGCTGCTTTAGCTGAGGCTGCTTTAGCTGAGGCTGTACACCAACATGATGTGATGTTGAAACGCCATTACAGCGGCAGAGGGGAAGATTTATATCTGTCTGTGTGCTTTTTATTGAGTGTGCATTCACCATCCAGCCCATCCTCCATCCAGCATGCAAAGCGTGAAATGTTTGAGGTTTGTCAGTAAACCTGTCAGCGGTCTGAGATTTCTCTCTCGACGTCTGTCAAGCTTGGTTGGTTGGTCGTAGGCACTGGTGAGGTGGGCTGGGCTCTCTGTCTGATGCCGGCAGCAGCTGTTATGTTTCACTATTCATTCACCGGGAGAGATGGCCTTATCAAACGGCACATCCATCAGAAGGACATGTCCTCTCCTTTCCTCTCCTCTTCTCATCCATGGGCACCAGCTGTCAGAGACAGAGAGAGGGAGAGAGAGAGACGTCAATTGGCTAGTCACCAAAGCCACTTCCAAATCCCCCCTCAACGCTTGCAGGTCCACAGTCCAATTTCCTGTTGAACATTTTGAATGTGCACACACACACCAATCATTTGCGATGGCCCCACCTGGAGTGTGATCAATCACCTCAAAGCAGAGCAAAGCGGGGTCTGTCTGTGAGTGTCTCCATGTGGAAACGCACAGCGGGATGCAACACACAAACAATCAATTCAGCACCGAAGCCCCTGATTGGTCAGTTCAGCTTCCCCGACTGCTCTGCTCTGTCCACTAATTGGCTGTCTTGTTTTTGATGTCTTGGCATGAAGCACTTTTTCCTGCATGTTTTCATTTTTATTTTAGTTCTCTCTCTCTCCCTCTCTATACATCCCCCCCTCTCTCCCCTCTCCCCTCTGCATTTCTCTCTCTCTCTACCTTTCTCTCCCCCTCTACCCCTCTCTCTCTCTCCCTCTCTATACATCCCCCTCTCTCTACCCTTTACCCTCTGCATTTCTCTCTCTTTCTCCATATACCACCCCTTTACTGTCTTTCTCCATTTCCTCTTTCTACCGCTCCCATCACTCTCTCTCTCTCCGCTGTCGTCTGAATAAAGCAGTGATCCTGCCTGCCTGCACTCAACAGGAAGTGCGCCTATTAAGCATAATGACTGAGGGAAGGAACTGCATTTGACTGACTAGAACTCATCAGAGCGAGAAATCAGCCACAGATTTGGTTCTGAGACGCTGACATGTTCTACACACGCCGCCACATTGTCATTACTGTTACGGCTTCACAACCATGTTGTTAGCAACACGCCTGGCTGTTCTCTGCTGGTTTGAATGGTGGGAGCTTAAAATGAGAAAAGAAAAACATTTGCCTGACATACTATAACCTCCATTTTGGATAATTAGATGGATTCTTTTGTTTTCTGACAATGTGAGAAGTCTGGGTGAGTATAGGGTTTAAATCTGCCTAAATGATTGCCACAGTGCTTACAATTCTCAGTCAGTCTAGCTGTGTGAATCCCAATTACTGCCATACAGAGTCAACGATTTGAATATGAATAGGACAGTGTTAGCATACTGTATTCAGACAAATTAAGTCCTTCACAGTATTGTCATCTGCACAATCGAAAGATGGAACACTCAAGCCGTTCTGATTATGATTTTTTAAAAGCAGTTATGATTATGACTTTTAAAAAAGCCATTATGATTATGAATGGGGGGGAAAGCAGTTATGATTATGAATGGGGGGGAAAGCAGTTATGATTATGAATGGGGGGGAAAGCAGTTATGATTATGAATGGGGAGGAAAGCAGTTATGATTATGAATGGGGAGGAAAGCAGTTATGATTATGAATGGGGGGGAAAGCAGTTATGATTATGAATGGGGGGTAAAGCAGTTATGATTATGAATGGGGGGAAAGCAGTTATGATTATGAATGGGGGGGAAAGCAGTTATGATTATGAATGGGGAGAAAAGCAGTTATGATTATGAATGGGGGAAAAGCAGTTATGATTATGAATGGGGAGGAAAGCAGTTATGATTATGAATGGGGGGGAAAGCAGTTATGATTATGAATGGGGAGGAAAGCAGTTATGATTATGAATGGGGGGAAAGCAGTTATGATTATGAATGGGGGGGAAAGCAGTTATGATTATGAATGGGGGGAAAGCAGTTATGATTATGAATGGGGGAAAAGCAGTTATTATTATGAATGGGGGAAAGCAGTTATGATTATGAATGGAATAAAGCAGTTATGATTATGAATGGGGAGAAAAGCAGTTATGATTATGAATGGGGGAAAAGCAGTTATGATTATGAATGGAATAAAGCAGTTATGATTATGAATGGAATAAAGCAGTTATGATTATGAATGGGGGGGAAAGCAGTTATGATTATGAATGGGGGGAAAGCAGTTATGATTATGAATGGGGGGAAAGCAGTTATGATTATGAATGGGGGAAAAGCAGTTATGATTATGAATGGGGGAAAAGCAGTTATGATTATGAATGGGGGGAAAGCAGTTATGATTATGAAAGGAATAATGCAGTTATGATTATGAATGGAATAAAGCAGTTATGATTATGAATGGAATAATGCAGTTATGATTATGAATGGGAAAAATGTTATGATTATGAATGGAATAAAGCAGTTATGATTATGAATGGGAAAACTGTTATGATTATGAATGGAATAATGCAGTTATGATTATGAATGGGAAAACTGTTATGATTATGAATGGAATAAAGCAGTTATGATTATGAATGGGAAAACTGTTATGATTCCAAAAAAAATCTAAAAAATATTGGTGAATATATGGAGAAGCTGGCTTCCAGGTCATGTTTCGGAGGACGCATGACTCGAACTTGCCTCTCCTGAGCCCGTTGGGGAGTTCATAAATGGATCGCAATTGGACATCACAAAGTTGGGGAGAAAAGGGGGTAAAATTACAACAACAAAATAATAGTAATAAACTATATATCTTGTTAGTTCAGGTGTGTGTGTGTGTGTGTGTGCGCGCGTGCATGCATGCGATCTAATAAGTGTGCCTGTATAGTGCCTGACTGTGAAATAATCCCTGAGGTTATGCTTCTAGATTTACCCATTGCGAAATGTAGTGATGATAACTGCAATCAGAACCATCTCCACTGCTGCTACAGTATGACTGCAGGGCTCACTGTTTTCATCTGGATCAGTACACACACACACCCTCCTCTCTGGTCTGTGGCACAGACTCACAGACTGGGATGAGGGCTTCCCAGTGACTGTAATAGCATTCCAATGCTTCAGAAACTAGCTACTGATGGAAAGTGGCTGTCTGATGAGACTTCTGGCTGTAAAATCCATAGCAATGGGCAAAGGGATGTATTTCATGGACCGCGACTTAGCTGGTTGTTAAAGACTCCATGCAGTAAAATTGGTTGGTTTAATTTATGACAAAAATGAGGTTGACAATGAACCATATGCAATGAGGTAGATAACAGATTCAGGGACAGGTTGAATGAGAACGGGGTTGTTAAACAGATGTATTTCTTCCCCAGACAAATTTCTCAGCTTGTCTGAGGGACAATGCTAGGGTATATACATTAAGTTGTATAGTTGTGGGTAATGTCTCAGCTTGTCTGAGGCACAATGCTAGGGTATACACATTAAATTGTATAGTTGTGGGTAATTTCTCTATTCACATTGTTGTATTTTGTCCTTGTAAGACTATGATTGGAGATGTGTTACCTGTGGCGGATAGACATTGTATACTAATGCAACTAAGGTACCTTGAAAAATAGAATAGAATGTATTTATAAAGACCTATTTACGTCAGCAGATGTCACTAAGTGTTTATAGAGAAACGGTGTACCCTACATCAGATGTATATCTTCCATAGGTAGATATACAATAGTTGGAGTCCCTGGTGTACTGGTCCACAGCTTGAGGCGGGGTCGAGGTCACACACACACACACACACACACACACACAAACCGGCTGAGGCCCCACCTGGCTAATAGGTGGGTGTCTAGGTCCTGTCCTGTCACTCACCCACAATGAGGTTTTAATATTTAACACCAGGCTGTTTATTTACATGGCTGCTCAAGGATATGAGCCTCGGAAATTCAGATGAAGGATGGAGAGGCGAGGCGTCACGCTGCTATGGAAATGAGACAGTACTCTGGAGGCCAAGACACAGAGGGGGGAAAGAGGGAAGGAGAGAGGGAGTGACGCCCAGCATAGCAGTGCTTCTAATAAGATGAGGAGTATTGTCGCCCAGCTGGCGTACTGTATCACGTTGTGCAAGCACACATGCATGCAAAACACACACACATAGAAAAAAATGGATTTGTATGACGTTCTAAAGTAAGTAAGTAGTGATGTCCGAGCCAGAATGGCCCATAGTGACAGAATTATCTATAGTACCAGAATGGCCCATAGTGACAGAATTATCCATAGTACCAGAATGGCCCATAGTGACAGAATTATCCATAGTAGCAGAATGGCCCATAGTGACAGAATTATCCATAGTACCAGAATGGCCCATAGTGACAGAATTATCCATAGTACCAGAATGGCCCATAGTGACATAATTATCCATAGTAGCAGCATGGCCCATAGTGACAGAATTATCCATAGTACCAGAATGGCCCATAGTGACAGAATTATCCATAGTACCAGAATGGCCCATAGTGACAGAATTATCCATAATACCAGAATGGCCCATAGTGACAGAATTATCTATAGTACCAGAATGGCCCATAGTGACAGAATTATCCATAGTACCAGAATGGCCCATAGTGACAGAATTATCCATAGTACCAGAATGGCCCATAGTGACAGAATTATCCATAGTAACAGAATGGCCCATAGTGACAGAATTATCCATAGTACCAGAATGGCCCATAGTGACAGAATTATCCATAGTACCAGAATGGCCCATAGTGACAGAATTATCCATAGTAGCAGCATGGCCCATAGTGACAGAATTATCCATAGTACCAGAATGGCCCATAGTGACAGAATTATCCATAGTACCAGAATGGCCCATAGTGACAGAATTATCCATAATACCAGAATGGCCCATAGTGACAGAATTATCTATAGTACCAGAATGTCCCATAGTGACAGAATTATCCATAATACCAGAATGGCCCATAGTGACAGAATTATCCATAGTAGCAGAATGGCCCATAGTGACAGAATTATCCATAGTACCAGAATGGCCCATAGTGACAGAATTATCCATAGTACCAGAATGGCCCATAGTGACAGAATTAACCATAGTAGCAGCATGGCCCATAGTGACAGAATTATCCATAGTACCAGAATGGCCCATAGTGACAGAATTATCCATAGTAGCAGAATGTCCCATAGTGACAGAATTATCCATAGTAGCAGAATGGTCCATAGTGACAGAAATATCCATAGTACCAGAATGGCCCATAGTGACAGAATTATCCATAGTACCAAAATGGCCCATAGTGACATAATTATCCATAATACCAGAATGGCCCATAGTGACAGAATTATCCATAATATCAGAATGACCCATAGTGACAGAATTATCCATAGTACCAGAATGGCCCATAGTGACAGAATTATCCATAGTACCAGAATGGCCCATAGTGACAGAATTATCCATAGTACCAGAATTATCCATAGTACCAGAATGGCCCATAGTGACAGAATTATCCATAGTACCAGAATGGCCCATAGTGACAGAATTATCCATAGTAACAGAATGGCCCATAGTGACAGAATTATCCATAGTAGCAGAATGTCCCATAGTGACAGAATTATCCATAGTACCAGAATGGCCCATAGTGACAGAATTATCTATAGTACCAGAATGGCCCATAGTGACAGAATTATCCATAGTACCAGAATGGCCCATAGTGACAGAATTATCCATAGTAGCAGAATGGCCCATAGTGACAGAATTATCCATAGTACCAGAATGGCCCATAGTGACAGAATTAACCATAGTAGCAGCATGGCCCATAGTGACAGAATTATCCATAGTACCAGAATGGCCCATAGTGACAGAATTATCCATAGTAGCAGAATGGCCCATAGTGACAGAATTATCCATAGTAGCAGAATGGTCCATAGTGACAGAAATATCCATAGTACCAGAATGGCCCATAGTGACAGAATTATCCATAGTACCAGAATGGCCCATAGTGACATAATTATCCATAATACCAGAATGGCCCATAGTGACAGAATTATCCATAATATCAGAATGACCCATAGTGACAGAATTATCCATAGTACCAGAATGGCCCATAGTGACAGAATTATCCATAGTACCAGAATGGCCCATAGTGACAGAATTATCCATAGTACCAGAATTATCCATAGTACCAGAATGGCCCATAGTGACAGAATTATCCATAGTACCAGAATGGCCCATAGTGACAGAATTATCCATAGTAACAGAATGGCCCATAGTGACAGAATTATCCATAGTACCAGAATGGCCCATAGTGACAGAATTATCCATAGTACCAGAATGGCCCATAGTGACAGAATTATCTATAGTACCAGAATGGCCCATAGTGACAGAATTATCCATAGTACCAGAATGGCCCATAGTGACAGAATTATCTATAGTACCAGAATGTCCCATAGTGACAGAATTATCCATAGTACCAGAATGGCCCATAGTGACAGAATTATCCATAGTAGCAGAATGGCCCATAGTGACAGAATTATCCATAGTAACAGAATGGCCCATAGTGACAGAATTATCCATAGTAACAGAATGGCCCATAGTGACAGAATTATCCATAGTACCAGAATGGCCCATAGTGACAGAATTATCCATAGTACCAGAATGGCCCATAGTGACAGAATTATCCATAGTACCAGAATGGCCCATAGTGACAGAATTATCCATGATGAGATGACTTCACGGTCAGTTTACAGATTGATGTCAGTTTACAAAGTGAAAGTTATCCACCAAATATGTTCACACAGAAATGAGTTTAGAATATTGTTATAAAGTAGTGTTGTCCGAGCCAGAATAGCCCAGAGGGCAGGAACCAATCTCCTGTTATGATGTTATGGTGTACAGTAAATGTTTGAATTGATGGCTGCTGAAATGACTTTGTGGTCAGATTCAAGGCAGTTTAGGAAGTGAAAGTGATCCATCAAATATGTTTTTCAAAGTGAACAAAAGTTTCAGGATATCAATATCAGAAGAACCGACACACCACAGGTGAGAAGGTCAGCAGGCTGTTAGAAAACTGAGACAGAGGTGAAAGAACGAGGTGCTTCTTCTGCTTTGTTACCAAAGCGACCGGCACACTCGCCCACACACTCTCACCCCTGGGATTCATCATTAAATCGGCCCCCCATCCTCAAACATAACAAACACTCATGTGCGTGCACACACACCCACACACACACACACAAATAGACTGAAGGGCACATCCATGGTAATGGAATTACGCCGAGACTCCGATTTTTCACTTTAAAATGGATGCCAAACAATAAACATTCAGTTCAAAGTTCAACAAACCATACAACTCTATGCATAATGATAACTTTGGACAACTTGCACAGTAAATGGAAAAACACATTTACCGGAAAAACTGTGCCAATCCAAAGTTTGGTAACAGAATTACGTTCAATTTCCCTCAGTTTTATTCTGTTACCAAACTTTGTATCTGCACAGACAGTGCTTGCTGTAAATGTGTTTTCGCAAAATGTTCAGTTGAAATTGTTAAAAGTACATCTTGTGCATGGAGTTCTATGGTTTGCTTTTACTTTGAAATCAATGGTTATTGTTTGGTACACATTTTAAAGTGAAAAATCTAAGTCTCGGAGTTGCCCTGAAGTCTGTGTAGGAGGGCCAGCAGTGGGTCAACAACCAGGGGTCAAAAGGTCAGACTCATCTGAGAAACATCTTCCAATCTCTCAGATGGATCTACAGCGCTAACTAGATGAGTCATTTCATGTCAGCCTTGATGTTTGCCCCAGTTTCAACGGTGAAAGGTCAGTTACAAGGCCAGATGCTCAGACATCACAATAAAACTGTTGATGAGCAGTTTGCAGCCTCCTTCCTACCTTTTCAGCAGTAGACTTACCAGAACATAGACCATATAGCTCTGTGATCACCAATAAGAACATGAGACAAGTTAGCTATATTGCAAAGGGAACTTATTATCGGGTGCAACCCTGTCACACATTTTACAACAGCATCATCCAGGTCAGGGTTTTGGTTGTTAGTCAAACGGCTCCACGTCAGTAGGATGGCATTTCTCTTTTCGTGATGTGGCGAGTTTGGCTGTCATGATGAGGCTAATTAAAGGTTACACTCTGAAGGTCTGTACTGAAAGCCTCCTTCCCCTGTGTGTCCATCCGGGTGTCTGTGCAGAATCCTCCTGTGTGTGTGTGCGTGCGTGTGTGTGTGTGTGTGTGTGTGTGTGTGTGTGTGTGTGTGTGTGTGTGTGTGTGTGTGTGTGTGTGTGTGTGAGTGTGCGCGTGCGTGTGTGCATGCGTGTATCCGTCTCAGACTGCTTGTCCTCAGAGGTCCAGCTGTAGTAAGGCAACATCTGCTAAGATACATCATTATGACGAGGTGTGATCAGGGATTAATGAGATATTATGGAATGTGGTGAGATCCTTTTCATGGATTCCTTAAAAGGCATTGTAGAATTGGATCAGACATTGATCAGACATTGTACAGTTACATTTGATGATGATATTTAGTGTATATGTATCTGTTGAATGAATGATAGATCATGAAGACTGCAACTATGGAATTGCCAGTGTGAACTTGAAGCAATTCTGTCAGATAGAGAAAATGGTGGCTGGTTTCAGCATTTTTTCCACCGTAGGGTCTGTTTAAATGAGTGAAGGTAGACTAGGTGATCTGTCTGTTTGCCTTTCAAAATGAGGGTCTGCACAGGAATATTTTACCTCAACAATTATTAGCTGTGCTAATATTATCACAGGTAAATAATTAACACCTTGTGATAGCGTTCCATTACCTCAACAACCCTTTCATGTCCTTCAGGCACGCAATTTCAAGAGGTGACATAACACCGTAACACTACTGTACATCATTGCATGTGACACAACTGTGTAACAACATAAGAGGTCCACCATGTAGCGGACATTGCTGCAGCAACATGACAGCAGGTTCGCATCATCACTATTACCGCAAATAATCGGTTAGTGACTTGGATGTGTCTGCGATTAGACACCTTGTTAACTTCAGCCGTCTAAAAATGCATGTAATTAACAGGTCTCACCATCATACTCCGATAGTAGAGGAAACGCTAACCTGGGATTCACTGAGGCCATTCTATTCCCTAACTGACTCTCTGAGGTCATTAAAGATCCCATGGCACTTATCGTAAGAGTAGGGGTGTTAACCCCGGTGTCCTGGCTAAATTCCCAAGCTGTCCTTCATACCATCATGGTCACCTAATCATCCCCAGCTTACAGTTGGCTCTTTCATCCCCCTCCTCTCCCCTGAAACTATTCCCCAGGTCATTGATGTAAATGAGAACGTGTTCTCAGTCAACTTACCTGGTAAAATAACGGTAAAAAAATTAATAAAAAAATACCACAAGACTGCTCTCACCGCTTCATTTTCTTCACTTTTACCCTGAATCTCAACTCAACCCCAAGGCTCCATTCCACTTGTGGAGAATTGTTGGCGCAATATCTCAACAATTCCACCTTATATAATGTTACTTACCCTACATTATTCATCTCATATGCATACGTATATACTGTACTCTATATCATCGACTGTATCCTTATGTAATACATGTATCACTAGCCACTTTAACTATGCCACTTTGTTTACATACTCATCTCATATGTATATACCGTACTCGATACCATCTACTGTATCTTGCCTATGCTGCTCTGTACCATCACTCATTCATATATCCTTATGTACATATTCTTTATCCCCTTACACTGTGTACAAGACAGTAGTTTTGGAATTGTTAGTTAGATTACTTGTTGGTTATTACTGCATTGTCGGAACTAGAAGCACAAGCATTTCGCTACACTCGCATTAACATCTGTTAACCATGTGTATGTGACAAATAAAATTGGATTTGATTTGATTTGATTTGGCCTATCAGAGGGGAAAGATGGAGCCCTATTGCGCCAATAGTCTTAGATCTACTGAGAATGCCTAGGGGGTAGGAACTAGGAGTTGATTTGGGATTCAGGAGTAGACTTCTGTGGTTCTCCTGTCATGAATATTCTGGACAGCAGGCGGGCAATCTGAAGTTTTGGATTTTACGCTTTTGATTGACAGCTCAGGGCATGTTAACGATCATTACAAGGAACAACTTCTGCCTCCTAATGTAGATTCTTCCTTTGTCTGTATTTATTTTGGTTAAACAGTGCACAAGATCATTATCATATAGACAGGTATCCACCAGCCATTCACGTGCACACACACACACACACATGCGCACACATACACACGCACAGCTTCTCAAAAGTCTCCTTTGACACACTGGTGGTAAAATCCAGTCCTCGTTAGTGATATCAATCTGACTCACTGTCATATCTCTGTTGGACGTTGCTCTTTTCATCGCTAGATAATATCTATTTCAGACCGTTGTCTCGACACCTTTGCCAGTCACGTCAAACAGCTCTGGTGTTGAAGCTGCTCTGTCACCATTTGGATATCATAACACAGAGCTCTGACCTGTAGGACACAACAAGATACAACAAGCAAAATTATGTCTTACTGCAGGTGGTAACATTTCACCCTCCCTTATGGATATAGGGGCACTAACCCATGGGCCCTGGTTAAAATGAGTGCACCAAAATGAGTGCTACCAGATCAATACAGACCTGCCTGGACTGATCCACAGCCTGATCCCCCCCCCCCCCCCCCCCCCCACACACACACACACACACACAAACAGCTCTGTAAATCCTCTTTGGCCATGTGATCCATCACCCTTTGTGTGTGTGTGTGTGTGTGTGTGTGTGTGTGTGTGTGTGTGTGTGTGTGTGTGTGTGTGTGTGTGTGTGTGTGTGTTCACTTTGCTGCTGAACTGAGAGCTTCTCAAGGAGAGAGAGAGATACAGAGAGAGATATATATATACAGTGGAGCAAAAAAGTATTTAGTCAGCCACCAATTGTGCAAGTTCTCCCACTTAAAAAGATGAGAGAGGCCTGTAAATTCCATCATAGGTACACTTCAACTATGACAGACAAAATTAGAAAAAAAATCCAGAAAATCACATTGTAGGATTTTCAATTAATTTATTTGCAAATTATGGTGGAAAATAAGTATTTGGTCACCTACAAACAAGCAAGATTGCTGGCTCTCACAGACCTGTAACTTCTTCTTTAAGAGGCTCCTCTGTCCTCCACTCGTTACCTGTATTAATGGCACCTGTTTGAAGTTGTTATCGGTATAAAAGACACCTGTCCACAACCTCAAACAGTCACACTCCAAACTCCACTATGGCCAAGACCAAAGAGCTGTCAAATGACACCAGAAATAAAATTGTAGACCTGCACCAGGCTGGAAAAAATGAATCTGCAATAGGTAAGTAGCTTGGTTTGAAGAAATCAACTGTGGGAGCAATTATTAGGAAATGGAAGACATACAAGACCACTGATAATCTCCCTCGATCTGGGGCTCCACGCAAGATCTCACCCCGTGGGGTCAAAATGATCACAAGAACGGTGAGCAAAAATCCCAGAACCACACGGGGGGACCTAGTGAATGACCTGCAGAGAGCTGGGACCAAAGTAACAAAGCCTACCATCAGTAACACACTACGCCGCCAGGAACTCAAATCCTGCAGTGCCAGACGTGTCCCCCTGCTTAAGCCAGTACATGTCCAGGCCCGTCGGAAGTTTGCTAGAGAGCATTTGGATGATCCAGAAGAAGATTGGGAGAATGTCATATGGTCAGATGAAACCAAAATAGAACTTTTTGGTAAAAACTCAACTCGTCGTGTTTGGAGGACAAAGAATGCTGAGTTGCATCCAAAGAACACCATACATACTGTGAAGCATGGGGGTGGAAACATCATGCTTTGGGGCTGTTTTTCTGCAAAGGGACCAGGACGACTGATCCGTGTAAAGGAAAGAATGAATGGGGCCATGTAGATTTTGAGTGAAAACCTCCTTCCATCAGCAAGGGCATTGAAGATGAAACGTGGCTGGGTCTTTCAGCATGACAATGATCCCAAACACACCGTCCGGGCAACGAAGGAGTGGCTTCGTAAGAAGCATTTCAAGGTCGTGGAGTGGCCTAGCCAGTCTCCATATCCCAACCCCATAGAAAATCTTTGGAGGGGGTTGAAAGTCCGTGTTGCCCAGCAACAGCCCCAAAACATCACTGATCTAGAGAAGATCTGCATGGAGGAATGGGCCAAAATACCAACAACAGTGTGTGAAAACCTTGTGAAGACTTACAGAAAATGTTTCACCTCTGTCATTGCCAACACAGGGTATATAACAAAGTATTGAGATAAACTTTTGTTTTTGACCAAATACTTATTTTCCACCATAATTTGCAAATAAATTCATAAAAAATCCTACAATGTGATTTTCTGGATTTTTTTTCTCATTTTGTCTGTCATAGTTGAAGTGTACCTATGATGAAAATGACAGGCCTCTCTCATCTTTTTAAGTGTGAGAACTTGCACAATTGGTGGCTGACTAAATCATTTTTTGCCCCACTGTATACAGGGAGAGAGATACAGAGAGAGATATATATACACAGAGAGAGAGAGAGATACAGAGTGATACAGAGATACAGAGAGAGAGCGAGAGACAGAGAGAGAGATACAGAGAGATATATATATATATATACAGAAAGAGAGAGAGAGGATAAGATCCGTCTGGAGCTTTTCATCTAATTTCAGAGACCGTCTGTCATATTCTCTTCCCTACTTGTTAATCCCTACTTGGTCTTATCTCAGGGTCAAGAAGGCCTTGTGTTTTTGTCCAGCCCTGACAACATAGGCCAACTGGTGCTATGATGGTGCTAGACTGTCAGGCAAAATATACTCACTGAGATTAGGCCTGTACTGTGTAATATTGATCAATCTGAATCTCTTAACACATACTGTATGCATGAAGACTTATGGCATGAGGTAACAGTGAGCAACAGACCGATAACAAATAATCATGGCATCCTTGTCTGATGTCTGTATGAAGACTTGTTTCCCGGATGTTGCATCCGGCTGTACGGCTACCTGAACCTTATTGTGGACATCACTTCAAAAGCAGAGGCAGGGGTTCTGCAAGGAGGAGGGCAGGTATGGCAGGGAATCTGCTTCTATATTTATAGCTGTCTCTAGTCTGCTACCCTTCAGCCTCTTGCTTTTTCTCTTTCAAATCCTCTCACTCTCTCCTCTCTCTCTCCCTCGCACTTTCTCTTGCTTCTTTCTTTCTCTCTCTCTCTCTCTCGCTCTCTCTCTCTCTCTCCTCTTTTTTACTCTTTCTGTCTCTCTCGCTCTCTCTCCTCTTTTCGACTCTTTCTCTCTCTCCTCTTTCTGTCTCTCTCACGCTCTCCCCTCTCTTTTTCTCTGTCACTCTCACTCTTTCTCTCTCTGTCTCTCTTCATATCTGTCTTTACTTTGAGCTCTTGTTTACTTCTCTCCTCACCTCTGAAAACGTGGTGATCTGATCTGAGAGCCTACCTGGACAACCCAGAGTTTGCTACGTGGTTTGAATGTTGCCCCACTGATGTTGGGCTGGACTCACAGATTTGAGTATGTCCCCATGCTGATTTATTTATTTCCAAGTTATTCAGCGTGCTGTGTTGGCTTTGGGCTAAGTGTGGCGAAGCCTATAGGAGGTATGTTTTGATTTACAACATGTGGTTATGCTTATTGTGAGTCAAACGATTTAAACAACTCAAGGCAATAATACAATTAAATATGATTTAGGAATCAGTTTATGAATCAATTTTAGGGTACTATTTGTGTTTTGATGCGATAAGTTTATGGTACGTGCTTTCTCAACTTATAGATAACTATGTGTCAAAGAAGAAAATAGTTTTAGAAGAATTTAGAAAGCAAAATGCCATGAAACAGATTAAGGGGAGAGCAAACTTACGATGTGGCACACAAATTATATTCGTATTCTTCTCAAAGACGTCGTGATCAAAGGTTGTCACTGAATTCCACGTAGATAAACAAACCTTGTTGTGATGGGGATGAAAACGCATAAATGAATAAACAAACAAGTATTAAGAGAATCCATCCCAATCTAGTTTAGTCATGTGTTTGTGTTTGTTAACGTATCTGACAGCAAATGCTGTGTCCTGTATAATCATTGCAACAAGAAAGCTGTTGGCGTATCTCAGGACACAGCTTGATACTAACCCCCACACACACACACACACACACACACACCTTGATTCGAACAGACAAAAACTTATAGAGATGCCGGATCCATCGTCATTCCCAATGAAGTTTAATTTTTTTTGCTTTGAAAGACACATAAGTAAACTTGTATTAACTTGTTTTGCACAACGGCACCAATATTTATGCAAATAGTCAATTTTATTATGACATTATCAGTCCTCAGTGTTGTCTGAAATAGGTCTAAACATCCTCCTTCTTTTCTATCGTCTCCTCCTTTTCCCCCTCATCATCACCCTCCGGACTCTGAGAAGGAAGAGAGAGCGGCCTGCACGTGCTCTGTAGGGAGGCCCACTCGTCCAATCACAGTTGATTAACCCGGCTAATTAAGCCAGACTTCATTATTAATTATGGAGGTATAATTAATACTCCATCATTCCTTGGGTAAAGGCTCCCAACCGTAACCGTCCGTATCCCCCATGGAGTGGAGGAGGGTGGGATGTGGTCACCTCTAGCACTGGAGCCTCGGAGGATCCAGCTGGTTGCTGGTCAGGCGTTTAGAGGGACGCTGTAAAAACCCTGGACACTGGAGTGAAACGGAACAGGGGCCTAGGGATCAATCTGTGGTGTCCTTGACTTTCTTCCTCCATCCCTCCCCCGGCCAATGGGAGAAGATCATTGCGCCACACGGAGGAGGCTCCTTGATTAATGGCCGTTCCACTACAGTACCAGACAACGGGCGAGGTCGGGCGTGAAGAAGAGGACGAAGTTATGAAAAAGGCAACATAAACCCTTTTTTGTAGAAGAAGGCAGTGGGGGAGACTTTAGTCTCTTTGATCTAAGGATCTAGGTTTCAAGGAGGATCTGTAATACATTATCTGATTATAAAATGAAAGGGATTCAGGGAATAGAGTTAAAGGCTTTGTTGTCGAGACTTCGAGAGATTGGATAGAACCGAAAACCCCCCCATCTCACTGAGGTTTCATCCTTATAGTTTGAATGAAAGCCCTTATGAATGAGAATGTTTACTAAATGCATCAGTGGCCCCTCCCTTGTTTCACGTTCTCAATGCTGATGGATTGACGAGTGACGTCATCCACACTTTATCGCTTCGGAGGGTGTGCAAACTGTCATCGAATCAAACAAGCATCTTGTGGAGAGCACGGGGGAAACAGCAAGAGTTGTCCTTTTGTCTGTGTTTCTCTCCAAGCGTCTGCCTGGCTGGTGTTGAAAGTTAAAGTTTCTCAGGCTGCCTCCCAAAAGGCACCCTATTCCCTTCTTACTGCACTAACTGTTGACCACAGCTGGTCAGAAATAGTGCGCTATAGAGGCAATAGGGTGCCATTTGGGAGGCAGCCCATGACGTGGAAGAAGTGCCTCCGCTGAGATCTGTGTCTTAATTGAACCTCGCTGTGCCCATAGAGTTCTGCTCAGCATTTAAAGCTTTTGTCACCGCGGACGTCTCTGGCTTCGCTCACTTAAAACCTTTCCTCAGCATCTCTTAATGGTGCCGGATCAGACTTTAAAGCTTTTCCAGACAGTCAGAGAAGACGTGACAGACGAGAGGGACTTTTTTCCTGTTCCTTTTTCCTCTTTTCTTTTTGTTGTCTGAACAGGAAAATTTGTGCCATTTTAGTGTTATTACTGTAAAGGCACTTAGACAATGGGAGGGTTATATACCTCCTCTCCCTGTCTCACCACAGAGAAGTCTCGCCATCGCTTCCCTCTCTCTCTTTTGTCTCCCTCTCTCTCTTTCTCTCTTTCTCTCCATCGCTTCCCTCTCTCTCTTTTGTCTCCCTCTCTCTCTTTCTCTCTTTCCCTCCCTCGCTATCTCTCTCTCCCTTTCCCGTCTCTCTCTCAATTCAATTCAAAGGGCTTTATTGGCATGGGAAAAATACTGTATGTTTACATTGCCAAAGCAAGTGAAATAGATAATAAACAATAAAAAATGACACTCACAAAAGTTCCAAACGTCCTATTATTGCTATGTACAGTGTTATAACAATGTCTCGCTCTCTTTCTCTCTCTCTCTTCCATCCCCCTATAATCAGAGGCAGCGATCCAACACCAACCCCGTAATTGTGTCTGTGCGCCTCTCTGTAATTTCTCTGTCCATCTCCCTGAATGACAGATGTCATCCTCATCCTGTCTGTCTGGAGAAAAAGGGAAAAAAGCCATTAAAGGGATACACAGGCTCCCGGGGAGGGGCGGGAGTTGACTATTTGTCCGTGTATAATTAATGATTGGCTTCAAAGGGGGGCCTGTCTGATAGAAGGGTAATTCATCTGAAGGGAGAGCAGGAAAGCAGGGGGACTATGCCTTTGACTGACCTCACCGGATTTTTGCAGCATCACACACACACACACACACTACACTTTTAATTAGCTAAGTCAAGCAAATTGTTAGGATCCAGATGCATCAGCTGTTAATCTCAGGGCGGTAATCCCTTTCAAGCCCCAATGACGCCTCAGAGGTATTTGATGGTAACACTAATCTGCCTGTGCTGATTATACTGCTGTGTTAACCTGTTCATAGACGAACAGCAAGCGGTGCATGGCTTTGTAATAATAGGCTAGTGCACACACACACACACGCACACACACACACACACACACACACACACACACACACACACACACACACACACACACACACACACACACACACAACTACAGAGACATCAACTCTCATCGTCAGCACACGACTCTCATCAGACTTCTTGACTGACACATAGCTAGATTTAAGAATCGATCCATGATCACTCACTGCCAGTCGTGGTGTCGATTAGGGAACCGCGTTTTTTGACGTTTTTTCCGTAAATAATATTTACAGCAGTATAACTCCTTTCTGAGCCACCAGTTTGCAAATGAGAATGTGTCATCGCAGAGCTTAAAGTATAACTGGATGGGGTAGTGCATACGTGTGTGTGTGTGCTCGCTCAAGCGCAATGCATTAATCACTTCATTATCAGACTATTTCATGTCCTACTGTATCTGTTTGCTCCTGGCCTGCAGCGTTGTGGCGTGATCCATCCTGGAGATGTGATGTGGTCCGTCTCCTACCCCATGTAATCTAGTGTCGTAATGAATCAGGCTTCATAAGAGGATAAAGTGCAGTGGATGGCACAATTTTTCATTTATTTAGCTAGGCAAGTCAGTTAAGAACAAATTCCTAATTTCAATGTCGGTCTAGGAACAGTGGGATAACTGCCTTGTTCAGGGGCAGAACGACAGATTTTTACCTTGTCAGCTCGGGGATTCGATCTTGCAACCTGTCGGTAACTAGTCCAACGCTCTAACCACTAGGCTACCTGCCGCCCCACAACTGCTTTGCCAGAGAAAATATATCCTGCATCCCTAATGGCACTCTATTCCCTATATAGTGCACTACTTTTTCCAAGAGTTCTACACTCTTGGAAAAAAGGGTTCCAAAAGAGTTCTTCACCTGTCCTCATTGGTTCCAGGAAGAACCTTTTGGTGGTTCCCTGTTGCGCACACCTGGCCCCTATTCCCACTGATTGTACTGATTGTATTTGTATATTTGTGCTCTTTGTTCCCCATGGTGCTGTCTAGTATTGTTACTAAGTCCGTTGGTGCCAATAGGGTGCCATTTGGTATTCACACTAAATGTATTCCGCTTGTCTTGTCTGGTCATCTTCTCTTGGCCGGGCTTAGGAGGAAGTGTAGGTGATTCAATTTGGATGGTACTGTATTATGTAAGAGCTCGGCGTGTTGTGTGGCTGGTGAGAATTCACATGTTTGGCGTGAAATAAGCTTAGATGGAGAGGGAGGAAGCGAAGGAGAGAGAGAGAGAGAGTCTGGGAAAGAGGGAGAAATGAAACTCTCTCTAAAGTACATGTTGACTTTGGTGTTTTGCTAACTCGTTGACCTTAATACCAGCCTTACCAGATTGGTTATATTCACAGATGGATTTTACATCGATAATGTTTTCCTTAAATATTCGGTTTCGTAACCTTGGTTGTTTGAGGTCAGACAATCTCATCGTCCTTCTCCCTCTGTAAACACTAGACAAAAAAAAACTTTCTCAGTCTGTAATGACTTGTCACTCCGGTGATTAGAGAGCTGCACAGTGAGGTTCAGAATCACCCAGGTAGTGATTGCTCTTGATTTGTCATCTTGCCTTTTGTTTAGTTAATCAACATACACTGTATGGTGCAGTACGTGGGTTACCACCCTGCTGTGGCAAAACCTTGAAATATTGTACCCTTAATCATAGAACAATTATTTTTCTGTTTATTTAGGGTGCTTTTTATTCTTTGCAGTTGGGGGGGGGGGGGGGGGGGGGGTGGCGTGATTCATGAAATTGATACCTTGAGAGCTTGAATATCAAAATGCTACCTGTAGGGGTGTATGCAAAATTATACAGTATGTCCACCTACCCAGCATGTCAATCATGCAAGGCAATACACTTTCAGCAGTCTGTTTTCCCATGTCATGTAATTTGTGAAAAGACCAGTCTTGGTAATGCTAATAGATTGATGATGGTTTGTCTAGCCTTGAAATTGCTCTTTGAAGCAGACGACCTACCCGCCCGCCTTCAGTGTCAGTTCATCATGAGCTGTTGCATTACCTACCATGAAATGAGACTGTGTGTGTGTGTGTGTGTGTGTGTGTGTGTGTGTGTGTGTGTGTGTGTGTGTGTGTGTGTGTGTGTGTGTGTGTGTGTGTGTGTGTGTGTGTGTGTGTGTGTGTGTCTACATGTATCCTCCAAGACCAGAGGGAGTATGTGTTTATACTTACTAAGGAAAGTAAACATTTCCCATCCTTAATCACTCAACTCCATTAATATTTGATTGAATGTTCTAGATTTTTCTAAGATACTGTTGCAGTTCCCTGATGTTTTTCTATGAAGTGTGCATATGGTTTGCATCCCATCATTCCTCTTACAAAGTTGAATGTAGCTTGAGTATAGGCTTTGAGTAGGCTTCACTGTTTCATTATTTGCCCATAAAAGCACAGATTTTCTTAATGATACTTCAGTCTGATCTGTGTGTTTCATCTATTTTCCCCATTCTGCATTATGGCCTGTGAGTATGAACAATTCTGCTATTAATTAAACTAAACAATTAACTATAATGTAATGCTAGAACTGACTGTAGGTTCAGGGGAAGAGATGGGTGGCATTTTTAGCTTGACATTGTGGTGTCTACCACTGCCACTACAAAGTCGGTGTCCCTATACCGGGACGGTTGTTGCTAATGTGACTAGAATGATGTTGTATGTCACATCCAACTTTCCAGGAAATAGACATGTCTTATATGGGCAGAAATCTTAAATTCTTGTTAATCTAACTGAAGTGTCCAATTTACAGTAGCTATTACAGTGCACAACAACAAAACACTTTTATCACGGCAACTGGTTTGATACATTCACCTCTGAAGGTAAATAATGTACTTACATTCAGTAATCTTGCTCTGATTTGTCATCCTGAGGGTCCCAGAGATAAAATGTAGCATAGGTTTGTCTGATCAAATCCATTTTTATATTCAAATGTTGGAACTGGGTTCTACAGTTTGAACCCCTGCTGTGTCTGTATTATCTCTTACCAGGTCGAATGTGTTATATTCTCCTACATTAATTTCACATTTCCACAAACCTCAAAGTGTTTCCTTTCAAATGGTATCAAGAATATGCATGTCCTTGCTTCAGGTCCTGAGCTACAGGCAGTTAGATTTGGGTATGTAATTTTAAGTGAAAATTTAAAATGCTAGCACATATTTTTTAAACCTCCCGCTTTGGGCTGGATGTCTCAATGTGTAGTTGATACATTCATCATCTATCAGCAGTATTACTGTCTTAACTCAATTAGCCATAAAATCCCTTGAAAGCGACTGTTTACTGAAAGCTGTGCAGCCGCCATTTTCCCAAAATTTTGCAATTTCCCTCCTAGCAATTAAAGTTTTAGCCAATGGGCTTCAGCCCCTCGCCATTTGAGTGACAGTTAGCAAGATTCACACACAGCAGAGAGAGAGAGAGAGAGAGAGGGAAAGAGAGAGGGAGAGGGAGAGGGAGAGGGAGAGAGAGCGAAATAAAGTGGTGCACATATCTAATTACTAGGTACATCCCCCATGTGAATGGACTTGTAGAAAACAGGAGACTAGTGTTACCTCCTCTCAGCTCCATGGCTTTATCCGTATTGGTACATTTTGCAGTATATACAGTACCAGTCAAAGGTTTGGACACACCTACTCATTCCATGGATTTTCTTATTTTTACTATTTTCTACAGTGAAGACATCAGAACTATGAAATAACACATATGGAATCATGTAGTAACCAAAAAAGTGTTAAACAAATCAAAATATATTTTATATTTGAGATTCTTCAAATAGACACCCTTTGCCTTTATGACAGCTTTGCACACTCTTGGCATTCTCTCAACCAATTTCTTTCCTTCTTAATGTGTTTGAGCTAATCAGTTGTGTTGTGACAAGGTAGGGTTGGTATCCAGAAGGAAGCCCTATTTGGTAAAAGACCAAGTCCGTATCATGGCAAGAACAGCGCAAATGAGCAAAGCGAAACGAAAGGCCATCATTACTTTAAGACACGAAGGTCAGTCAATATGGAACGTTTCAAGAACTTGAACGTTTCTTCAAGTGCAGTTGCAAGAACCATCCAGCGGTATGATGAAACTGGCTCTCAAAAGGACCGCCACAGGAAAGGAAGACCCAGAGTTACCTCTGCCGAACAGGATAAGTTCATTAGAGTTACCAGCTTTAGAAATTGTAGCCCAAAACAGAGTTCAAGTAACAGAAACATCTCAACATCAACTGCTCAGAGGAGACAGTGGGAATCAGGCCTTCATTGCCGAATTGCTGCTAAAAAAGACTACTAAAGGACACCAAGAAGAAGAAGACTTGCTTTGGACAAGAAACACGAGCAATGGATATTAGACCAGTGGAAATTTGTCCTTTGGTCTGAGTTCAAATTTGATACTTTTGGTTGTCTTTGTGAGACGCAGAGTAGGGGTGCTTTGCTGGTGACACTGTCGTGATTTATTTAGAATTCAAGGCACACTTAAACAGCATGGCTACCACAGCATTCTGCAGCGATACGCCATCTCATCTAATTTGAGCTCACTATAATTTATTTTTCAACTGGACAATGACCCAACACACCTCCAGGCTGTGTAAGGGCTATTTGACCAAGATGGAGAGTGATGGAATGTTGCATCAGATGACCTGGCCTCCACAATCACCCGACCTCAAACCAATTGAGATGGTTTGGGATGAGTTGGACCACAGAGTGAAGGAAAAGCAGCCAACAAGTGCTCAGCATATGTGGGAACTCCTTCAAGACTGTTTGAAAAGCATTCCATGTGACTACCTCATGAAGCTGGTTGAGGGAATGCCAAGAGTGTGCAAAGTTGTCATCAAGGCAAAGGGTGGCTACTTTGAAGAATCTCAAATATAAAATATATTTTGATTTGTTTAACACTTTTTTGGTTACTACATGATTCCATATGTGTTATTTCATAGTTTGATGCCTTCACTATTATTCTGCAATGTAGAAAATAGTAAAAAAGAAAGACATTTGTAGGTGTGTCTGAAATGTTGACTTGTATTGTGTATATCATTGGCTCTGGCATTATCCACCCAGAAGAGTAAGAGTAAGGCAGAACGTCTAGGTCTGCTAACCTTGCATAATGACATCATGACAGGGTAAATCACTCATGTCCAGATTGAACAGCACACAGCAGTGCAGTTAATGGCATACTACCTTATTAATAGAAGCCAATTTATTTGGGGACAGCAAATGAGCCAAGCGAGAGAACTACAGCAAATGATTATTTCCTTCCTGTCCTGTGGGCAGGAGTTAGAAAATGAAATGCCTTCAAGTCTTCAGCAGCAGCACCATTTACTTGTATTCCATTCAAGGCCGTAATGATTTGAATCATAAGGCTTGGTTATGCCTGGCATGGCAGGGTCAGTTGTTATTATTATTAAGCTGCGCGGAGAAAAGTTTCACTTAAGCACACAACGGTCAATCATATTAAGTTGTATTGACGCAATACTGTATATCCTGCCAGCATACTGTATAAGGGCTGTAGTTTGGCTATCTCTGTATTCCCCATGGTGTCTGTCCACAGTGTCTCAGGTGTAGCATTAAGAGGTGGCCAAGTGGGAAACACTGCCCATAACAACCCTGGTGGTGTGACCTTGGATGTACCCTTACAGGATGTACCCTGTCCTAATCTGTAAGACCAGAGACAGAGAGAAGGGGGGGAAGAGAGAGAGAGAAGGGCGGAAGAGAGAGAGAAGGGCAGAAGAGAGAGAGAAGGGGGGAAGAGAGAGAGAGAGAAAGAAGTGAAAGAGAGAGAGAGGGCGAGAAAGAAGTGAAAAGACAGAAGTGAATAGAGAGAGAGAGAAATAAGTGAAAAGAGAGGGAGAGAGGGGGAGAGAGAGCGGACCAACTCCTGACTTCATCTGCAGCCAGGAAGAATTTATTCCCCACTGCCGGCCAGTTGCGGTGGTGGTAATCCCCACGTGGATGGTAAAGCTGTCAGTCAGTGAGACAGAAGGGCCAGCCCCGGCGCCTGCCGCCTCTTTAACCTGTCATAAAGCTGCCCTGACAGCACTACTACAGCCCAGCTTCTCTGCTGCTGTTCATAACCTGGGTGCTTTAGGCCCTCCACACTATGGGTTGTGGTTGATAAGCTGTGGTGGCTGGTCGTGTTATGGTCTGGGTTATATATAACCATGAAATCAATTTGTGATCATAGATCGTCTTGATCGACTGAAATAAATATTTCCTTTTCTCACCATGGAATCAAGGCGTGGTCCTACTGTACAGTCTTATTGAGCAGCGACTCAGAGCAATATTCCCCAGGGATAAAGAGAGCTTTGACTGTTGACAAGTAGTGGGTGGGTGTGTTTGCTGGTGCAGAGAGAGAGATCAGCTATTATCTACTAGTTTGTATGCACGGTATTAGGGAGCTTTGGGAAGATATGATCTCCCTAGGACCAATGAGAAACTTTGAGAGAAAAGGTTCATCAAATATGATTTTCTCTTTAGCTCCCGTTGCTGCGTGAATAAGTCCCTCATGCTCCCCTGGTCTCTGTGATAACTGGCTTCACTTCAAGCATTAAGGTTACTTCTGTTTTCTCCCCAGTCCCTTTCCATCACTGTCGCATATCTCATGCATCCACCAGCTAAATGTGAAATGACACATTACACCAAGTCTCCTCTCCTACTGCCAGCTAAATGACCAGTTCTGGTGCTCATCTCGTCTCACCAGCCTTGAGATTATATGGCCACTGCCTCTCGTCTCAGCTAAATCTCTTCTATTTACTTCAGTTTACTAATGCCTCTGGGTGCCTGACTCCCGGCTTGTGTCTGACCTTCACGGCTCCGTCCCCTGTGTTTCAATCTGGTTGTGGGGTTTGATATTGGCAGCGATGCGTCGGGAGACCGAGACCCTCTAACACCCATGATTACACTCGGCAGGAGGAACAGGGAGATTTCCTGCAACCCGCTTTCCACATTTGTCCTGGTCGGGATCCATTCTACGGTAACCGGCGTCGGGGAGTCTCATAAGCAATTAACGACCAGTCACTGAGGACCTGGTGTCTCCCCTGCTTTACCTTCATATACATCATATTAGTTACAGAATCTCATTCCTTCTCAGAACAATTCCCTTTCTCTCTTTATCTCTGTCCCTCTGTCTGTTCCTCTATGTTCCTCGCTCTGTTCCTCGCTCTGTTCCTCGCTCTCTTCCTCGCTCTCTTCCTCCCTCTCTTCCTCCCTCTGTCCCTCTCTCTGTCCCTCTCTCTGTCCCTCTCTCTGTCCCTCTCTCTGTCCCTCTCTATGTCCCTCCCTCCCTCTGTCCCTCCCTCTGTCCCTCCCTCTGTCCCTCCCTCTGTTCCTCCCTCTGTTCCTCCCTCTGTTCCTCTCTCTGTTATCAGTGGCATGAGTCATAGTCAGAGATGTGAGCACAAACCCCAATGGGGATGTCTTTCTCTCTTTTTCTCTCTCTCTCTCTCTTGTTTTAAACAATCCCATACCAGGTAGGGTGACAAGGGAGGGAGGGAGGGAGGGAGGGAGGGAGGGAGGGAGGGAGGGAGGGAGGGAGCGAGGGAGGGAGGGAGGGAGGGAGGGAGGGAGGGAGGGAGGGAGGGAGTAAAATAAAGGCACATCTTGCTCAAAGGATAGCCTTCATTTTGAGGAAGAAGCCAAGCGATAGTAAATGTCACAGCAATTCCAAGAGCCATAAAACAGCGTAGTCACCGGGATTTTATCTGGAGCCCAGAGCTGATGGGATCTGAATTTGCTTAGCTACTGTTTTACTATACCCCAGGGGGAGCGAGACAGAAGAGAGAGATGGTATGGTACCTTTAGGACTTTGAGCAGCCATTCGTTCTGTAGGCATGAAAATAATACAATATAGAGCCTCTCCCCTGGGCACACATTCTGGTTCTGATGAATAAGGAAATTCTACTTTACAAGATTGCTATCCTTTATTTGGCAATATTTGTATTTAATCCCCTGCACAGCAAAAAGGAAGCAGAAGCAAAGCTCTGACGGTGATCTAAACCAATTGTCTGTAGTCTTCACATACGAATACATTGAATGTATAAGAAATAGTATTGCTACAATATGTAGAATACCCAAGACGTAAACTTTTGATTTAAAATAAAATGACAACTTTTAGTTGACCAAACTTAGAGAAGAAACCCAAGTAGAATCCACCTGTGGAAACCCCTCCCATTCATTGATAAATGACTCCAATTCAGCGAGACGTTATGCAGAAACGACAACATCCCCTGACATTGAATACTGCCTGGTGCTTCTTTGACATTGTCTGGCGTTCATCACCGTGTTCTGCTTTCCCTTCCAGTCACTTCTGTGTTTATTTAACATGGCCCATCACTCAGTCTTGACATATTCAATTAGACACGGTGATTGTTCTTAAACAGACCTTGAAGGGTTTTGTTTTCCCACTGCGCCGGGACGACAAGGATAATTGCGGCGACTCGTCGACAGAGGAGTTTACTTGAATTGATGAAACACCCGCCACCCCGCCGTCCACGTTCAACAATGAGATTTGAATGTCATTTTTCATTGTGTATGTAGCAACGTCACCTGTTGTAGAATCGATGGCAATTGATAGTGGCTTGCATTAGTAGATCAGGCCTCGGGCCACTGAACACAACACAGGTAGGTAGCAACAGCAGCTGGAGCAGCAGCAGAAACAATGGCAGTTTATAGTGGCACGCAGAAACGCTTGCACTAGTAGATCAGGCCCCACAACAGAGAGTGTGAATGCATCCCAAATGGTATCCTATTCCCTATATAGTGCACTACTTTTGACCAGGGCCCTGGGAATAGGGTGCCATTTGTGGCGCAGACAGAGATCCAGAGTGTAGACATGCTTCCACTGGGCAGCGGCACAAAGAGCACCAGTAGTTGATGTAACAGATATAAAGGCATTGATAGAGGAGGACACTGGAGTGGGGGGTAGGGAGTCAGGGAGGGATGGAGGGAGGGATGGAGGCAGGGAGGGAGGGATAGATGGAGGCAGGCAGGGAGACAGGGAGGGAGGCAGGGAGGGAGGGATGGAGGCAGGGATGGAGGCAGGGAGGAAGGCAGGGATGGATGGAGGCAGGGAGGAAGGGGGGGGGTGGAGGTAGGGAGCCCATGGCCATGAGGCAGCCACACACACACACACACACATACAGCGCTTTCTGTCACGATGTAATCACTACCGCCGAGGTCGCAGAGAGAGAGAGAGATGCAGAGAGAGAGCAAGGCCCCGTACAGAAGGAGCTTCTTCTACTCCTCAATGCTACAATCAATGTGAAGCAGGGCTTGTTTTCTCCGGAATGGTAGAATAAGAAATGGAACAAAAGGCATGGAGAGGAGAAGGCATGAAAATGCCTTTCCAAGGCTCAGTAGCAGGACTAGAAAGGGTGCTCTTCTCTCCGTCTCTCTCTTTGTCCTCTCTCTCTCTCTCTCTCTCTCTCTCTCTCTCTCTCTCTCTCTCTCTCTCTCTCACACTCTCTCTCTCTCACTCTCTCTCTCTCACTCTCTGTCCCCCTCTCTCTCTCTCTCTCTCTCTCTCTGTCCCTCTCTCTCTCCCTCACTGGCTTTTAAAGTAAGCTTAACCGAAGAAAACATGATCAGTTATCACTGTGCAGCATGTGTGCCGATTCTCAGCTATTCGTTTACCTCCATGTCTTCGCAAGCAGTTTTCAGTGCGTGTGTGTGTGTTCTCTAGTCCATGTAATGCAGTCATTCCAGAAATGGAATCCTCCACCATTTTCCGGATGGGAAAAACATTCTCTCAATGGCTCTCTCTTGTTGGTGTCATGGCATGCTGGATTATGCTTTAATTATATCATAATCCCCCAATAAAACGAGCTTGATTGCAACACGGAGCCAGATGTGACCCCCATTACTAATGGAGATGCAGCCCTACTTTCTCTCCCTGCCACCGCTGCGTTATGGAGATGTCCCTACGGCGACAGCAACGCCATTAAAGTCGGCCGCCGTCGGCACGTTACTCAGATTCCTCAGGGGATTTGTTGGCAGCCGTTCTGTAACATTTAACTTATGCCGCTCTGTTTTTGACAGCCCTCCGTGCTAATATTGAATCCTTCCTGTTTTTGGATGTTGGCCGGTTGGTTCGATATGCCGGGGTTCAAAGTTTGTGCTCAAATTAAAAGAGGAAATCAGAGGAGGGTGCAGCTATTCCTCGTGAAGTAATTGAATTTCAACAGATGTTGATGGAACTTGGCAAGGAGCAGACTCTCCACGGGCTGTTGGCAGTGATTAAGACATTTTCTGATCATTGTGTGTGTGTGTGTGCGTGCAGTGCCTTCAGAAAGTATTCATAACTTATTCTATATTTTGTGTTAAAGCATTTATTCAAAATTGATTCAATAGATTTTTTGTCTGACCCATCTACACACAATACCTCATAATGACAAAGTGAAACCGTTTTTTTTTTTTTTTTTTTTTTGCTAATTTATTTAAAATAAAATACAGAAATATCTAATTTCTTTAAGTATTCACACCTGAGTCAATACAGTTGAAGTAGGAAGTTTACATACACCTTAGCCAAATACATTTAAACTCTTACAATTCCTGACATTTAATCCTAGTAACAATTCCTTCTCTAAGGTCAGTTAGGATCACCACTTTATTTTAAGATTGTGAAATGTCAGAATAATAGTAGAGAAAATTATTTATTTAAGCTTTTATTTCTTTAATCACATTCCCAGTGGGTAAGAAGTTTACATACACTCAATTATTATTTGGTAGCATTGCCTTTTAAATTGTTTAACTTGGGTCAAACGTTTCGGGTAGCCTTCCAAATCAAATCAAATTGAATCAAATGTATTTATATAGCCCTTCGTACATCAGCTGATATCTCAAAGTACTGTACCGAAACCCAGCCTAAAACCCCAAACAGCAAGCAATGCAGGTGTAGAAGCACGGTGGTTAGGAAAAACTCCCTAGAAAGGCCAAAACCTAGGAAGAAACCTAGAGAGGAACCAGGTTATGTGGGGTGGCCAGTCCTCTTCTGGCTGTGCCGGGTGGAGATTATAACAGAACATGGCCAAGATGTTCAAATGTTCATAAATGACCAGCATGGTCGAATAATAATAAGGCAGAACAGTTGAAACTGGAGCAGCAGCACGGTCAGGTGGACTGGGGACAGCAAGGAGTCATCATGTCAGGTAGTCCTGGGGCATGGTCCTAGGGCTCAGGTCAGTTGAAACTGGAGCAGCAGCACGGCCAGGTGGACTGGGGACAGCAAGGAGTCATCATGTCAGGTAGTCCTGGGACATGGTCCTAGGGCTCAGGTCCTCCGAGAGAGAGAAAGAAAGAGAGAAGGAGAGAATTAGAGAACGCACACTTAGATTCACACAGGACACCGATTAGATCTGGAGTACTCCAGATATAACAAACTGACCCTAGCCCCCCGACACATAAACTACTGCAGCATAAATACTGGAGGCTGAGACAGGAGGGGTCAGGAGACACTGTGGCCCCATCCGAGGACACCCCCGGACAGGGCCAAACAGGAAGGATATAACCCCACCCACTTTGCCAAAGCACAGCCCCCACACCACTAGAGGGATATCTTCAACCACCAACTTACCATCCTGAGACAAGGCCGAGTATAGCCCACAAAGATCTCCAACATGGCACAACCCAAGGGGGGCCAACCCAGACAGGATGACCACATCAGTGAATCAACCCACTCAGGTGACGCACCCCTTCCAGGGACGGCATGAGAGAGCCCCAGTAAGCCAGTGACTCAGCCCCCGTAATAGGGTTAGAGGCAGAGAATCCCAGTGGAAAGAGGGGAACCGGCCAGGCAGAGACAGCAAGCTTCCACAAGCTTCTCACAATAAGTTGGGTGAATTTTGGCCCATTCCTCCTGACAGAGCTGGTGTAACTGAGTCAGGTTTGTAGGCCTCCTTGCTCGCACACGCTTTTTCACTTCTTCCCACAAATTTTCTACAGGATCGAGGTCACGGCTTTGTGATGGCCACTCCAATACCTTGACTTTGTTGTCCTTAAGCCATTTTGCCACAACTTTGGAAGTATGCTTGAGGTCATTGTCCATTTGGAAGACCCATTAGCGACCAAGCTTCAACTTCCTGACTGATATCTTGAGATGTTGCTTCAATATATCCACATAATTTTCCTCCCTCATGTAGCCATCTATTTTGTGAAGGGCACCAGTCCCTCCTGCAGCAAAGCACCCCCACAACATGATGCTGCCACCCCCATGCTTCACGGTTGGGATGGTATTCTTCAGCTTGCAAGCCTCCCCCTTTTTCCTCCAAACATAACGATGGTCATTATGGCCAAACAGTTTTATTTTTGTTTCATCAGACCAGAGGACACTTCTCCAAAAAGTACAATCTTTGTCCCCATGTGAGGTTGCAAACCGTACAAACATAACGATGGTCATTATGGCCAAACAGTTTTATTTTTGTTTCATCAGACCAGAGGACACTTCTCCAAAAAGTACAATCTTTGTCCCCATGTGCTGTTGCAAACCGTAGTCTGACTTTTTTATGACTGTTTTGGAGCAGTGGCTTCTTCCTTGCTGAGCGGCCTTTCAGGTTATGTCGATATATGACTTGTTTTTACTGTGGATATAGATATTTGTATACCTGTTTCCTCCAGCATCTTCACAGGGTCCTTTGCTGTTGTTCTGGGATTGATTTGCACTTTTCGCACCAAAGTACGTTCATCTTTAGGAGACAGAAAGCGTCTCCTTCCTGAGCGGTATAACGGCTGCGTGGTCCTATGGTGTTTATACTTGCGTATTATTGTTTGTACAGATTCCTTCAGGCATTTGGAAATTGCTCCCAAGGATGAAACCAGACTTGTTGAGGTCTACAATTGGCTGATTTCTTTTGATTTCCCCATGATGTCAAGCAAAGAGGCACTGAGTTTGAAGGTAAGCCTGGAAATACATCCACAGGTACACCTCCAATGACTCAAATGATGTCAATTATTCTATCAGAAGCTTCTAAAGCCATGACAATTTTCTGGAATTTTCCAAACTGTTTAAAGGCACAGTCAACTTAGTGTATGCTAACTTCTGACCCATAGGAATTGTGATACAGTGAATTATAAGTGAAATAATCTGTCTGTAAACAATTGTTGGAAAAATGACTTGTGTCATGCACAAAGTAGATGTCCTAACCGACTTGCCAAAACTATAGTTTGTTAACAAGACATTTGTGGAGTGGTTGAAAAACGAGTTTTAATGACTCCAACCTAAGTGTATGTAAACTTCCGACTTCAACTGTACATGTTAGCATCACCTTTGGCAGTGATTACAGCTGTGAGTCTTTCTGGGTAAGTCTCGAAGAGCTTTCCACACCTGGATTGTACAATATTTGCACATTATTATTTAAAAAATGTTTCAAGCTCTGTCAAGACGGTTGTTGATCATTGCTGGAGAGCCATTTTCAAGACTTGCCATAGATTTTAGCCGATTTAAGTCAAAACCTTAACTAGGCCACTAGTCCATCCTAGGCCATTCAATGTCATCTTGGTAAGCAACTCCAGTGTATACTGGTCTTTTGTTTTAGGTTATTGTCCTGCTGAAAGGTGAATTTGTGTCCCAGTGTCTGTTGGAAAGCAGACAACCAGGTTTTCCTCAATGATTTTGCCTGTGCTTAGCTCTATTCTGTTTTATTTTTATGCTAAAGAAGCTCCCTAGTCCTTGCTGATGACAAGCATTGCTCCCGAGTGGCGCAGCGGTCCAAGCCACTCTCAGTGCTAGAGGTGTCACTACAGACCCTGGTTTGATTCCAGGCTGTATCACAACCAGCCGTGATTGGGAGTCCCGTAGAGCGGTGCACAATAGGCCCAGCATCGTCCGGGTTTGGCCGGGGTAGGCTGTCATTGTAAATAAGAATTTGTTCTTAACGGACTTGCCCAGTAAAATAAGCAAATAAAAAATACCCATAACATGATGCAGCCACCACTATGCTTGAAAGTATGAAGAATGGTACTCAGTGATGTGTTGTGTTAGATTTGCCCCAAACATAACACTTGTTTTTTCAGGACATAAAGTGAATTTTTTTGCCATATTTTTTGCAGATTTACATTAGTGCCTTTTTGAAAACAGGATGCATGTTTTAGAATATTTGTACATGCTTCCTTCTTTTCACTCTGTCATTTAGATTAGTATTGTGGAGTAACTACAATGTTGTTGATCCATCCTCAGTTTTCTCCTATCACAGCCAATAAACTGTTTTAAAGTCTCCATTGGCACTCATGGTGAAATCTCTGAGCGATTTCCTATCTGTATGTAGGCCAGTAACACAAAATCTCAATTGCATCCATTTTAAATTCAGGCTGTAACACAACACGAGGTGGAACAAGTCAAGGGTTGTGAATACTTTCTGAAGGCCCTGTATGTTCCCGTGTTATGGCATACCTGAGATATGCGATTCATTAGTGACAGGAGGCCCGAGGGAAAACACATTGTAGCGGACTTGAGGTTATTGTTTGTTAGGGTTGGTCGTGCCTACCAGAGAAAATATAGATTTCTCCTTTTTGTTGGTGAGGGAATAAGTCCCGTCTGGTCCGTCAAGTCTACACCAATACTAAGGACTCGTGTAAAAGTCCATATGGAAATACACTTTTCGTAATACCCTTAAAACATTCGAAATCCACAACAACTGATCACACACATAAAAACATCACAAAACAATGATCTTTGGTTCCTCAAGAAAAGTCCCGTACCTCGGGCCTAAAAAGAGTCCCGCCTGGTAAATGAGTTCAAGTGAACTCAAGTGACCTCAGTCACGCAATGTTTGTCCGTTCATAAAGTGTAGCTTAAAACCAGTCTCAATAATACAATCAAAATCTCAAACTCTTTTATCACACAACGCTCAAGTAGGCACACACACACACACACACACACACACACACACACACACACACACACACACACACACACACTCCCCTGTACTCCCCCCTTGGTCTCTCCTCACTCTCTTCACACTCAGTGGGTCTCTCATTTTCCACTTAGTTTGCAGGGAGCTGAGGATCAGCCTGTTAAGAGGCAGGGAAGACAGCTGGTGTTGTCACCCTGCCTTCTTCAAACACTTAGTCAAGAGCTGTGGTGCCTGGATGGAGGAGCTTACTACTCCACAATCCATCTCTCATCTATCGCCTTATAATCAATGCAGAGCTTACAACTCAAGGCAACCAGTTTTAAATAAAAACAGGGGACTTAAGCAGTATTATTCTGAATTAATACAAATGGAAATGTGCTTTTTTTTCCTGCAAATACAAATGGGCTTTTATGGAGAGCAAATAAAAACAGATTCAATGAATGCAAATATAAGAGGAAATCCAGTATGGAGTGAAAGTGAGTTTTTCACTATTTTTTCTCTTAATGATGCTGGCCCGTTGCCATCTCAGTTAGATGAGATTTAACAGGGAACGGAGAGCAGGAGAAGTCTGTTGAGAAAAGGCATAGAGAAGAAACATTTCTTTGTGTGGTATAAGCTCGTATGCAGCTACGTGAGGACACTGTTGAAACAAACAGAAGTACACACACACACCATACACACACACACACTGAAACACACCATACACACACACACACTGAAACACACCATACACACACACACACTGAAACACACCATACACACACACACTGAAACACACCATACACACACACACACTGAAACACACCATACACACACACACACTGAAACACACTCTCTCACTCGCTCTCTGTCTCTCTCACACACGCACACACACACACACTGAAACACACGCTCTCTCTACCTCCCTCCCTCTCTTTCTCTGTCTCTCTCACACACGCACACACTGAAACACAGTCTCTCTCCCTCCCTCTCACTCTCTCTCACACACACACCAAACACACACTGAAACACACTCTCGCTCTGTCTCTCTCACACACACACCAAACACACATTGAAACACACTCTCTCTCTCCCTCCCTCTCGCTCCCTGTCTCTCTCACACACCAAACACACACTGAAACACACTCTCTCCCTCCCTCTCGCTCCATGTCTCTCTCACACACACACCAAACACACACTGAAACACACTCTCTCCCTCCCTCTCGCTCCCTGTCTCTCTCACACACGCACACACTTTCTCACCTCCCCTCCTACTGCAGGTTTAATCTCCAAAGGACCATATTCCCCTCCATCCCTGTTCATTAATCATAATTTTTTTACTGCTTGAAATAAAGCCCGGGCCATGGGGGTCTTATAGCAGTGATGCATCCCTGGTGTTTCACACAGGAAATTACAATAAGAAGCAGAGAGGAAGGAAGACAGAGATGTCTTCTCTCTTTCATTCCTCTTTCCAATCCTATTGGTTGAATGATTTATTTGAGTACAGTCAAGACAAACAACCAACTCATACCGGTGACAGTTACTTTAATGAAATTATCTTATTTTATCTGAGAGATATTACTCATTCCTGGGCTCGGATAAAGCTAGTTGTATATTATGCTGCTGAGACCACTGTACGAGCTGAATTAATTAAATGGTTTATTTTGGTTTCTTGTTACGGCTTCACTTCACAGTTATGGAATTGCATATTACAGAGGTTATGCTTAATTATGCTTAATGGTATACAGGTAGGTGTACCTGGAGGTACGGTTATGTTCTGAACAACCCTAAGAATGGTTTGGAAGGACTTATAACAGGGTCGTGTACATACGGGAACACTTTAGAAAAAACTCAAATGAGAGTTTCTTATTGGACAAGTTCAGATAGTACCTCCCTGTTTCACTCCGTTTCAGAGCGTTTTCCTAGCTTTCTATAATGTCTTTCTAAGAAGGTACGGGTCCATGTACACACTGTGGCACAAAGAAAATTGCAATGGAAAACAAAAATGAGCGCTTCTTATTGAACTAATGAGTTCAGATCATTGGCTGCATCCCTGTAGGAGACTGTCTCACACTCCAACTCTCAGTCCTGAGGAGAATGTATAATTAGTTGAATTCCCTCGGTACAACGTTTACTTCTGTCCGTCCTTAATTACACTTGAACAGTCCTTATTCAAAGGTTAGAAGTCCTGCTCTTCACGCTGAAATCCTCACGGACTTTTCGAGGTTAGATGGTAGATTTCCCACTATTATCTATTATTATGTAGAAACAGATTTTTTCCAAATGTATGTCACGTCTTTTTGTTTCCCCACCCAGCCAGCCGGCCAGCCGGTGCAGAGCGGGGCAGGAAGACATATGGGTATTCCATGCTCAAAGTCTCTCCCAGAATATTAGGACGGTGTTAAAAAGGTCAAGGCTCTTTGGCACTAGCCACATGTTTTGAGGATTCAGGCCCGCTCCATAGCTGCTTCCCCTACTGATAGGAGCGTGTTTAAAAAACACTTTTTTACAAATCTTTTCACGTCTTCCACATGGGGTTATTTTTTTCAGAGGAAGGTTTGAGTTACATCTCTCTCTCTTTCTCCTCTCTCTCTCCATCTCTCCCTCTCTTCTCCTGACTTCTATTTGTCCTACTTCCGTCTGTTCTCTGTCTTAGTGAAGCAGCAGACCTGGAGGATAATGAAGGCCTTGCTGAAGGAGGACAGTAGGCACATCCGTCATAAATCCCCAAACACCCCTTCTTTTCCCTCTCGTTTGGGAGACGAAGCGTCCCTTCTTTTTCTCTCGTTGGTGGGACGTAAAGTTGAAGAAAAACAGGAACAACCGTCATACCTCCCCAAAACATCCCTTCTTCTTTTGTTTTGTGAGAAGTAACCTGTCTCAGCCGTGACTAGACAGGCCTATTGTACAAGCAGTAGCTCCTTGCAGCTGTATTGTTGTGTTCGACGCGACACTTCTGTTTGTGACTCACAGGTTTTGTGTTTGCGGTTTGTCTTAATTCATTGCTATAATGGTGTCTCAGCAGCTCTCATAAACCCAACTTTCTGCCTGTTCCTCTGACTGGTACTGATACGTTTGCTCAACAAAACAACAGCCTATTTACTGTAGGTTTACTGCTCTTGTCTGCTGTTTTGCTCCTAATCGTGTTGACGCTCTATTTTCTGTCTGTCTGACTGAACTACAAGTATTGGTTTTATTATTTGAAATCTCTGCCTCCCCAATTTCCATGTTTTATATCTGTGCTGTGGGTTGAGGCTTTTGTGGGTGGGTGTTTTTCAGTCGCTCTATCTGACATGAACCAATAGGTAGAGGCTGGAGTTGTTTCTTAACAACCCATAATCTGTTGTGCCACACAGATGTCCTTCCCCTCTCCCTCCTTAGCTGTAGTGACAGTGACAGCGTGCAACCTGCTCGCCATAGGACAGAGTCAAGTCCACTTAAACCCCTAAAGGATTGCAGTCAGAAAGCTGCTGGTGCTAAAGGACCTAGTGTCAGTGATAATGATAAGCCATAGTGATGCGCTGTCTCTGCAGTAGGAGGATTTGGCATGGCTTAACTGGTCCCACTCCTCCCACCAGTCACAGAGGTAGAATAAATAACATCAGTGATGTACACACACACAGGAACACTCGTGTACACACACACACGCGCGCACACACACACACACACACACACACACACACACACACACACACACACACACACACACACACACACACACACACACACACACACACACACAGCTGTAGCTGCTCAACTTTTTCACGATCACTCAAGGTAAACTTTAGGTATGTTGTTGCTTTTCAAACACTAGTAGAATGTTACGATGGTAATGGGCAGGAGGATACTTTGTAAGGGATATTCAACAAAGTGCTGTGTGAACGACGTTGAAGGTGTTTTCCACGAGGAGATAGTCGAGTGGATCTGACCTTCCACGGAGTTGCATAGAGGCCCAAGTTGATTGTCCCTTTAATACCATGGCTATAATTTAACACATTTGCAGGTAGAAATGTGTTCAACATCCACTGAAGTAGCTTGCAAGTTTACTAGACAGCTACAGTAGTTGCCATGGTAACAAACAGACTTGCTAGTTTAGCTAACCAAACCATCAGTCCTGGCTTGCCATTATGAAAATAAAATGCCAGTAATCTTTTCAATTCTACTTTTGTTTTCAAAAGCAGCCCAAACATGAAAGAATGAACTATTGCCATTGAATTCTACCGTGCAAATATGCTGTGCGTTATAGCGAAATAATGCATACTCTAGTTAAAATGCCCTTCAAACCAATCAGGAACAAGTATCCAACAATGCCATGGTATAAATATAATTATAAACTGGGTGGTTCGAGCCCTAAATGCTGATTGGCTGACTGCCGTGGTATATGAGACCGTATACCCCAGGTATGACAAAACATTTATTTTTACTGCTATAATTACATTGGAAAACAGTTTATAATAGCAATAAGGCACCTCGGGGGCTGTGTCCAGGCACTCCGCATTGCGTCATGCGTATGAACCGTCCTTAACTGTGGTATATTGGCCATATACCACACCTCCTCGGGCCTTATTACTTAAGTAAATGGTGGAGTAGAGAAATTGAAAACAACACGGCATTAAAAAGCCTGGGGACTACAATGCCATTATCCTTTTACCTAAATAACTGCAAATAACCACAGACCAGCTGGTCGGTCGAAAGCAGTTGGACTACTGGAATGTCACAAGGACATCTACCCATACAGTACATACAGTATAAGGATGTGAATATCATTCTACACTGAACACTGTGAATGCATGGGGACTATATAGTTGGAGTGGCCCTCTACAACCTAGTCACAGTAACTAGTGAGCCACAGGACCATCCTCCATGTTCTGTGAGAGAAATGAAGTCGGCTCTCCTCCGTCTCCTCCTGTCTATTGACAGTTGGTGTCGGCCCCGGGGCAAAGCGGGAGTTGTGGTACGTCATACTAATGATCTCTCTTGAAACCAAACCCTTGCTGTGCTTCCAATCAGTCCACCGACTGCCAATAGAATATTCATATCCTGACCTCAGAGCGGGCGAGTGTAGAATGTCACAAACGAGAGAGAGGGTTCTGGAGAATTCCAGCCGTTTTCATCTCAGAGGTGGATTCCCAGTTCCATTATGGAACTGGAATAGAGGGCACCTTTAATGTCCTGTACTGTACGATCTGCCTGGGAAGCGGGGAGAGAGGGAGGAGAAGGCGGGGGGAGAGAGGGAGGAGGAGGAGGAGAGGGGAGAGAGGGAGGAGAAGGCGGGGGGAGAGAGGGGGGAGGAGGAGGAGGAGAGGGGAGAGAGGGAGGATGAAGGAGAGGAGAGGGGGGAAAGGGAGGAGGGAAGCTTGTGAAACAAAACCTTTATGAGCTCTTCCCTTTCATTTGCCTATCATATCAAAACATTGGGATCTTTTTCTCCAATGTTATAATAACTGAATATTAGCATCTCAATCCATTGCATTACTTTCAATGAGAGGGCAGTGGTTCCTGTTTAATGAGCAGTGATTCATCTGTTATTATAATAATTAGCATCCACTCTTCCATAATATTCAAATGTTGATCTTCTCTAAAAATTAAGCAAAGTGCTTATTTTTTTATTGTACCTTTTTTATTGTGTAACATCAGAAACAGGAATGTAGCATTGTTCTCGCTTCACATGTTCACACACACACACACACACACACAGAACTTTCTTCACTTATATTTTCACTGTGACTCACCCAGGTATAGATAAAGTGCACTCAGAGAGACATTCCCCTGACACCACACTCCGACATGATTACAGCAAGACGGCTGTATAAAGAAAATAGACAGATATACACCAAGACACTTGGAGGGTAATCTATGTCAAATTGCATTCACCACGTGTTAGTTCTACCCTCAGAGCATTAGAGTGACAGTTAAATTAGAAGGCTACTTGTGTCCATTATTACTGTAAAAAAAAAAAACATTGTCTACCCACAATGCAGTTCTAAATATACTTAGGATCTGTTCTGTTTTAACACATTATACCCCTCCTCCAAAAACAACCACATTTGCAGGGGGTCAGAAGGCTTAACTGTCCTGTGCTTAAGTGAAGTGAGTCATTGATTTAAAGTTTCAGGGAGCGGAAACATTTAATGACTTGAGGAAAAACAAACAGGCAGCTCAATAGGCACAGTGTATGCTCTGAGAGGATGGAATGGAGAGGCTGGACAACTTTGTGCTCTGTATAAAATGCACCGACTAATTTAAAGCCGTGCTCCTCCGTGGGCTTTGTTGTCCGATGGGTTTTTGCCAGAATCTCTTTTCATGCCAAGTGTGTAATTGCTTCCCCAAACTCCCGAAGGAACCCTGAGATACATACACACACACACACACACACAAATATACACACGCGCACCTAGGCAGGCACTCAAACACAGTCTTTAAGGATGCTACACTGGAGACACTTTTGTCCAGTGCTGAATGTGGAGTGTTAGAAAAATGAAGAGGCATGTATTTTTTCTTCTTTGCTTCTTTCAGGGATGTTCTTGCTTCTGTCAGCTCTGCCTCCACTGTAAGGTCATTGTGAGGGGGTTTTATGGGATGTGCTGAGAGTGTGTAGAGGGTGTTCTTCAGGAGCGCGGTGCATGTGAGCTGTTGATTGGACTTTGGGGAAGTTGTTTAGGAGCCTGCAGAGAGAATAGAAAGAGAATGAAGGAGGAGACTTCAACACTATAAAGAACCTTTCCTATGAGAGTACACTACAGTACTGATGATAACAACAACAACAGAACAGACAATGTTTCCAGACTTCAAACAGCATCATAATAACTGGTTGCCATGACGAGACTTCCTTGACTCTTTCGGCCCATTCCCGTCTTGATACAGACACAGATCTGTTTTAAGGCAGATACATGCTGATCTACTTCTTATAAATGTGTTAGCTATGTCGTATGGATGTCTTACAACGTCCTTATGTAGGTTCCCTTCAAAGTAACCAGGTTGTTAGCAAGTTTTCAATAAGTGAGGTTCCTTCCTCAGCTTCTATCGAAGAACAACCACCATCAGTTTTCCAGGTCATAGTCACTTTGCTGCAAACATTCACTTATCTTTTTGTATCTTAATTCTGTGTTAATCAGTTTGTCAGACTGATACATCTGTTATCTGTTGCAAACGCTGTGTGACAAATCCATTGTGATGGTTGCAGGGCTGAGAGAAGTTTCACATTTGTTCAAGGAGTTACTCAAAGAGGATTTTGCAAAGCAGGGAGGTGTTTGGTAAAGAAAGTGGTTCATTGAAGTCATCAAAATCTGCTTCCCTCGAGTTGTCCCTCATGTTGGAGATTTGTCTTTTCTTCTCCCAAGAGAGCAGAGAAAGAGAGCGAGAGAGAGAGAGTAAACTAGCTTTAGCAGCTGTCATTGTCCTCGTTGTCCTTGTAATTGTCATCTGTTCCATTCCTCTCTTTTTTCACTGACATTTTTAATTGTTATGAAAGGACCTTTTTTTTTTTTTTTTACCAAGGAATTAGTTAACTACACATGTTCTCTGGACTGGAAGAACCCTCGTTCCCACCCTTGGAATTGCATTGCACTGAACAGCACTTCTTCATTCATGCGACTTCAGAAATGATCATCTGTAGTCTGTTAGCAGCATGTTGGCTATAGTACAAAACACATTGTGGTCGTGCATTAAGGAGGGTTGTAAAGGTGAAGGAATCGTCTAGCAGACTCTTTTTAAAAACGTCAACGACAAATAATTGTTCATATAAGCATGGCATGTTGGAAATGGTATCTAATTCAAAAGACGGGTCATGTCAGAGTGGTTTCTTCTGCATGACATTGTGCCATTTGTATAGGCTAATGTATTGAGACAAAGTCAAACTATAGAACAAAGCATTGCCTTGCTGGTATTGTCTGCCTGACTCCATGCCTTCTTAAATACTTTATCATAGATAATGGAAACGGATGTTCTCAAAGGCATCTAGATGCTGAGTTGAGTAGAAAGAATGCACCTGTAGTTGATTTAGTCACTGGGAAGGAACAGAGAGCCCAGTGTTGATAAAAGGCAATTCTCAAGATAAGAGCTAGAAAAGCCACTCAGACACACACACACACACACACACACACACACACACACCTGCCTCAGCGCTGATTAAGGACCCCATGTCATATAACCTTGGTGGTAAACAAGCGTAGTGAATGAAAGAGTAGCTACTGCTTCCGATAGGAGCCGGGGAGCGCCTAATGGAGTGACCTCTCCTCCCCCCCTTCCTCCCACCATCCCCTCACTAGTCTTACCCGTATTACACAAACCCAGCCAGGTAATTATCCCTTGGCCTCCTTTGATTAGACGAAACCCTCGCTCGCGACAAATGTCAGTGTGGTGCGTTATACGTCGGCTGTGTCTTCTCCCTCCGCGGGAGAATCACCCGCTGCCTCTTTATCTCGCCAATTATATGCGGCATCTGTCATCTTCTCCCGTCGAAGAGCAGGGGAACACGTGCACACACACGTGCACACACACACAACACACACACACACACACAGCGGATCAATAAGGCCCAGGCGTGGGCTTTGTTCTCCGTCTCTAACGATCGGTGTGTATCAAAGATACAACCGGAGCCGCTTCACCAAGCAACCTTTGGCATTTGGATGTCAATTATCTCAACGCTCGTCAATAGATCTTCTCGCTTCTTGTTGCAGGTGATCTTACAGGGTGGGAAATCCATACGTCTATGGATCCTATCCTCGTTCCTTGGCTCTTTCACCTTTTAAAGCAAGGGACCGTTGTTCTGGGGGAGTGTTTAGAAATGTATCAGCGTTTTCTGCACTGTTATGTGGCATTGTGTGTCATCCTGTCCTTAATACATTGGGCAGTAGGCATCAACCTCACCAAGGTTGGAACAGAGTGCTCGGGTGCAAGTCAATAGGGTTTCGTAAGGAGAACAGATATTCAGCGACTCTTTGTTGGGACAGTTTGCTTTCAGAAGTTGAATGTTCAAATCCACTTTGGATTGTAAAAGGATAGATATATTGTGATTGAAACAACAGAAGGAGGAGTGTGGACAATAGTCCTCTCTCAGGAAGATTAGAAGACCTTGGAATATATGGAAGTTGGAATGATTTACCAAGCAAAAGCTTTTAACTGGCAGGGCTTTTAGGTTGTCGTGAAGGACATGCCATGGCAAAAGGCAGTACGTCAATCTAAGTGAAATACCAAGCTCCTGCCAAAACATTTAGGATTTATTGGAACGGAGGGAAGGAAGATGAATTATTAGTCCAGTTGGCCAGATGTTCATGGACTAACCACGGTCTCTCTCTGCACACGTTGTGAATCTTATCTGGCTATCTTTGTGCTTAAGATTTAGGAGTCACTTCGACTTTTTCACCACCGTGACTTGATGTCATCTCGGTAATAGCCAAGCAGCAACTGCTGGAAAAGGCGTCTCGCCGAACACTTCTCATACCTTTAAAAAGTCACGCCGTTACATGCATTCTGTGGTACTGTTCTCTCTTTTCATACACTTGGACTGTAGTAACACGCTTGCTTTATACAATTTCGGGGGTCACCATATCAGAGGTCAGAAAGAGAGATTCCAATCTCAATGGGGCTTTTGTGATTAGTGAAGGATGAATGAAAAGATATAGCTGGATTAGAAGGCCCCCATCTTGCCCTTCCTCTCCTTTATGTGTATTAACAACCAACCACTCGGACATCGGAGCCTCGCGCGCCTAGTTACACAAACAACTCCACCCTCACGTGAACATGTTTACTCCTCGCCCTTGTTCTAGAATCTACGCCTGATGGAATCCCTCAAGATTCCATTCAACCAAAGCGAGTGAACCTCATTGCTTTCTTCTCCATAGAAAAGCGAGAACGTAATAACTTGGGATTGAGTCTGAACATTGATCTCTGTTGGTACAGAGCGAGGTAAGCCTTTATGAGCAGTTCAAGGCGGTTCATCGCAGTCGTCCCAGAGGAAAGCCTGGTCGGAGTAAATTGAAGCCAACAAGGGGAGAAGGGGTCGGGGGGGTCTTCTTATTCAACAGGCTGGGCCTAGGCTTACTGCGCACTTCAAATACACACATCTAATACTGTGAACAAAGCATAGAGCCAACGGCTTGCTTAGTGATTATTTGATTCTTTCTTTGATGATGCTTCTCGTGCTTTAGTGTCAGTTCTTTAGAGATTCTTCACCATCAGTATGCTTATTACTAGGTGGGTCTGGGGGCATGCCACTGACTTACATAGGCTATTGTGAAAGACCAAATGAATTAAACAGATGTGTAGGAAATGTGAGTTGGTCAAGGTTGGAGATGAAAATACTGAGCCTGTATTTGGGTCAATTTGAATTATTGTACATTGAGATACGTAAAAATTGTTTTCAAGCAAATTTCCTGCAATTCGATGTAGTGTAAGTAACATGACATCTTTTGGGTAATTTCATATATTTCATATAGGGAAAATAAAGTCTAAACTATTTTCACAAATGTTATTTCACTATCAAATATGTTATAAACATTTAATTTATATGAACCATCAAGTATCAATTTAGTTAAAGATCTTTTTCAGGGCGTGATTAGCTCAATTGATATCGGCAGAGTCACACCTGTGTCTATAAATTCCTGTCTGTCACATGAGCTACTTGAGATGGTGGTTGCCTGACCCAGAACAAAGTCATGTCCTGCTCAGCTCCGCATGCTGTCTCGTGTGAAATTCTGATCTTTGATATAGCTGATGTTCCACTCTCGAAATGGCGCGTTACACTTCCAAAATGCCTGTGAATGTTAGAGACGATCCAAGTATATCCACATGTGCATCGGAGTCGCACATCTTGTTTCTAGCCTAAAGCATTGCAGAGTAAAGTGTCGTTATAGATCGCTTAATATAATTGGGATCCAATTTTCTCATTTTTAAGCTAACAAGGGGTATGTTTTTTGACCTTTTTTCTAACAAGGGATACGGCATACCCCCGCATACCCTCTCAATTCGAGCCAATACTGAAACAAAGGTCACACTCACACAATACCCTCTTTGATCCAGCCGTAGAGAGATTCATTTGAACTACATCATCTATAACATTTTCAACTTTCCACTCATAATTAGCTTTGAAACCCACATGGCATGTTTTGAACTTTTCTGTTCCGCCTCTTTGATTAAAAGGCAAATTATGGAAATTCTGGCCATTTTCTTTTGCCCTGTGCATTTTCACTTCTCTAGCTAGCTGTGTCCCTGACTGAGTCTATACCCCCTGAAGCTATTGGAGGTTTTAATGAATGACCTGTCATGGAACTGAAGAGAGAAGCCAGAACATCTAGATATGTAGTCTTTGACATGGTCGGTCTTTAAGACAAACACTATAGCGGGGGCAAATGCGGTCTCTCCTTCACTGCAGCCGAGGTGAGTAAGACATTTAAACGTGTTAACCCTCGCAAGGCTGCAGGCCCAGATGGCATCCCCAGCCGCGCCCTCAGAGCATGCGCAGACCAGCTGGCCGGTGTGTTTACGGACATATTCAATCAATCCCTATACCAGTCTGCTGTTCCCACATGCTTCAAGAGGGCCACCATTGTTCCTGTTCCCAAGAAAGCTAAGGTAACTGAGCTAAATGACTACCGCCCCGTAGCACTCACATCCGTCATCATGAAGTGCTTTGAGAGACTAGTCAAGGACCATATCACCTCCACCCTACCTGACACCCTAGACCCACTCCAATTTGCTTACCGCCCAAATAGGTCCACAGACGATGCAATCTCAACCACACTGCACACTGCCCTAACCCATCTGGACAAGAGGAATACCTATGTGAGAATGCTGTTCATCGACTACAGCTCGGCATTCAACACCATAGTACCCTCCAAGCTCGTCATCAAGCTCGAGACCCTGGGTCTCGACCCCGCCCTGTGCAACTGGGTACTGGACTTCCTGACGGGCCGCCCCCAGGTGGTGAGGGTAGGCAACAACATCTCCTCCCCGCTGATCCTCAACACTGGGGCCCCACAAGGTTGCGTTCTGAGCCCTCTCCTGTACTCCCTGTTCACCCACGACTGCGTGGCCACGCACGCCTCCAACTCAATCATCAAGTTTGCGGACGACACAACAGTGGTAGGCTTGATTACCAACAACGATGAGACGGCCTACAGGGAGGAGGTGAGGGCCCTCGGAGTGTGGTGTCAGGAAAACAACCTCACACTCAACGTCAACAAAACTAAGGAGATGATTGTGGACTTCAGGAAACAGCAGAGGGAACACCCCCCTATCCACATCGATGGAACAGTAGTGGAGAGGGTAGCAAGTTTTAAGTTCCTCGGCATACACATCACAGACAAACTGAATTGGTCCACTCACACAGACAGCATCGTGAAGAAGGCGCAGCAGCGCCTCTTCAACCTCAGGAGGCTGAAGAAATTCGGCTTGTCACCAAAAGCACTCACAAACTTCTACAGATGCACAATCGAGAGCATCCTGGCGGGCTGTATCACCGCCTGGTATGGCAACTGCACCGCCCTCAACCGTAAGGCTCTCCAGAGGGTAGTGAGGTCTGCACAACGCATCACCGGGGGCAAACTACCTGCCCTCCAGGACACCTACACCACCCGATGTCACAGGAAGGCCATAAAGATCATCAAGGACATCAACCACCCGAGCCACTGCCTGTTCACCCCGCTATCATCCAGAAGGCGAGGTCAGTACAGGTGCATCAAAGCTGGGACCGAGAGACTGAAAAACAGCTTCTATCTCAAGGCCATCAGACTGTTAAACAGCCACCACTAACACTGAGTGGCTGCTGCCAACACACTGACACTGACTCAACTCCAGCCACTTTAATAATGGGAATTGATGGGAAATGATGTAAATATATCACTAGCCACTTTAAACAATGCTACCTTATATAAATGTTACTTACCCTACATTATTCATCTCATACGCATACGGATATACTGTACTCTATAGCATCGACGGTATCCTTATGTAATACATGTATCACTAGCCACTTTATACTATACTATGCCACTTTGTTTACATACTCATCTCATTTGTACATACTGTACCCGATACCATCTACTGTATCTTGCCTATGCTGCTCTGTACCATCACTCATTCATATATCCTTATGTACATATTCTTTATCCCCTTACACTGTGTACAAGACAGTAGTTTTGGAATTGTTAGTTAGATTACTTGTTATTACTGCATTGTCGGAACTAGAAGCACAAGCATTTCGCTACACTCGCATTAACATCTGCTAACCATGTGTATGTGACAAATAAAATTTGATTTGATTTGATTTGATTTGATGAACACACGCATGGAGGCGCCTACACACTCACACGGACGCACGCTCACACTGTACACACACCCATCCAGTGTTGCAAAGAGTGTGAGCTGCCAATGTAGCCATGCCATAATTATCCAACACTCTTTACACTGGCTAATAGTCTTTCTTCACTAAGCTATTTGTACTTTACAGATGAAACAATCGAGTTAGTATAAAATAGTATTACAGAAATTGATGCAATTAAAGTGCAGGGAAAACTTGGGCTTATTGCCTCTTCAATTAAAAACAGGAGCGAAGAGAGGGATACGGCAATTGCTACTTCCTAAAAACACTTATATTTCTAATCATTTATTTAACTGGAGCCTGCCCAGACTACGTTTCAAGAACTAGTTTTCAAGGGGGTGATTTCAGACACATCCATAATTTGAGTTTCTTTCTCTGTGTAGTTATTCCTGGTGATGGGGGTTAGTGGGAAAAATAAAAAGGCTTGGGCTTTGAAGGCATCTAAACTCCTGATGGACCGACCGACAGATGAGGTCAGGTAGACGCTCTATAGGCTAAACGCCCTTATTCAGCAATCCATCTTTTTATGCCTCGATGGAGAGGGAGAGAGATGAGAGAGAATAGGAGAGAAGAGGAAGAGAGAGAGAAAGAGAAATCGCCCGAAGACAGTTTAGACGGAGAGAGGGGAGAGAGAGAGAGAGAGAGAGAGCACCTTAAAAGACTATCCCCCTGCCTGTGAAACATCAAAGTAGCAGGGAGGAAGGAACCCAACCCACCGCCATGGCTGCTGCCCTTTATCACGAGCTGTCTGGCCTCGCTGCAGCGCCGCTGGGATCGCAAAACTTTCCCCCCTTCCATAACTGTTTGTCACCTCCGCCGCCGTAACAACCATGCCATGTGTCAGTCCGTTGATTTATGACCTTGATTAATAAACCACTCAAAGGACACCTGGCGTGATAGATCTCTCTCTTTCCTGTTGGAAATTGTACAGGGAATTGGCCCGCTTCTTACCTCTTTAGACCCCTCCAACCTCCTCCAGAGCTCCCTAGCGTTTTTTAGGTGGCGCATATCACTTACACTAACAAGCCTAGCAGCGGTGAAACATTGAAACATTCTCCCTCCCTCCTTTTTAATTTCCCCTCCTGTCGTCCTGTTCCTTAGCGAGAGAAAGAAAGGAGAGAGAGAGAGAGAGAGAGAGCGCCGGGTCGGGCCGGGAGGCATCTCATTCATACAGCTACTGTCACTTTTATTGGGGCCATTAGTTTGAAGGGGAGACACCCTGGGAGTTTAGATGGAAGTGTTGCGATGAAGGGAGAGAGGAAGGGGAAAGATAGAGAGGAAAAGGGGGGAAAAAAGGGCTGAATCCAACTTTTTTAGGTGGTGAGTAGTGACTTTGGGGAGGTGTGCCCCACTCAAGGACACAAAATGACTGACTTATTGGCCAACCCGGACATTCTCTCTGTGTGCTGATAGGACAATCCTAAACTAGCTGAATCAGATACACTAAATAAGGTCTTATTGAGCAGCTAATTAGTAGAATCAGGTGTGTTAAATTAGGGTTGGACTGAATACCCACAGGACAGTAGATCTCCAGGAAAAGGGTTGGACTGAAAACCCACAGGACGGTAGATCTCCAGGAAGAGGGTTGGGCTGAATACCCACAGGACAGTAGATCTCCAGGAAAAGGGTTGGACTGAATACCCACAGGACAGTAGATCTCCAGGAAAAGGGTTGGACTGAAAACCCACAGGACGGTAGATCTCCAGGAAGAGGGTTGGGCTGAAAACCCACAGGACGGTAGCTCTCCAGGAAGAGGGTTGGGCTGAAAACCCACAGGACGGTAGATATCCAGGAAGAGGGTTGGGCTGAAAACCCACAGGACGGTAGATCTCCAGGAAGAGGGTTGGGCTGAAAACCCACAGGACGGTAGATCTCCAGGAAGAGGGTTGGGCTGAAAACCCACAGGACGGTAGATCTCCAGGAAGAGGGTTGGGCTGAAAACCCACAGGACGGTAGATCTCCAGGAAGAGGGTTGTGTAGCCCTGTCTTAGATGCTAGAAAGAAAAGTCTGACACCGAATAGGTGCAGTGAAATGGGTTTTTCTACAGGGTCAGCCATAGTAGTACGGCACTCTTATGGTTAAGTGCCATGCTCAAGGGCACATCGACACCTTGTCGGCTCGGATATTCGAACCAGCGACATTTTGGTTACTGGCCCAACGCGCTAACCGCTAGGCTGCCTAACTAAGCCAGCATCTGTCTATAGACTGAAATAAACCCTCTTCCTTCCCCCTTTCTCTCCCATTTCAACACTCTACTTAGTGTAAATCCAGACAGGGTGCGGTATGGTGCGATGCGGAGCGTTTCAAAAGCAAAGCGGTGTAGCTAATCACGGACAAACAGCGACCGAGGCTGCAGGCGTGTGATAGAGCCCCAGCATGCAGGTATTAACGGCTACCTTTAAAGGATTTGAATGATGCCGGTAACGGGGACACGGTTGGCATACAAAAACCTCCCGCCGACAGGGAAATGAACAAATAATACAATGAAGGAAGATAAGGATGGTTCTCCTATTCTACTATACTGCCACCATACTGATGGTCATCTTGGCGTCTGTTAGGAAGGGGTCAAACAAATGACCAGTTCTTTATATGAGAACAGAGAGAGAGTGAGAGACAGAGAGAGAGAGAGAAGGGGGCAGAGAGCGAGAGAGAGAGAGAAGGGGGCAGAGAGAGAGAGAGAGAGAGAAGGGGGCAGAGAGCGAGAGAGAGAGAGAGAGAGAAGGGGGCAGAGAGCGAGAGAGAGAGAGAAGGGGGCAGAGAGAAGGGGGCAGAGAGAGAGCGAGAGAGAGAGAGGAAGAGAGAGAGAGAGAGAGAGAAGGGGGCAGAGAGCGAGAGAGAGAGAGAGAGAGAGAGAGAGAGAGAGAGAGAAGGGGGCAGAGAGAGAGAGAGAGAGAGAGAGAAGAGGGCAGAGAGCGAGAGAGAGAGAGAAGGGGCCAGAGAGCGAGAGAGAGAGGAAGAGAGAGAGAGAGAGAAGGGGGCAGAGATAGAGAGCGAGAGAGAGAGAGAGAGAAGGGGCAGAGAGCGAGAGAGAAGGGGGCAGAGAGAGAGAGAGAGAGAGAGAGAAGGGGGCAGAGAGCGAGAGAGAGAGAGAAGGGGGCAGAGAGCGAGAGAGAGAGAGAAAGAGAGAAGGGGGCAGAGAGAGAGAGCGAGAGAGAGAGAGAGAGAGAAGGGGGCAGAGAGCGAGAGAGAAGGGGGCAGAGAGAGAGAGCGAGAGAGAGAGCGATAGAGAGAGAGTGAAGGGGCAGAGAGAGAGAGAGAGAGAGAGAAGGGGGCAGAGAGAGAGAGAGAGAGAAGGGGGCAGAGAGAGGGAGCGAGAGAGAGAGCGAGAGAGAGAGAGAGAGAGAGAGAATGGGGCAGAGAGAGAGAGAGAAGGGAGCAGAGAGAGAGATAGAGAGAGAAGGGGGCAGAGAGAGAGAGAAGGGGGCAGAGATAGAGAGAGAAGGGGGCAGAGAGAGAGAGAGAGAGAGAAGGGGGCAGAGAGAGAGAGAAGGGGGCAGAGAGAGAGAGAGAAGGGGGTAGAGAGAGAGAGAGAAGGGGGCAGAGCGAGAGAGAGGTGGGGCGGGGAATGGATGGATGTCAATTTGGGATGCTTTTTTCCATCACATCCCCCTGCTTCGTCTCCCAGGTTCTAAATTAGATTTCTGGAAATATATGTTGTCAGCAAGAATTTGTTCATTGTTATTCTTTTGATAAGGTGACAGTTCTTATTTGTATGCATGCATGTATATAGAAGGATCATATTGAACTGTATTTCAGTTATTACAAACACAATGTGACAAAGGTTGACCGACAACAAGCTTTTACGGTATGACATGCTTATTTACTGCTTATGAATGTGTCTTGTATGGGTTATGAAATCCTTATATAGGTTAGCCTTGCCGCCATGTTATTTTCCTTGGTTTATCAGGTGGGCCTCTATACCACTGCTCCTTGTAATATAAAAAAACCGAGGCCAATTCAACAATTCAATTAAGTGCTAACAGTGTGGCAATCTTAAGGGACGTTAACTGGTAATACCCTTGAATGGGACCAGGAGAATGGTGAAACAATAGCAAGATTAGATTAACACATCACTAGAGATGAAATTCTCTCTCTCTCTCTCCATCTCTTTATCTTGCCATCACTCTGCCCTTCTCTCTCTTGCTTTTCTGTTTTTCCCTCTTACCCCTCTCTCCCTCTTTCGTTCTTTCCATCTCTTTCTTTCTTTTACTTTTCTATATGCCCTTTTCTCTCTGTCACTCCTCTCCCTTTCTCTCTCTCTCTCTCTCCCTCCTCTCCTTTCAATTCAAATACCCCGAATTACCTCCAGTTTCAAGGAAAAGAGCAACACTGATTGTTTCTCTCTTTCCCTCTCTCTACCTCTCTCTCCCTCTGTATTTCATAATGTACCATCTGACACCTCCTTGGTCTGTGTAATCTACCTAGAGTGTCATCCCCTCTCGTCTCTAGTAATGATGACATAAGTGTCTCTCTGGCACGACTAGCTGATTGGTGACCCACCCTGCTCAGGCACATCCAGAATAATCAGCCCCATCAGTGGCCTGGAGATAGCTTGAGCTGATGAGCAGCCGGGAGCTAACATCATCACCTCCTCCTCCTCCTCTTCTCGCCTCAACTCTCCCTCTCTCTCCTTTCTCTCCTCTCTCTCTCTCCTCTCTCTCCTTTCTCCTCTCTCTCTGTGACACAACTGTGATTTTAACTCCTACTGTATAAGGCATGGGCATATGGCTACATGGTATACGTAATAGGGATACATTTGTGGAATGCCATTATCCTCTTATAGCGGTCTAAGGCACTGAATCTCAGTGCAAGAGGCTTCACTACTACCCCTGATTCGAATCCAGGCTGTATCACATCCGGCCGTGATTGGGCGGCACACAGTTGGCCCAGCGTCGTCTGGGGTTGTCCGGGGGTAGGCCGTCATTGTAAATGAGAATTTGTTCTTAACTGACTTGAATAGCTAAATAAAAGGTTCAATAAAAAATATAAATAAAATATATATAATTATAAATCTCTCTCCTCCTCTCGCTCTCTCTCTCTCTTTCTCTCTCTCTCTCTGTGTGACAGAGGTGATCATAACCCATGTACTAAATAATGTATAGGGATGGATATCTTTTATAACACTCTCCCTTCTCTCTTTCTCTGTGGCAGAAAGGTGAATAGATGATCTTTGAGGAATGTACTGTATAGGGGTGGATATCCTTTTATAACACTCTCCCTTCTCTCTTTCTCTGTGGCAGAAAGGTGAATAGATGATCTTTGAGGAATGTACTGTATAGGGGTGGATATCCTTTTATAACACTCTCCCTTCTCTCTTTCTCTGTGGCAGAAAGGTGAATAGATGATCTTTGAGGAATGTACTGTATAGGGGTGGATATCTTTTATAACACTCTCCCTTCTCTCTTTCTCTGTGGCAGAAAGGTGAATAGATGATCTTTGAGGAATGTACTGTATAGGGGTGGATATCCTTTTATAACACTCTCCCTTCTCTCTTTCTCTGTGGCAGAAAGGTGAATAGATGATCTTTGAGGAATGTACTGTATAGGGGTGGATATCCTTTTATAACACTCTCCCTTCTCTCTTTCTCTGTGGCAGAAAGGTGAATAGATGATCTTTGAGGAATGTACTGTATAGGGGTGGATATCCTTTTATAACACTCTCCCTTCTCTCTCTTTGAATAGATGATCTTTGAGGAATGTACTGTATAGGGGGTGGATTTCATTCCCATGCGGCACATTTCTAACCTTTTCTCTCTCTTCCTCTCCTTCCCAGAGCACCTGAAGGGCCGTCTGGAGGAGTACATGGCCCGGTTCCCCAAGGTGCGCATCGTTCGGACCAAGAAGAGGGAGGGTCTGATCCGTACCCGTCTGCTGGGGGCCTCGGTGGCCAAGGGAGAAGTCCTCACCTTCTTGGACTCTCACTGTGAGGCCAACGTCAACTGGCTGCCCCCCCTGCTTGGTGAGTGTGTGTGTGTGTGTGTGTGTGTGTGTGTGTATGTGTGTGTGTGTGTGTGTGTGTGTGTGTGTGTGTGTGTGTGTGTGTGTGTGTGTGTGTGTGTGTGTGTGTGTGTGTGTGTGTGTGTGTCTGTGTGTGTCTGTGTGTGTCTATGTGTGTGTGTCTGTGTGCGTGCGTGTGTGTGGACCAGTCAAACAAAGTGTAGTCCCCCCTGCTCGGTGAGTCGACTGGAACGGAGTCTCAGAGCGTAGCTGCAGGTAGTGATAACAACAATAAAAAAAGCTTAGACAGGGAGAGATTTGGGCCAGGAGAGGAGTGAGCAGGAAAGGAAAGTGGGGGGAGAAGAGGTCGAGCAAAGTGGGACGGAGAAGGAGCATCTTTTAGTCGTCTTTTTTCTCTGTAAGAAGAGAGTGGCGTCGGGGAGAAGTTTGGGTCAGGAGACCTAAAGAAAGGGGGACGGGTCGAGAAAGAGAACGTGTGAGAGAGTAGGAAGGTTAAAATCTCCATAAGAAAAGTGGCTTATCTCACACTTCTATATCTGTCAGTTTCACAAAGGAAATCTCTCTCTGTTTCTGTAGTTTGTTTGATAAAAGAGTGGCGCAGCCTGAATCCATGTTCAATGCACGTTCCCGACGCGCCGCTCCAGGGGTGCAACCCTAAGCAGAGGAAAACTGCCTCCTGGGCTGTCGCATCACGTGTAGCCTGTGAACAGGTGTGCTGTTCTTCACATACCAGCACAGCATGTTACTGCAACATTAGGGAGACTAGGGACCCTGATAATAGCCTTCTCACAGCACATCTCCCAGCACAGTTAAAATAAATGGATGTGAAGTGATTACAGCCATTACTGTACTCAATCACATAGGGACTGGGATTCCCATGAAAGGTATGATTGATATGTACGCCCAGGTCCCTATGATAATAATAATAATAGTAGATAATAGCCACACCACCACCACCATTCCACGACATGGCCCCATTGTCTTCTAGCAAACTGAGAAAGAGGACTCGCAGTATGGGGTTCTTTAATTGGTTGGAATGGAGCCGCCTGCCTGTCAGAGAGCAGAACAGAGCGGGGCTGATGAGGTATGCGTTCCAAATGGCACCCTATTCCCTTTATGGTGCACTACTTTCCTATGGGCTCTAGTCAAAAGTAGTGTACTATAAAGAGAATAGGGTTCCATTTGGGAGGCTGATGTAATGTGGGACGTGAAGCAGAGGAGGGAGGCCATGCTGTGCTGTGGGGCTCGCATGTATGAATAGAGTGGAGGAGATACCGCAGTGAACCCCAGGCCAACCACAGGCACGGTGACACATGCAATCATCCTGCCGGGCTCTGATATCAGATCAGTGGAATACAGGGATTTGCTTTTTGTCTCTTTCTTTCTTTCTCTCTTATTTCAATCTCTATCTTTCTCTCTCCCGCTTTCTCTCCCTCTACCTCTCTCTGCAGATCTAAGACTCCAACACCACACCATTCTAATTAACAGGCCAGGTTTTTATCACTGCTCTCTGAATCTAATGCTTCCTCTCTCCTTCTATCTCCTACAAACCCTGGATCTTACCCTGATCAAAGGACATAATGTATAACCCACATAACGAACGGAACAACTTTTTAATTAACCGCTCTTTCGCTATGTGTAACAAACCTATAGGATAAGGAAGTGTGGGCATGGCAACTGGGTGGATTACCTCTTTTCCTTTTTCACCTGACTGCTACATTTGAAATGCAGTCCCTTCTCGTTTAATGAGCTCTTGAGAGTTCCCTTCCCATTTGCCTCTTGTTATTTGCCTTTTTGTTCATTTCTATTTCATTACAATTGGGAGCTCTCTCTCTCGTTCTCTCTTTCCTTTGTTTGAAATGTATCCATGCAGGCCCAGTAAGATGGTGTCATGGGTATTCACGTTTTGACTACTTAACAGCAGCGCTGGAAATGTGAGGGAATAAAACAAAGGATGGTGTCACAGTAAGCACACTAGATGAATATTACAGAGACCTGCACATAAACACCAACTGATTCAAGTCAATAGTTTCTGCATGTTTATATTGGCAGGGCCAGGGGGGGGGGCTTATAGCTGGGTAGTTACTGTTTGTACAGCCTTCCATATGCCAATTAAATGACATCTTAACCGTGTGAGAAACCAGCCACCATTTCAAGGTGTGTTTCTCTTCGCCATGCTGCATGACAATGATTTTATAGCAGTTGGCCATAAACAGATCTGGGACCAGGCTACCAGTACTGAGCCCCATGGCAACAGCCATAGGACCACAAACAGATCTGGGACCAGGCTACAGTATTGATAGTAAGGTGTGTCAATGTACAATACTGTACAGTCACTCCCCATTAGTCTCAGTGCTGTGGTGTTGGGCTCTGCTCCCCTTCTCTCCATGGTCCAGCACACACAGCCCACAGAAGAGAGAGGTGGGTAGGGTGGGCGGGGTGTGACAGATCTGGGGCGGCTTATCATTGCTCGGCTCAGTCACACACGTCGAGGTTGGCTCTCAGGCCTCCACGGAGCCAACCTACTTTGAAACGCTGTAATTGTTTCTAATCGTCCAGTGACTCGCTGTCGGAGGAGCAGAGCTGCCCAGAGACCTCCACATAAGGGGAGAGGAGGGAGGAAGCGGTAGAAGGGGACAGAGGGAGGGACGGAGGGAGAGAGGTCCAAGGGAACAGAGGGAGGGACGGAGGGAGGGACGGAGGGAGAGACAGAGGGAGGGACGGAGGGAGAGAGGTCCAGGGGAACAGAGGGAGGGACGGAGGGAGGGACGGAGGGAGGGACGGAGGGAGAGACAGAGGGAGGGACGGAGGGAGAGAGGTCCAAGGGGACAGAGGGAGGGACGGAGGGAGAGAGGTCCAAGGGAACAAAAGCAATTGCCCTGGTTCCACTCCCTATGTGTACGTCAGAGAAATGGAGAGAGAGAAAAACAAGAGATAGAAAAGAAAGAAAGGAAGAAGGAAAGGAAGGAGGAAAGGAAGAAAGAAAGGAAGATAAATAAGGAAAGAAAGAGAGAACTACAAACAGCAGGGTATGGTGATTGATACATGCTCACACTCTTTCTCTCTGTTGTTCCATCCCCCATAAAGACCAGATTGCCCAGAACCCCAAGACCATTGTGTGCCCTATGATTGACGTGATCGACCATAACCACTTTGGATATGAAGCCCAGGCTGGGGATGCCATGAGGGGAGCCTTCGACTGGGAGATGTACTACAAACGCATCCCCATCCCTCCAGAGCTCCAGGGCCCTGACACAAGTGATCCCTATGAGTGAGTACCCAGATATGCATGTGCACGCAATCATACACACACACACACCTATCAACCACCTTATATGTGTCAGACAGGCAGCCCAATTCTGATATTTGTTTAAATAATTGGTCTGTTGACCAATCAGATCAACTCTGAAAAAGATCTGATGTGAAAGATCTGATGTGATTGGTCAAAAGATCAGAATTGGGCTGCCTGTGTAAACGCAGCCTAATATATGACACACCCCTATAGGCCCTGAGGCCCAGCATGCACCCCCTACCAGGCATGAATCCATGGATCCTCTCTGGAGCCAGCCCTCCAGCCTGCTACAAGCCGCACAGCATTTCCCCCAGTTAGTTACTAGAACAGTGGCGTAGCCAGGCAGCAAGGAGGGGAGGTGAGAAAGCTTGGAAGCTAATTTCCTCTGCTAGGCCCTCTTCATATATCCCTCTAAATTAATCCTGGGCTTAATGCCTTGACTGCGTCGCCAGTTGGGGGTGAAATGTGTGAGAAGGTGATAGAGGATAGGGGATTGGGAGCAGCACAGCAGTCACTGGGCTGTAACATCCTCTACTCTTCACTGTGACCGACTCCTCTGGCTCACTCTCTCGTTCCTCTGCTAGGGACTTTTTGCTTGCTGCTATTACTGTGTATGCGATGAATGCTTAAAGGAACCCTCACGATGTCTGGCAAGCTGTCCAGTTAGTCACTCTTTACACCCTAAAATATCTTTGTGATCTAGGTCTACACTGTGTGTCTAAGGCCATTTTATCCCTCGGGGAGATAAGAGTTCCTCCTATCCTATCCTAGGTAAGCACTTGCTGTTAAAGATACACATCTGAACCAACACCTTTTTTTGATCTCTTTAACGCGCCAGGCTCCGACTGGCGATCGCTCACAGATCTACAGAGGTACGTAGGTAGAGGGCCCCTAGAATAGATGAAAGCCCCACTAACGTGAAGGCAGAACAGGATGATCTAGTGGGTGTTACCTCTGGTTTGTGTCCCAAACGGCACCCTATTCCCCTAAGGGTCCTGGTCAAAAGTAGTATACTGAATAGAGAATAGGTTGCCGCTTTGGACGCAGACATAGCTTTACCCAGTCAGCAGATACTTTTATCCCAGGTCACAGGGAGCGGTTGGCATTTTACACCTCCTCCATTTACATAGAGATACAGTATGGTTTATTAATGAAGCAAATCATCACCTCTTCAAGGGCAACGGCATCATCAGGGGTTAAACTGTGTAAATGCTGAGATGGTAAATATAGGGGTGGTGGGGGTGTGTGTGCACGTGTGCTTATCCACATTCTGTGCGACCTACTCAGAAATCCAGCTGTCAGGGTGCTTTTTTCCCTTGACTAGTGGCTCCCTCCCTTCTCGTATCTAGACCTTTCCCAGGACAACCAAATAACCTCCCACCACCTCCACCGCAACTTGCCCAAAACACTGACAGCTCAATGCCGTGCACCCCTGGATCTGAACCTATACCTAATTTAAATTCTATAACACCAGCTCTCATTCCTGGTTCCCTTTATCCAAATCTCCCACCTCTCTGCCTATAGCCTGAGGCTAAGCTCTCCACACTCAATGGTCCTCTTCTTATCCTAAACCCAGACAGACAGAAAGGCAGACCGACAGCCCTCCTACCTTCCAACGAACCCACCCCCTGTTCCCAGACTATCCCCCCAGGCTGCTGCTGCCTCCTCCTCCTCCAGACTCTAAGGACTTGGCCCAGGGCAGCTCACAGTAGGCTGCCCAGACTTGTATGCTCCCCTATAGGCCCTGAGGCCCAGCATGCACCCCCTACCAGGCATGAATCCATGGATCCTCTCTGGAGCCAGCCAGCACAACTCACACAGCCAGACTCCCAGCCAGGCCTCCCTGGCTCTATTCTGTTGCACTGATAAACCAGACCTTTAACCCTCCCACACTGCTTACTCATCTCAGCTCCATCATCCTAAACTTTCAATGTGTGTGTGTGTGTGTGTGTGTGTGTGTTTCTCATTACCACAGGTGTCCCAGTCAAAGCGGTGCTAAATTGGGATTCATTAAGGGAATGAATGCAGAAGGATGATGCTCATGAAATGTAACACTCTCCCAAACTGCCTCCATCTGTCATGTTTGGCTATGGGAGAGAGATTCTGTTCAACCAAGATAATACCCACAATGCTGTTGGGTAATGTGAACATGGGGCGGGTACACTGAAATGATTACAGTTTAAATGAGATTAGTACTGCACCAATATATTTAGACTCGAGTGGCTTATTTGAGAAAAATCACTGTGCGAGGTTGACTCATATGAAAAGTTCTGGTGGAATGACTTAATCGTAATCATAATCGCACTATGAAAGTCGAGCACGTACTGTATTGAAGGCATGTTCATTTGTATCAGCAGACACAATACTACAACCATTCCATTTTCACTTATTGCTTGGTCGAACAGAGCAGGACACATACTTTGAGTACATTACTTTTAGTGAGCCACGTACGTGTTCTGAAAGGAACTCTTTCATGTTCCAAACAAAGATATCAAAGAGTGATTTTTTTATCTCACCTACGGTGTCATCACGTAGGAGACAACGTTTGTGAGACTTGCTCCTTTTAAATCCCCTCGCTATCGAGACTATTCATTTTATTCTTTAAACTATGGGTGCTGTGTTTTTGTTTCGGTTTGAGAAAAGAGAAGTTAAAAACACGAAGAGGAGCCAAGGAAGAAAGTAAAATCAATATCGAGATCAGTATTTCTTCATGGGCGTTGTGATACCGAGCTGAATACCTGGACATATTCCTCATCACAACCTTGTCTCTCTAGGAGGTTAAGAAGAATATCCAACAGGGAGGAACAATGTAATATAAATAACTAGCTTAGGCCAAGGTTTCTACTTAATTACAATGATTCTACAGAACACACATATCTCATTAGAATAACAGTTCCTTATGTACAGGAGAATGTTGAGGATGAGAAGGCTCTCTTCCTTTGTTATAACCAACGACATGCACTTTATTGTGAGTATGTTGTGGAGGAGGGAGAATGGGACACTCCGTAGCATCTGATCTGAGGTCAGGGTAAGAGGCATAAAGGAGGAGGACCCTGATGCTGACAATGTAACGGGCAGTGTGTCCATGTTAAACTTTGCCACGTGCCATGGCACTGATGGCAGACACCACGGCTTCTGAAGATGTCCAAGACTTAATACATTAGTCAGTGAACAGCCTTTTCTCTGTGTGAAACTAGAAGGACCACCAACTTCCACATCAAGTCAGGACATTTTGTGGATTTGTACTCGACTGTCAGAGGAGTGAAGGGAAGAAAAAAAAGAAAACATAAAAACTTGCTCCGGCTCTGCTGATTTCCTACTTTACCTCTGTTTGAAAAAAAACTAAAGAGTGGGTGAGCTACACAAAATGGGGCAGCTCTGATTTTTCACAATCGCCTCTTCATTCCAGAAGAGATAGAGAAAGAGAGAGAGAGAGAGACAAACATGTGATGGACTGGTAATGAGGCTCTACTGCTAGGTGCAGAGGAGATACAGGATTCCACAGGCTTTCAATAAATCCCTCCTGCCCTTCTACTGGTGGCGCCACATATGGCTGCAGGCCTGCCTGCCCCCGTCTGCCTCCCCCCCTGCCTGCCTTCCCTCCCTCCATCCATTTCTGCCTTCCTTCCTGTCTGCCTCCCCCTGCCTGCCTGCCAGCCTGCCTGGCACATTCAGCACTAACACATTGGTATGTGTGAAGTGTGCTCCTCTAAGATGCCTTAATATAGATCTTAGCGCCTGTTATCAGATGAAAGCAGTTCTTCTATCTGGAACAAAGCTCATTGTGAAATGACTGATCCATTGAGAAGGCACATTTTGCTTCTTCTTTTTTCATGCTCTGTGCGTGCGTGCGTGTGTGTGTGCGTGCGTGTGTGTCGGTCTGTCCCAGCACATCAGAACTAAATTAAACCTGATAATTTCACTTTGTCACAACGCTGTTCAATCTGCATTAATCTTGCTAAATGACACCACACACTTCCCTTCTCCACATTCAGATCATGACATGACCTACTCTCTGACCTATCTCTCTGTCTATATCTGATGTCACATCGCCACCTTCTGGCCTAACAGCAACAACACTATCATCATAATATCCTTTATATACATACTGTATCACCATAATCGACTCAATTTAACCTTTGCTAAGCCCCTCCTCAGAATTTTGGGCAACCAATCACAGTGCTCCAATGGATAGCAGTATGGTTGAGTATGATACACTCGGACAAGCTCATGTTTGAGATGAATGAAAGCCAGTGGGAAAACAAGACTTTTATTCAAATATATATTTTAAACGGCTTAATAATTAAGCAGTGCATCGGGAGTACCTGCTACTGTGATTTTTGAAATGCAGAGCGTGTATTTTTCGAATCCAAAATTATACTTCTGTTACATTGTTTGATAGCTAAGGTGGTTAGCAGTCTCATTGACCACCAAACATTGCTAACGCTAGCTAGCTAGCCACCTCATTGACCACCAAACATTGCTAACGCTAGCTAACTAGCTACCTCATTGCCCACCAAACATTTCTAACGCTACCTAACTAACCACTTAATATAACTTGTTTCCTCGAAATGTATGTTAGCTAGCTTAGTTAGCCATACTAACTCCCATCTGAGGTTGACATCAGGATACGATTTCAGAGCACTAGTTTGCGCCAAATTGATTGTAGCTTTGACTACAAACATTGGCTAGCTACACTACAAACATAATATTACCAGGTTCACGAGAAGCTGTTGACAGTCCATCACATCATACCCTAGAGTTTCCTGATTACCAAAGGGTAGTCTGTTTAATTTAATTGTGTATTAAAGTTTGTTATCATTGTGGAGGGATTTCGCCAGTGGTTATTGGGGGAATTGGGTTTCCCAGGAAAATGTTGTCCAAGTTTTCAACAGTAACCAAGGGAGGTGGACAGAAGGGAAAGTAAGACGGTCCGGTACGGCATCCCGGTTAAATAATTAGTGGGGGTAAGCCGTGCCGGTAAAACGTAAGCCTATAGACTATTACACCATTTTTTAACATTACTGCATGTCAGCTGCATGATAAATTAGCGAATTGACTGGAAACCGGGTGTTATGCAATCTAAATTGCGTTGTGGTTTGAGGAGAACACTTCAATTTTGTCAAGGCGGAGATGAGTGGCGTGGACATGCATCAATTCAGGCTTCAAGTGTGAGCCTAATGACAATTGCAGAATGTCATCACAATACACGTAGGTGTTTTGTAACAGATGCCTCTCTGCATTCATGAAATTGCGGGTGCACAGTGCACTGTTGGGGTTTGAATGCTGAAATGATTTTCTGAGTGGACGAATGCGCGTGGGTAGCCAACAGGAGAGCCTTTGTTAAATGATTGTTTGACAATCAGATGAAAACATCATGACTGGTTGTGTTTATGCTACATTAAAAAGCATAGGCGGCGTGTCCATAAGGCAAGGGGAAGCTTTCCCTAAAGTAAATTGAATTAAATTGCCAAAATGATATAGTATAATTAGCTAACTCCTGTCTATACATAAATAAATAAAATAATTCAATATAGGCTACTAGAACAGAAAGCATGATTTGGCCATAGAGGATAATTAGCTTTAAAAAAATTAGCTGCGGATTGTTTTAAAATGCATAGCTTACAGTCGGAAGGGCTTGCAATTTGGGCAGCGCTCGCTGCAAATACGAAATAGATGATTGTTGAGTTGCGACTGTCAGTGAAAAGCAGAGAGACCCAGCCAAGCATATCGCAATACTTAAAAATACAATCGCGTAAAAACTGTTTGGAAAGCAAATGGCTATTGCTGTAAAGAGATGACACTGAAAAGACTCCAGTCTATCTTTTAGATATCAACATTCTTAACTTAATTAAGCAAACAGTCGCCTATCTTACTGGCACCAGCAGAGAACATCGACCATATCCCCGTTGAGTCTGCATATTCACTGTCTGCCATTGGGTCAGTGCCACTTTTGTTTAGTTTTGGACAATCATTTCCCCGTCCAGTTTAGATGGACATCATATTGTATTTGTGTCTCTCCTTTTCGTAGGCCTATTAGATGGATCAGACAACATTGTTTTTATTGATCTGTTTGTCAGTGTCAGCAGAGTACCCTGTAATTTTGTAGCATTAAAAAAATGTGTGCGCGCACATACCGGTAAGACATTAAATCTACTTTCACCCCTGGGGTGGGACTTAGTGAAGGGTCAATTAGTACAGGACAATAAACTCTCATTCATATATTACAGACACTGCTGTCATCACTACATTTTATTATATCATTATAGCTGACTCCATATACTGGGGTCCCATTGTTCTGTATAATATGCAGTCTGTGGAGGCGGAGGGCATTGAATAATGGATATGTACAGTATATCCATTTTAATCATACTATAATCACCATACAGAGACACAGTGACCGTGTGCCCTTGCTCCTACTACTGTGCCTTGAACACACACACACACACACACACACACACAGACAGAAACACAGACACACGCACAATCTGCACATGGCGTACTCAAGGCGAGGGGATTATATAAAGAGAAATAAATAAATGACGGGCGGGGGGTACCTATGTAGAGAGAGCAGGGAGCTGTATCGCTGGATAGCACACACACATTGGGCCTATATTCTCAGCTGACTCCCCCTTGCCCGCTGGCAGTCTCTGACCTTGGCTGCATGGACATGCATTGCAAATGACTCCTTCCTACACACTCGCGCACACACACACACACACACACAACTCCCCCTCTATGCACATCGCTAATCCTCCCTTCCATTTCCATGAATTGAGCTGCTTAAAGGGATGCATGAGACATAAAAATATTCACATGTTCATCTGACTCTGGGGAAGTATAGATAAAGGGCTTCATTGCCAAAATCCTGAAGTATCCCTTTAATAAAGCCATCCATAATTGGCCATAAGGAGTTTAAGGCATCCATTATTCCATTTTCCCCAGTGGAGAGTTTGAACTGAGCTGGCCAGTGGAGAGCTTGGACTGTGCTGGCCAGTGGAGAGCTTGGATTGTGCTGGTGAGTGGAGAGTGTGGACTGTGCTGGCCATGCTGGCCAGTGGAGAGCTTGGACTGTGCTGGCCAGTGGGGAGCTTAAACTGTGCTGGCCAGTGGAGAGCTTAAACTGTGCTGGCCAGTGGAGAGCTTAAACCGTGCTGGCCAGTGGAGAGCTTAAACCGTGCTGGCCAGTGGAGAGCTTAAACCGTGCTGGCCAGTGGAGAGCTTAAACCGTGCTGGCCAGTGGAGCTTAAACTGTGCTAGCTAGTGGGGAGCTTAAACTGTGCTGGCCAGTGGAGCTTAAACTGTGCTAGCTAGTGGAGAGCTTAAACTGTGCTGGCCAGTGGAGCTTAAACTGTGCTAGCTAGTGGAGAGCTTAAACCGTGCTGGCCAGTGGAGAGCTTAAACCGTGCTAGCTAGTGGAGAGCTTAAACCGTGCTGGCCAGTGGAGAGCTTAAACTGTGCTGGCCAGTGGAGAGTTTAAACTGTGCTAGCTAGTGGAGAGCTTAAACCGTGCTGGCCAGTGGAGAGCTTAAACAGTGCTGGCCAGTGGAGAGTTTAAACTGTGCTAGCTAGTGGAGAGCTTAAACCGTGCTGGCCAGTGGAGAGCTTAAACAGTGCTGGCCAGTGGAGAGCTTAAACAGTGCTGGCCAGTGGAGAGCTTAAACCGTGCTGGCCAGTGGAGCTTAAACCTTGCTAGCTAGTGGATAGCTTAAACTGTGCTGGCCAGTGGAGCTTAAACTGTGCTAGCTAGTGGAGAGCTTAAACTGTGCTGGCCAGCGGAGTGGCTTTTTTTGTGCTGCAGATGGCAATGATGCTTTTTCTATTTTCTTCTAGGCTCTGAATAAATTGTGTGATTTTATTGATGGAAATGATATGGGAGGTAGAGTAATAACTGTGGTTTGGCTGAAGTTTCCCTAAACAGTGTGTGGGTGTGTGCGTGAGTGTGTTTTGCATGTGTTTGTTCGTGTGTGTGTGTGTTTATAAGCAATGTTCCCTCTAATATTTTTAGTCACTGAGCAAATTTCAGGTCTGGTGAGCACAAACTTGAACGTTGTGAAAATTCTGTGCAACTTCCAGCGCAAGTTTACTGTGAACACTGAGGCTGTAACCGCTTTAAGTTACAGTTTTAACAGTGGCCAAGTAGGCTACTGTGGTTATTTGATCATAGTTTGTTTTGTTTCGGTATGTTGCATTGAAATTGGCTAATCATGCTTTGTAAAGGGAAACGTTGATAGTGTTAACAGGGAAAACTCTGGAACAGTGGTCACCATCCTTTCTGCGTCAAGATCACTTTCTGAGTCAAAATGCAAGCCGAGATCTACCACTCAGATTTTTTTTTTTACAAACTGTAAGCATATGCAACATTAACCAATTAAAAACAGTACTGTAGCAATGAGGTTGTGCAGTAAGCTATATATCCAATACATTATCACTGCATATTGGCTTTGCTTGAATTGCCAATGCCAATGCATTGTTGTTCAGGCCAAAATATATATTTCAAAATTTGAAGTAGGCTATATGATCACACTGGTAATAGATCCATTGTTGTATTACTTGTGAGGCACAGCTGAGTGAGCATACATTTGAATAATTTGCTTTTTATTTGTATTTTACTGGACTGATGGTGTCTGTATCTAGTGTCTGTATCTGAGGGTTCTCCTCTCAACATCCCTTCGCCTCTCCCTTTTGATTGGGCAGAGGTAGGCTAATAGTGCACTTGATGTACTAGGATGGAAGCAAGTGTAAGTAATTATAACGACGTTATCGGCTACATAGCTAGCTACATAATGGATGTAGCTAGCTATGTAGCCGATCTGTGTATGGACCCTAAAACGTTTGGTATAAATATTAGTTCAGAACCTAGCTATAAACCTCAGCCATCATAGCCTGTTGTATTCACTGATTATACACTCTACATTGGCAAATTGAGGTGCAGTTCAGGTATGAATGTCTGTGAGACATTCTTTTTAAGTCATATCCAATACCAGGAGTATCAAACTCCATTCTTTGAATGATGCTGTGTCTGCATGTATGTATTACAATTATACTCTTCAACAGTGTTTACCGCTCCTGGTCCTGGGACATCAATGTTTTTTATTTTTTTATTTCACCTTTATTTAACCAGGCAGGCCAGTTGAGAACAAGTTCTCTTTGCAACTGTGACCTGGTTACACATTGTAACTATGCAATAGACTAGAAACATGATTTAAGTAATTAAAGGCTGATTTGCAATACATATATACAGAAACAGAATTTAAAACCCAGTACACTATACTTCCTATGCATCATGTAAATACTCTAAAACCCGTTCATCTCAATATCTAATTCCCTTCATCTGCATTGATCTGAGGACACAGGATAGGTGTAGTATTTCATCAAATCAGAGACTTCATTTCAACCAGTAGAGAATGTGAAACGCTTCATTGAAAGAAGTTCATTTTCCAAGTGTTATAAATACATAATACATGCATTAGAAATATTATAATTGTAATATGATATTATAGATACAAGTTCAATCTGTACTTCAATGCACATCTGGTGTGCATGATAAAAACAGAGGAAGAAAGACGAGGTAGGTAGAGAGGTGTGAAAAGGTGTAAAACACTGAAAGGGAAAGAGGTAAGAACAGAGGAGCAGGGAAATCAGCATATGATTAATGAATCACAGTGCTACCCTAATATTCTCTCAGTTCATCACAATTACATAATAGTGTCTCTAGCGGTGTCTCCTTACAGCCTTGGAACCCCAGTCGGCCGTCTTAGTAGCGGGTGAGATAGCGATGACGGGACTGGGGGTTGGCATCCTTTCTCACATCAAAACATACCTGCAGACGAGAGAACGATTAAGCCTTGTTTTCTTTTTATTCTAACATTGTCAGTCATCATAATCATCAGGTGGTGAAATGCAAAACTGACCTTGGATCATTAACTCTGGGACAACTACATCTCTATCTGTATCTCAGTTAATAATAAATCACTTCCTGTTGATCCGACCAAGTCGGTCATGCCCTCTATGTCAGCCAGTTCAGATGCAGGGGGGGGGGGGGGGTTCACCGACATAGCTGAAATATATAGTTTTTCTGAGCCACGGCCTGTTCACCACGCTATCATTCAGAAGGCGAGGTCAGTGCAGGTGCATCAAAGCTGGGACCGAGAGACTGAAAAACAGTTTCTATCTCAATGCCATCAGACTGTTAAATAGTCATCACTAGCTGGCTACAGTACCACCCAGGTTACTCAACCCTGCACCGTAGAGGCTGCTGCCCTATATACATAGACATGGAATCACTGGCCACTTTAATAATGTTTACATACTGCTTCACTCATTTCATGTATATGTATATATATATATGTATATATATATGTATATATATATATATGTATATATATACACACGCCCAATTTTTCAGTTTTTGATTTGTTAAAAAAGTTTGAAATATCCAATAAATGTCGTTCCACTTCATGATTGTGTCCCACTTGTTGTTGATTCTTCACAAAAAATAGTTTTATATCTTTATGTTTGAAGCCTGAAATGTGGCAAAAGGTCGCAAGGTTCAAGGGGGCCGAATACTTTCGCAAGGCACTGTGTATATATATATATATATATATATATATATATATATATATATATATATATATATATATATATATATATATATAGTATTATCTTCTACTGTATTCTAGTCAATGCCACTCAGACATTGCTCATCCTAGATTTGTGTGTATTGTTGTGAATTATTAGATACTACTGCACTGTTGGAGCTAGGAACACAATCATTTTGCTACACACGCAATAACATCTTCTAAAACAGTGTATGTGACCAATAACATTTGATTTAATTTGATAACCTAGAGGATTTAGGGAGAAGGGAGGAGAGAAAATATGGTAGTTATTGAGGAAATAATGTAGTTAAAGATAGTGTTCAGTGGTTTCACCTGGTGTCCAGGTGGCTGCAGAGTACTTTATCAGGGATGCAAACTAGTCACCTTTCGACAAAATTCACCATTTTGAATCCAAAATAGGTAACCTACGTGATTCGTGTAGATCCAATGACAAAAGTTTGTAAGGAGGGGGGTGATGCACGTTTGGCGCAATACTAGCTGTATCCAAGGCTCAGCCAATCGTTCACATAACAACCGAATGCAGCACACGACTAAAGAGAAGAGACAACCAACTTGCTAGCATCAGCGCCCGCACTAGAATGCTACAGCAGCGCGTCCACTGAACGACAACGACGTGGTAGGTGAGAAGCCTGACTGCGGGGGTGAGAAGGTGATGAAGTGTACTTCATGAGCTGTAACCGAAAAACAACAAGCATTTGGAAAGTTTGAGGTGAGGGAGCAAGTGTGGTAGAACAAGAATTGTTAGCATTGTTATTAAGTATCTCTTGCTAGCTGGATCGAATTATCTGCTAGCTCGCGAACTAACGAACATTACTATCTTTGAACTAATGTTTTCCCTATACATTAACTTTATGTGGTTCATTTTCAGAATGAGATAATTCGATGAAAAGGAGGTGTTGCTTGTTAAAAGTGGATTCAGGGATGAATTGGAGCTGGGCCTGGCTTAAGCTGGATACCAAATCAAATTTCATTTGTCACGAACACATTGTTAGCAGATGTTAATGCGAGTGTAGCGAAATGCTTGTGCTTCTAGTTCCGACAATGCAGTGATAACCAACGAGTAATCTAATCTAACAATTCCAAAACTACTACCTTATACACACATGTGTAAAGGGATAAAGAATATGTACATAAAGATATGCTAACCATGTGTATGTGACGAATACATTTGATTTGATGAATGTGTGATGGTACAGAACGGCATAGGCAAGATGCAGTAGATGGTATCGAGTACAGTATATACATATGAGATGAGTAATGTAGGGTATGTAAACAAAGGCATAGTTTAAAGTGGCTAGTGATACATGTATTACATAAAGATGCAGTAGATGATATAGAGTAAAGTATATACAGTGGGGCAAAAAAGTATTTAGTCAGCCACCAATTGTGCAAATTCTCCCACTTAAAAAGATGAGGCCTGTAATTTTCATCATAGGTACACTTCATTTCATTCCTCCATGCAGATTTCCTCTAGAGCAGTGATGCTTTGGGGCTGTTGCTGGGCAACACGGACTTTCAACTCCCTCCAAAGATGTTCTGAAAGACCCAGCCATCCTCTTCAATGCCCTTGCTGATGGAAGGAGGTTTTCACTCAAAATCTCACGATACATGGCCCCATTCATTCTTTCCTTTACAAGGATCAGTCGCCCTGATCCCTTTGCAGAAAAAAAGCCCCAAAGCATGATGTTTCCACCCCCATGCTTCATAGTAGGTATGGTGTTCTTTGGATGCAACTCAGCATTCTTTGTCCTCCAAACACGACGAGTAGAGTTTTTACCAAAAAGTTCTATTTTGGTTTCATCTGACCATATGACATTCTCCCAATCTTCTTCTGGATCATCCAAATGCTCTCTAGCAAACCACAGACGGGCCTGGACATGTACTGGCTTAAGCAAGGGGACACGTCTGGCACTGCAGGATTTGAGTCCCTGGCGGCGTAGGATGTTACCGATGGTAGGCTTTGTTACTTTGGTCCCAGCTCTCTGCACATCATTCACTAGTTCCCCCCGTGTGGTTCTGGGATTTTTGCTCACCGTTCTTGTGATCATTTGGACCCCACGGTGTGAGATCTTGCGTGGAGCCCCAGATCGAGGGAGATTATCAGTGGTCTTGTATGTCTTCCATTTCCTAATAATTGCTCCAACAGTTGATTTCTTCAAACCAAGCTGCTTACCTATTGCAGATTCAGTCTTCCCAGCCTGATGCCGGTCTACAATTTTGTTTCTGGTGTCCTTTGACAGCTCTTTAGTCTTGGCCATAGTGGAGTTGAGTGTGACTGTTTGAGGTTGTGGACAGGTGTCTTTTATACTGATAACAAGTTCAAACAGGTGCCATTAATACAGGTAACGAGTGGAGGACAGAGGAGCCTTTTAAGAAGAAGTTACAGGTCTGTGAGAGCCAGAAATCTTGCTTGTTTGTAGGTGACCAAATACTTATTTTCCACCATAATTTGCAAATAAATTCATAAAAAATCCTACAATGTGATTTTCTGGATTATTGTCCCTCAATTAATGTCTGTCATAGTTGAAGTGTACCTATGATGAAAATTACAGGCCTCTCTCATCTTTTTAAGTGGGAGAACTTGCACAATTGGTGGCTGACTAAATACTTTTTTGCCCCACTGTACATATACATATGTATATGTGGATGCCACTATAGAGATGAAAGGAACACCACACACTTTTCCTCTTTCTAACTTTTTTCAATACTGTAGATTTAAAGGGGTATGCCAGGTGTACTCTCTGCCTGAGAGATCAGTTATGCCATGCCCTGCTGCTGGCACATTGTTGAACAGATTGTAGAACATTGAAGAACAGTCCACAGGCAGAAAGTGTAAAATGTAATAACGTTTAGTGTAGCTCAAAGCTATTGCTTTTGTTGTGTTGAACTTGTGTGTGTGAGTGAGGGGGGATTCTTTTAGTTTTTACTCAGTGAATGTTATTTTTGCACACATAGCCTTTTGCACTTGATTGATGTCTACTACAGTGGTCAATATAACAGAGCAGAAATAGAATGCCTGTTTGTTTCATTCTATTTCTACTTTAAAATATTTTTTTCCCCCAAGTGCAATATTTATGTTTGTATGGTCTCAAGCGTTCTATTATAAAGGCTGTCATGGCTAACTGCAATATTAGTGTATTGTTTTTTTCTCTGGACTTGAGTGTCATTTGCAGTAAAGTCTAGGCAACAAATAACATTAGATTGCTTTCCTAATATTTTTTAGTTGTGAGTTCAGTAGCGATTGATTTGGCATTAATACAGTGGGGAGAACAAGTATTTGATACACTGCCGATTTTGCAGGTTTTCCTACTTACAAAGCATGTAGAGGTCTGTAATTTTTATCATAGGTACACTTCAACTGTGAGAGACGGAATCTAAAACAAAAATCCAGAAAATCACATTGTATGATTTTTAAGTAATTAATTTGCACACAGCCAGGGCAACTAAGAAGCATCTCAAGATCCTGGAGTGGCCTAGCCAGTCTCCAGACCTGAACCCAATAGAACATCTTTGGATGAAGCTGAAAGTCCATATTGCCCAGCAAAAGCCCAGAAACCTGAAGGATCTGGAGAAGGTCTGTATGGAGGACTGGGCCAAGATCCCTGCTGCAGTGTGTGCAAACTTGGTCAAGAACTACAGGAAACATATGATCTCTGTAATTGCAAACAACAGTAATTGTTTCTGTACCAAATATTAAGTTCTGCTTTTCTGATGTATCAAATACTTATGTCATGCAATAAAATGCAAATTAATTACTTAAAAATCATACAATGTGATTTTCTGGAGAAAAAAATTGTAGATTCCGTCTCTCGCAGTTGAAGTGTACCTATGATAAAAATGACAGACCTCTACATGCTTTGTAAGTAGGAAAACCTGCAAAATCGGCAGTGTATCAAATACTTGTTCTCCCCACTGTATTAATGGCAAAATAACATGCAAAACAGGCAAGGCCAATTTTTAAAAATATATATACATATCTTTTTAATGCTTTTTATTTTCCCTGAATGACGGCACTGTGAGTTAGGTTCGCATTAATCACTTTTTATATTACACACAGACTGATTATGTAGATCATATTCTTTGTTGTTTAAATAGTTAACCTGCATTTCAAGAAGGGATCCACTTAAGTCACTAGAAATTAGCATTTTAAAGCTGATATTTATTTTAATTCATTTTTTTTATCCCCCCTAGCAGGGATTTTTGGCATGTTTCAGTGCCAAACGAAGTGTCACCTTTTTGGGGCCTCACCAGTTTGCATCCCTGACTTTATACTGAAAAACATGCACAGACACACGAAGACAAACAATATAGCGTAGTTACATAAAGGTGGAAGGAGCCACAGTTATACACCTGAGCCTGCTTACTGCACAACACAATCCATCAATCAGATTGATACACGAGTATGGAGGTGTGGGTTATAGGGTGTCTAATTGTTCTACATGTTTTCAATATGGGTGACTCTTAAATGAGCCTGTTTTGTTTTTGTACAGACATCACCCTTCACTGAACAGCACCCTCACCTGAGAAGTAGCACTCAAAAGGAGAGAAACGTAAATGGAAGAATACTCTTATTTCAATGTGAATGGCTCTTAAAAGAGCATTTGGTTGTGCATAGTGTAGTCTATGGCGTTGCCAGGGGACAGCACCCTCTTCGAAGAAGTAGGAGGTGAAGATCTCCAAGCACACAGATTGCCTCCCATGCTGCGTTGTTGGACCCCATCCTTGAAACATCCTGCAGAGCAGCTGACTTCTCCTCTGGCGCACGGCGGCGTTCTGCAGATCCCCTACTGGTCCTCGTGTCCATCATCATGAAGTTATGCAGGACACAGGTAGCCTTCACTCACCTGAAGTCTCCCAGGAGGTAGTCCCAGATGGCCTTGGTCACCCAACCTTGCAGTGTCTTACACAGTAACTAACTGTAGGCAATCAATTTGAAGGTATCTGTAGGAATATGGAAGATAATATCATTATTCGATTTTTCCATCACCAGGTCATTGCAGATTACTAAAGTATAATATCCCTTATAACAAATCATGATAACATTGGATAGAAAGATGCATGTGCACACACATGTGCATGTGTAGCACGTGACAAGGATAGCATCACAAATGAACACGTAAGTACCACTTGAAGCTTGATGAGTTGATCAATTGAAGCAGCTGTGTAGTACTAAGGATTCCCCAGGACCAGGACTGAGAACCACTGCTCTTCATTGGGACCTCTTAATCTGCAGGCAGGCTTTCACCGCTCTCTGTATCTGAGGACAGAAAACCTCACAAGAAACAGACTTCACCCTTCTCAAATTAGACCGCACTGAATGTTATGTTACTATTATCTCCGTCCTCACTTCTGGGGACTGGAACTACACAAAAGTACCTGCCCTATCCAGAATAGCCTACTCTCTCACTTATCTATTATACCATCCTCTGTGACTGTTAGCTAGCTACCTACAAATGCATTTGGAGTTGTTTTTTTACAGTGATAAATACATCAAGGTAGCTAGCTAATGTAAAGTTAGGTAGCTGGTGATATTTAATTAACTTAGCTAGCTATCTATACAGTTTGTAAAGTTGGCTAGATAGCTAGCTAGCTATGTTAGCAGCTCATTTGAGTTATCCTTCACTGTAGCTAGTTAGCCAAAAATACAGTTTTTCTTTACATTTTCGAAATGTATTTACTTACTTTAATAGGTCCTCCCAGTGGACGATTGGACACAGGGCAGCAAAGTTTGTTTGTCACCAGAGCGTTTTACAGCATATTACTATTTACCTGTGTAAAAATTCATGAAATGGAGAATGGATCAAACTATTTACCCATTTCATTTAACAAGGCAAGTTAGTTTAAGAACAAACTCTTATTTACAATGACGGCCTACCCCGACCAAACCTGGATGACGCTGGGCCAATTGTGCCGACTGGATTTGAACCAGGGTGTCTGTAGTGACGCCTCGAGCACTGAGATGCACTGAGACCGCTGCGCCACTCGGAAGCCCCCAAAACAATGTTGTCCCTGGGTGGGCCAGACCTTCATACAAACTAAAGTGGCCTACCTCTGGCCAATCGGATGGCTCAGATGACCGCGTCTGCAGTAACGTAGCAGGCACAAAAGAAAGCTACAGTAAAGTGAGATGTCAAAATGCTTAAAACTATGACTAGAGAGAGACTGTCAAAGAATACAGCAAAGAGCTGCTGTTTTTATGAGTGAGTTCATGTTTAAGTTCTTACTCAGCACTGTCAACACTTTGTATTCAACACTTTTATAAACCATATGCTGCCAGCACGCCTACAAGCGAACCATTCTGGGCGGCCTAAGCGGCACGCTGCAATTCACCGCGTGCTAGGGTACACGATTCGTACGGCTTTATCGTTGGGTTTTTTACAGAACTGTTTGTCGATTGACTAGGAATGCCTTGGAGATGGACCAGTGGAATACAATCGAACGGTTGGTGACCACTGCTGTAGAAAGTGGAGTGAAGTTCTATCTCGTGCTTCTCTCTGTGGGGTGATATTTCTGCGTGACAGCTGTTCGGATGTCTCAGGGCTACAGCGCGTACGCACGCAGTTTAGAGGGAACATTGTTTATAAGCTGCATGAATGTGGTATTTGTGTGGAGGTCCTTCCTTAATTGGATCTAAGAGCTCATCCCTTGAATGTACATGATGATTGGCATCTCCAGGCAGGTAGGTGGCAGTAATTGGGGAGAGTGGCTCAGAAACAGATAGGTGTCAACATATTGAGGTGTTGCTGAGCTCGTCAGAGATGTGCGAAGTGTTTGTCGACAGACAGTGGCCCTCCGAATCGATGCCTGGGTTTTTTAAAGCTAAGCCACTTAAAGCTACAGTATGTCTGTCTGCACTACAGAAGAGAAGGGGAATGATTAATTGTATTTGGACAAGCCTAAGTAAAGAGAGGTTGGAGCTGAGCTCCCCTATCGTTTGGACTGATGGAGACTGGGAGCCCTTCCAAACTGTCTCCTCACACACACTCAAACACACACAATTCTATTTTGCTTTCCTGTGCTGTTAAGGGATGACAAACATACATGAGAGGTGTCAAAGTCCTGCTAACTATTTGTCTGTGTACAGTGTGTGTGTGTGTGTGTGTTTTATTCTTCTACATCTGGCTGTGTGATTCACCCAATCATAAACACCCTATTCTCCCTGGACAAGAGTTCACACATTACACCGCTTAACCCAGGACAGAAACTATGTTATATTTGAAGAAGAAAAACCTCCAACTCATTGAGAGAGAGAGAGAGACCAAAGGCTTCAACAACATGGCTTTATTAGCATGTTGCACTAATTCCAACAGCATTTAACTAATCACATCAGATAATTAGTATTTTAGTAATTAGTGGAATTACTTCTTAATTCATTTATAGTCAGTCAGTGTTCAGACTAGTAAACTGACTGATCTTGTGAGCTTACATGCATGATGGCTACACAGATATCAGCGGTAATCAGTCTGGTAATTATGAGGCTATGTTCAGACTGTCTGTCAGGGTTGAGCTCTAGTCTAATTCCACAAGGAATTGGCCATACATAGGAAACCACACACACATCCATACGAGAGAGAGACACACACACATAAGGTTTTCAATTCAATGGCATTCATGGCTCTATTTCGTTTACCTTGTGTCACACAAACCAACGTGTTACATATACGGATGAATAGAGCAAGCTAAGGCCTTGTTTGTAAGCTATTCCCCAAAGGTCTATAATGTACACATCAATGTAGAACACAAGTGATCTGCTGTGTAGAGTGCAGTACAGACTCAACTGGCTGGAGGGTAGAGTAGTGTTGTGTCAGAGTGCTGTAATTTATGCATGTTCAGTATGATAACATTAGGAACCGTATGTATGGAGGTTAATGAGCTGTGTGAGCCGAGGCTTGTACAGTGTGTGTTAATGTGAGTCTGCGTGCCTATGTGTGTGTTTGTACAGTATGTGTACATAGGCCAATGTGTACTTGTGTCCTGCTGTTTGATTACAGTGATTAGGTTCCTACTGTGGGTGGCAGGCCATTTACAGGACTGGGCCTCCCAGGCTCCTATGGGCTTCAGAGGCCAGAGAGGCTCAGTCAGCCTCGGTAAGTAGCTTGACCCGGTCACACACGCCCCACTGTCTCAGAACCTCAACCTGCAGCGGTGTGACCTCTGCTTTACTCACCTGGCTGGCCAACCACACACACAGACACACAAACACAGGAACACACACATACAGCCTCCTCTGTCTCAGCTCAGCCTCATTGATCTACACGTTCCCTCTGAGATCCCTGTCTAATTAAGGGATCGATAACAGCCACCACGCTGCAGTCTTACTATATCATATCCAGTTTGGCTGCTCCCTTCAACTCAGACACAATCCTTCCTGGAGGAACCCACACTGAATTAATCACATCTCCTTAGTGCTAGCCCTCTGTCCCTGGCAGGTTTGATTGACTAAAATCATCTTGACTGACTGGCCTTGTTTCTTGACTACATGGTCTGCATACCAAATGGCACCCTATTCCCTAAAGAGGGCACTACTTTTGGCCACAGAGTACTTTTTGATTGGGATTGTGCTAGGGCCGGGAGAAGGAACGTGCATGCTACATATTCAGCTCAGCCCCCCTCAGTTTTATCTGTTTGTACACTGACTTTGCATATAATGAATTAATCCTACAATATTGAATTTGGCTATCAGGGCACCCTTGAATAAATTGCATGACGTCTCTGAATGCTGCCCTCCTTCAATCAGATCATCTCTTCATAGCAGGCTGGTTCCTTCTTCCTTGTTGAGTAAGCCTTGTGTAGGCTTAGATGAAGGATATTAATTTTCTCTCTCTCTCTCTCTCCCTCTGAGCCTATCAGCAGCAATCCAGCCTGATCAAACAGTGTAAAGCCTCCACTAACCACTGAGACATCCACAACTTAAAAACAGCTTTCATTACCTTCTATATCACCACACAAACTATCCCACTCAATCTCTCCCGTGGTGTATTTCAACCGTAGTGAATCAAAAACGGACTTTCCAAACGATGAGGGTTATATATATTATCCTTTAATTTCAACCACCACAACCAGAAAGTGTAGTGTCCACGACAACTTTAACTTCTCAAATAATCTTCTATTGTTGTGGGTTTTTTAAGATAAGAATAATACGTGAGTTAGCTCTGCATTTTGTCTAATCCCTCTTTCCAACCACCTTCACCGGAAGTTGTAGTGTCAACAACAAATAAACTACTTTAACTTCCCAAATAAACTATGTTCTCTCATGTTTTTCAGCTGTTGTTGGCAAGGCTGCTAAGAAGATCAAATACTGTATATAATGATTTCAGCTTGCTCCTCCATTAGCTCCTTTAATTGAGTGGACTGGTATATTTCAGCGCTTTATTAAATTGGAGGGAAGCAGGCCGGAGGGTGTTACCCGCAGAGTAAATAGATTTCTGCACTGAGCTCCCTCCGTCTGGCTCTGCCTTCATCACCACACACAAGCTCATTCCTCACTTGTTGTCTTGTCTTGTTTTTTTGCACGGCAGATCATGGTTGTCATAGATACATAGACACACCAAAAAATTGGAACAAGGCGCATTTGGTTCCTTTGACTCATCATTGGGTCAGACCAAACTGTTTTTCGGATAGGAAAGACTGTCCATCTGTGGAGGCCTAACCTTAAGCACCAAATCCAATCCTACCCACAAGTCCTTTGCTATTCTGGATTTTACTGCTTAAAACTTTCTTGGCTTTAAGCTCTTTTTTTGTTGACTAAGATGCCCAAATAATGCGACGCTTTCTCTGTGAATCAGGAGGTGTGAAGAGATTTAATGAGTCAAGCTTGCTGTTGTGTTGTGGCTTTGCGCCATGGTGCTGTTTATTCCGAGCATTTTTTGTTCACAAAACACCCCAAGTTCAACGGCTCCCCAGCTCAAACGCTAGACCTATCCTCCACACTGCCGTACCGCATCCATCCGAGCCTCGCATCAAGACACCGCCGCTCTTTTCTCTCAGTAATTCAAAGGGCTGTGGTGTTTTCCTTTTTTGGCCTCCTCTACTTACATCACAGTATTTCATCCCCCCCACGCTTTCATAGAAGATTGGCGCCTCGTCCTCGTCGCTACCGAGGAATGACTCAAACGCAGGAAAAGAGCTCTTCCCATTACCCGGAGGATTACTCTGATTCTCCACCATCGTCGAAGAAGAACGACAAGGAAAAACATTCAAACATGCCAAAGTCAGGGTCCAACAAAATCCACTCCCCGAGCTTAAGCCCTGCTGAAAGGGAGTGTGAAATAACAATGAGCACAGGTTTGGGGCAGTACAATGAGCAAGGAGGGAGAATAGGAATAGGCAGGGAGAAAGGATTAGAATACTATTAGTAGAAGCAGTTTGTTGTTGATAGGAAGGAAGTTGCTTCTACTTGGAGTAGATACTGCTTACTGTGCACCAATCCCCCGTCTGCTTTGATCTTTCTGTAGATTCTGTAGTGGGAAATGTGAAATGTCAGGCAAATAGCCATGTCAAGTGTCAATCATGGGGATTTTTGACTGCTTGAGCTCTTTGTGAAGTTTATCGATTGCGTGAGGGTCGGTGTCAGCATACCGCTAGAGACTGGTATTTCTTTGCCGTGATTGGATGAAAGCTTTGACTGAGATAAGCCTGAACGGAACATCCTTTATTATTGCAAGCCAGGTGATTTATGGGTAAAGACTCGATATGTCTTTAAGACTGCCTGCGTGTCTGAGTGCATGTTTTTACCATATGTATGATGGTGTTTTAGAAGGTGTGTATTTACGTATCCAGGGGCAACAGAGAGATGCGGGTAATGTGAGGGCCACATCATTTCTCTCCGTATGCTTCCACTAAGACTGCAATATGATTGTCTCTGAATTATGATGCTCAAATGCCACCTTTCAATATATGTACTTTACATATGTCATACTTTTCTCAGCTCAAGGGATTAGGTATGTTACTCTATATTTTTGTTAAAGAATAACTCACACCTCACACCCGTTTGTCTGTCTGATACCACAAAGACTGCAAGTGTAGATTACTTCTTGGAATTACACCAAATGTCACCTTTCAATATATGGATGTTATGCAGTATTTTAACGTAATAAATCTGAACATGGTAACTAACACTTTTTATTATTTCTTTGTCTCTCACTGTTTCTCTATCTGTCTCTCTTAAGAGCTACAGCTGTAGCAGTAGATGCTCACATTATGACACAAAATGAACTGGACACTGCCACATTGTTTTGTGCTGATCAGAAGATTTAGAAAATAACTTTACCAACAAGCTAAAGACATGGATTCTCTCTCTGTCTCTCCTACAGGTCTCCAGTGATGGCTGGAGGTCTCTTTGCCGTCAACCGTCAGTGGTTCTGGGAGCTGGGTGGCTACGACACTGGCTTGGAAATATGGGGCGGAGAGCAGTACGAGATATCGTTCAAGGTGAGCAAACATGTATAGAAGATAGCATTTCCCAATCATACATTTCTCTTACCAATGTTCTCAAGACTGGAACAAGTCTTATCATTCAAGCATCTCGACACAGCACTGTAGAGAAACTGGAAGTCTTAAGGAGTCATAAGGTTGCTAGTCATACTCGTGAGGGCTAAGTTCGTCTTTCAGTATACACCAGGGTTAGGCAACTAGATTGAGCCACAGGCCAATTTTTGTCGGCGCGGATGGCCGGGTGGCTTAATCAAATCAAACCAAGCTTTATTTATACAGCACATTTCAGACATGAAATGCAACACAATGTTCGTCACAGGAAAAAAACGGAATAAAAACAATTAAAATAACTGAAATATTTACTACACAAAAAACAGAAGAGGAAAAGTGGGAACCGTTAGTGTGGAGTGCAATAGAGATTGCGTCATCTGTGGATCTGTTGGGGCGGTATGCAAATTGGAGTGGGTCTAGTGTTTCTGGAATGATGGTGTTGATGTGAGCCTTGACCACAGGTGGACCTGGTGGTCTTGACCACAGGGACTATGGTGGTCTGCTTGAAACATGTTGGTATTACAGACTCGGTCAGGAATAGATTGAAAATGTCAGTAAATACACATTCCAGTTGTTCAGCACATGCTCGGACTACACATCCTGGAATTCCGTCTGGCCCTGCGGCCTTGTGATTTTTGACCTGTTTAAAGGTCTTACTCACATTGGCTATGGAGAGCGTGATCACAGTCGTCCAGAACAGCTGCTGCTCTCATACATGCTTCAGTGTTGCTTGCCTCGAAGTGAGAATAGACGTAATTTAGCTCATCTAGTAGGCTCGTGTCACTGGGCAGCTCGCTGCTGTGCTTCCCTTTGTAGTCCGTAATAGTTTGCAAGCCCTGCCACATCTGACGAGCGTCGGAGCCAGTGTAGTACAATTCAATCTATAAGGGAACAAGATGAGACCCAAATGCAGACACGGGAGCCAGATGGGTGAGCTCCGATATTTATTATAAAAAAAGGGGTAGGCAAAAGGCAGGTCAGGGACAGGCTAGAGTTCATAAACCAGGTTAGAGTCCAAACAGTACCAGGCGATAGGCAGGCTCGAGGTCAGGACAGGCAGGGGTTCAATGATCAGGTCTGAGTCCAAACAGTGCAAGGGGATTGGCATGCTCGAGATCAGAACAGCCAGAGTGGTCAGGCAGGCGGATTCGGCATCAGGAAACGCAAGGATCAAAAACCAGGAGGGCTAGGAAAAATGCTGGTTGGCTTGGAAATACAAGACAAACTGGCACTAAGAGACAGGAAACACATGCATAAATACACTGGGGACTAATAGAGAAAACAGGTGACACCTGGAGGTGGGTGGAGACAATCACAAAGACAGGTGAAACAGATCAGGGCGTGACATAATCTTAGTCCTGTATTGCCGCTTTCCCTGTTTGATGGTTCGTAGAAGGGCATAGCGAGTTTTCTTGTCCAGGTTAGTGTCCCGCTCCTTGAAAGCGGCAGCTCTACCCTTTAGCTCAGTGCGGATGTTGCCTGTAATCCATTACTTCTGGTTGGGATATGTACGTACGGTCACTGTGGGAAATATGTAATCAATGCACTTATCGATGAAGCCAGTGACTGATGTGGTGTACTCCTCAATGCCATCGTAAGAATCCCATAACAGTCCTGTAGCTTAGCATCTGCTTAGCATCTGCGTCACTTCCGTATTGAGCGAGTCACTGGTAGGTCCTGCTTTAGTTTGTAAGCAGGACTCAAAAGGATAGAGTTACGGTCAGATTTGCCAAATGGAGGCTGAGGGAGAGCTTTGTACGCATTTCTGTGTGTGGAGTAAAGGTGGTCTAGAGTTTTATTTCATCTGGTTGCACATGTAACATGCTGGTAGAAATGAGATAAAATGGATTTAAGTTTCCCTGCAATATAGTACACGGCCACTAGGAGCACCGCCACTGGATGAGCATTTTCTTGTTTGCTTATGGCCTTATACAGCTCGTTGAGTGTGGTCTTAGTGCCAACATCAGTTTTGTCATGGTAAATAGACAGCTACCAAAAATATAGATAAACTCTCTCGGTAAATATTGTGGTCTACAGCTTATCATGAGATGCTCTACCTAAGGCGAGCAAAACCTTGAGACTTCCTTAATATTACATTTCGAACACCAGCTGTTACTGACAAATAGACACAGACCACCACCCCTTGTCTTACTAAAGGCAGCTGTTCTATCTAGCCAATGCATGAAAAACTCAGCCAGCTGTATGTTACCCATATCATTGTTCAGCCACTACTCGATGAAACATAAGATATTACAGTTTTTAATGTTCCGTTGGTAGTATAGACTTGGTCAGAGCTCATCCAGTTTATTATCCAATGATTGCACGTTGGCTAATAGGACTGGTGGAAGAGGCGGATTACCCACTTGCCGTCAAATCCTTACAAGGCACTCCGACCTACGTCCCCGATATCGCTGTCTCTTCTTCATGAGAATGACAGGGATTTGGGCCTTGTCCGGTGTCTGAAGTAAATCCTTTGCGTCCAACTTGTTTAAAGAAAAAATCTTTGTCCAGCACAAGGTTACAAAATCAAACCTTGTGGACGCCACAGCGCCTATTTTGACTCTCGACCAGTTAAATAGGTCCTAAACCAATTTAGAACCGGAGCGGAGAGAGGCCAATCCACCTTTCCAGTCTTTTCAGAAGGACATCATGGTCAACCGTGTCGAGTGCAGCACTTAAATCCAAGAGTACAAGGACAGAGAGCTGTTTGGCATCTGTGTTGGCTCTTAAGATCATTTGCCACTTTAACTAAGGCTGTCTCTGTGCTGTGGTGGGCACGAAAAAAAGATTGGAATTTTTCAAAAATAGAGTTTCAAAAATAGAGCACTTAAAGATATTATATGTTTGTTTGAAAACCAATTTCTCCAGAATTTTGCTTAAGAGTGAAAGGTTGGAGATTGCCCGAAAATGGCTAAGAGCTGAAGAATCTAGATTACTTTTTTTCAGATTCACCTACTCTGCGTCTCACAAAGACACAGCAGTTGGAACCAAAAATCTCAAATTTGGACTCATCAGACCAAAGGACATATTTCCACCGGTCTAATGTCCATTGCTCGTGTTTCTTGGCCCAAGAAAGTCTCATCTTCTTAAGGGTGTACCTTTAGTAGTGGTTTCTTTGCAGCAATTCTACCATGAAGGCCTGATTGACGCGGTCTCCTCTGACCAGTTGATGTTGAGATATGTCTGTTACTTGAACTCTGAAGCATTTATTTGGGCTGCAATTTCTGAGGCTGGTAACGCTAATGAACTTATCCTCTGCAGCAGAGGTAACTCTGGGTCTTCCTTTCCTGTGGCGGTCCTCATGAGAGCCAGTTTTGTCATATCCAATTGTTTCGTGGTATCTAATTGTTACTATCCAATTGTTACTAGTAATTACTATCTTGTCTCATCGCTACAACTCCCGTACGGGCTCGGGAGAGATGAAGGTCGAAAGCCATGCGTCCTCCGAAACACAACCCAACCAAGCCGCACTGCTTCTTAACACAGCGCGCCTCCAACCTGGAAGCCAGCTACACCAATGTGTCGGAGGAAACACTTTGCACCTGGCTACCTTGGTTAGCGCGCACTGCGCCCGGCCCACCACAGGAGTCGCTGGTACACGATGAGACAAGGATATCCCTACCCGCCAAACCCTCCCTAACCCAGACGACGCTAGGCCAATTGTGCGTCGCCCCACGGACCTCCCGGTCGCGGCCGGCTGCGACAGAGCCTGGGCGCGAACCCAGAGTCTCTGGTGGCACAGCTAGCGCTGCGATGCAGTGCCCTAGACCACTGCGAAAGGGTGGCTACTTTGAAGAATCTCAAATGGAAAATGTATTTTGATTTGTTTAACACTTTTTTGGTTACTACATGATTCCATATGTGTTATTTCATAGTTTTGATATCTTCACTATTATTCTGCAATGTAGAAAATAGGAGAAATAAAGAAAAACCCTTAATGAGTGTGTCCAAACTTTTGACTGTTACTATAGTGTATATGCCAAGTTGCTCTCTCAGAATATCATAATGGACCTGCAACTTTGACTTTCTCCACTTCCACTCTGCCTTTCTGCAATTTCTCTTTAATTGATTTGTTTCTTCACTCATCCAAGGGGCTCTCCAAGGAGCTCTCTTAACATAATTATAATCATTTGACTACAACTCAGCCCCAACATAGATTTATTTGAAAATAGCAATCATTTCATAACTTGATTACATGTAGACACAATCTCATGCAGTGCATTCAGACCCCTTGACTTTTTCCACATGTTGTTACTTTACAGCCTTATTCTAAAATGGATTAAATAAACACACAAAATATCATCAATCTACACACAATATCCTATGATGACAATGTGAAAACGGGTTTTTAGAAATTCTTTGAAGTGTATTAAAAATGTTAAACAGAGAAACCTTATTGACATAAGTATTCAGACCATTTGCTATGGGACTTGAAATTGAGCTCAGGTGCATCCTGTTTCCATTGATCATCCTTGAGATGTTTCTAACGCTGGATTACCTGTGGTAAAATTCAATTGATTGGACATGATTTGGAAAGGTCCACAACTGTCTATATAAGGTCCCATAGTTGACAGTGCATGTCAGAGCAGAAACAAGCCATGAGGTCGAAGGAATTGTCCGTAGAGCTCAGAGACAGGATTGTGTCAAGACAATTCCCCGAGCTGGCCGCCAGGCCAAACTGCGCAATCGTGGGAGAAGGGCCTTGGTCAGGGAGGTGACCAAGAACCTGATGGTCACTCTGAATGAGCTCTGAGAGTTCCTCTGTGGAGATGGTTATCCTTCTGGAAGGTTCTCCCATCTCGGCAGCACTCCACCAATCAGGCCTTTATGGTAGTGGCCACCCGGAAGCCACTCCTCAGTAAAAGGCACATGACGGCCCGCTTGGAGTTTGCCAAAAGGCACCCAAAGGACTCAGACCATGAGAAACAAGATTCTCTGGTCTGATGAAACCAAGATTGAACACTTTGGCCTGAATGTCAAGTGTAACGTCTGTAAGAAACCTGGCACCATCTCTACGGTGAAGCATGGTGGTGGCCGCATCGTGCTGTGGGGATCTTTTTCAGTGACAGGGACTGGGAGACCAGTCAGGATCGAGGGAAAGATGAACAGAGCAAAGTACAGAGAGATCCTTAAACCCAATCGAACATCTCTAGAGAGACCTGAAAATAGCTGTGCAGCGATGCTCCCATCCAACCTGACAGAGTTTGAGAGGAACTGCAGAGAAGAATGGAAGAAACTCCCCAAATACAGTGTGCCAAACATGTAGCGTCATACCCAAGAAGACTCAAGGCTGTAATCACTGCCAAAGGTGCTTCAACAAAGTACTGAGTAAAGGGTCTGAATACTTATGTAAATGTGATATTTCCAATTTTTTTTTTTTAATACATAAAAAAAATCTAGAAAACAGTTTTTCCTTTGTCATTATGTGGTATTGTGTGTAGATTGATGAGGAAAAACAACAATTTAATACATTTTAAAATAAGGCTGTAATGTAACAAAATCTGGATAAAGTCAAGGGGTCTGAATACTTTTCCAAATGCACTGTACCTCTTTTTTTTTATTCATGGGAATACTTGGTGAACAGATTTCCTAAATGAAAGTCATTTCTAGCTAGTATTTTTTTCTCCAAAAACTAAAATCCCTCCCCCAAATATATATATATATGTTGCAAACCCCTGGTCAATGCTATCCACTTCTATCTATGCTGAGGTGCTTCTATTTAGTCCTAATCTGCACTGTGTGTAACACGACATATAAATGCCACTAATCTTTTCTTCAATAGATATGATAAATATAAATATTATTTACTAATAGTTCATATTATACAATCAATGTGGCTCTTCCACCCTTTTCATCCAGTGATTGTGTCCCACCTTACCTTGAATTAATTAACCTTACCTTGAATTAATTTCATTGGACATATTTAAAATGCATATAAAGTTTTGTCGTTCATCTGAGCACAACAATACATCCCTTAAAAATTACAGATGCTTTAAAACACACTAAAGTCTACCAACCTTGCAATGATATTAGAGTCCAGACAATCATGGACCCATAACAATGTGTTTCTTTGGTCCATTCTTTTCCATCCTGTCCCACCATACCCCTGCCTCAGTCTCCAGACAGGTCAATCTGCTCCCAGACAACTTTATTAAACTGGAACGACTTTCACTCAGAAGAATTGCTAAGAATAGTACTCTGTTCTCCAGTGTTTTATTTCCCATACTTTCTCCAGTACAATGCACTTCCAAAATAATGTTTGTGTGTGTGTGCCCGTGTGTCTGCAACCGTGTGTGCACGTGTGTGTTACTGGGTTACAAGGAGTAGTTCAGGCTTTAGCCTCCTTCCCAAACTAATTACAGACAGTGATGTTTGGCTTGTTTGCGGCTCAGAGGTTATTCCATTTTGATTTCCGGAGGAGAACACGGTATATGGATGTGAGGGAATATTGTGGTTATCGTGCCTGACATACCTGCCATCCAACCGGGTCTCAGTATACTCTCTCTCTCGCTTTCTCTCTCTCTCGCTCTCGTTCTGTCAGTGAGTGCACTTTGTAATTGGAATGCAGCCCTTTCTTCCTTGACTGGAAACCATGGCAACGATAAAAATAGTTCCCAAGCAAATTTGCAATAAGTCTTCTTACAGAGGTGGGAGGGGGGATTCAGACATTTTGTGTTAATCTGTGTGTTTTTTGAGTCGTTGGTGTTATTTTGTATTGAGAATTCACAAGTGTACAATAAGCACACAAATGAAGAAAAAGTGTAAATATTACACAGTGGCGCCCCCATCTGTCTAAATGTTAAAAGCTCTGATTCAGAGTTGTCTGGTCCAGTTACTTAGGGGAGAGTGGGGTAACACGGAACCCAAACCGGCTGCGCGCGTGCGACATCGTGCATACATTTATTTTGTCCCCCTACACCAAACGGGATCACCACACGCAGGTTAAAATATCAAAACAAACTCTGAACCAATGACATTCATTTGGGGACAGGTCGAAAAGCATTAAACATTTATGGCAATTTAGCTAGTTAGCTTGCATTTGCTAGCTAATTTGTCCTATTTAGCTAGCTTGCTGCTGCTAGCTAATTTGTCCTGGGATATAAACATTATGTTGTTATTTTACCTGAAATGCACAAGGTCCTCTACTCCGACAATTAATCCACACATAAAAACGGTCAACCGAATCGTTTCTAGTCATCTCTCCTCCTTCCAGGCTTTTTAATCGTTGAACGTATATGGTGATTGGCATCTAAACTTTCATAGTATTATTTCTAGCAAAGATATCTCCATATATTTCAGGATGTTGTGTATCTCTGGAAACAATCAGAATTCATGAAAACATTTCAGTTTTGAAAACATAGCTATGCCGTCTACAAATGTCTGTATTGATTGAAATATTAGCACTACATTTTTGAAACCATTTTCATTTCTCAAACACAATTCATCATAATCACAATCGCATTTTTGTCTTTTATTATTTTGTAGAATCCTTTAACACAGGCTTAACACCTAACAAACACTTTGTACTTTTTAAAATGAACATAGGCCAGGCCCTGTTGTAACCTCATATCCCACCAATAATTCCTTGCATTACACTTGGGAAGAAAACACTTCAATTTGCTCAACTTGCCATTGGCTCAACTTACCCCAAGACAAACATTTTGACTTTATTACCCCACACATCTACAAGGATGCACTTTCATGCTAGGTTTAGGATCTCATATTGAAGCTTATAGAGACCCAAACTGATATATAGAACACTCTTAAGATTATCTACTTTGGTTTAGAAGCATCATGAAACCTCTAACACAATAAATTATTTAGACTTTTTAGACCTAACTTGCTTACCACTTTTTCCATGTGGTTTCTACTTTCATAGACTCCATGAAATGATGACCTCTTCCTAAATATTTGGTCAAATTATACATTATGTGTATGGTTTCCTAGAAACAAGGGTGGCTCAACTGACCGCTTTGGCTCAACTAACCCCACTCTCCTCTACTGTCATGGAGTATGGATGTCTGACAGTTAGCCTACATATGATAGCTGTTAGACTGACAATCTATTGACACTGGTTGTTTCTCACATTGACCAGATATCATCAAAGCATCTCGAGGAATTTTACCTCAAATTTTACCTCGCTAAAACAAATTGTTACTCATGAACGCATGGGAGTCATTCATAAACCCCTCGTATTTCTGCTGAAATGAGAGGTTAATGAACATCTACACTTGTCCTCTGAGGAGGCCATTTTCTGAAGACTGGAGGAATCTCTCCACATGTCAATGGAGCCTGTAAAGCCAGCTTGACCATTAACCTGAGGCTCCACAGGAAAGCACCCTGCCTCATTTTGATATGGCAGAGCAGGGAGACAGGTGGAGCGCTCACACACACCGCGGGAGAGAGGAGGAGAAGCGGAGGAGAGGTGAAATGTCCCAGCATCCTTTCCAAACAGTCAGCATGACCACTTTAATTCTAATCAAGCTGCCAAGTTTGAAAGAAGGAGGGGTGAGAGAGGGAGGGAAAGAGGGGAGAGGAATGAGAAAGAATGGCGGGACATGAAGAGATAAAGAGAGGCATAGGGAGGAAGAGAGAGTAAGGGAGACAGTAAGGGAGAGGATAGCAGACTGAAGGGGTTCAGAGTTGCACTACTGACACCTGCCCTCTTCCTCCCTCTTCTTTCTAGCTCTTCCTTTGATGCAGGAAAAGAGGGGTATCGAGCGGAGTGCTCTGGAAATAGGATTTCTTTCAGTCCCTCCGCTCAAAGAGGCTTATAATGTGGCCCTGCCAAGCAGACAAAGTGGGAATCCACTTCAAGTGTGGACAGAGGGACAGGACAATAGGTTGTCTGTTAGGGTCTTGCAACAAACAGAACACAACCATTTCAACAACAATATCCTCACTCTGAACTCAGTCCACAATAACTCAGGGCTTTAAAATTGAAAGATTCCTTTCTGGAACAATAGGAAAAACAAAGTGTGCTTTTTTTCTTTTCTTTCTTTACTTCAATGCTTACAACTAGGGTTGAAAAATTCCGGGAACATTCAATAAATGTTCTGATTTCTCCCGAAATCCCAGAATCAGGAGGGAATAAGCAGGAAATCCCAGAATCAGGAGGGAATAAGCAGGAAATCCCAGAATCAGGAGGGAATAAGCAGGAAATCCAGAATCAGGAGGGAATAAGCAGGAAATCCCAGAATCAGGAGGGAATAAGCAGGAAATCCCAGAATCAGGAGGGAATAAGCAGGAAATCCCAGAATCAGGAGGGAATAAGCAGGAAATCCCAGAATCAGGAGGGAATAAGCAGGAAATCCCAGAATCAGGAGGGAATAAGCAGGAAATCCCAGAATCAGGAGGGAATAAGCAGGAAATCCCAGAATCAGGAGGGAATAAGCAGGAAATCCCAGAATCAGGAGGGAATAAGCAGGAAATCCCAGAATCAGGAGGGAATAAGCAGGAAATCCTAGAATCAGTAGGGAATAAGCAGGAAATCCCAGAATCAGGAGGGAATAAGCAGGAAATCCCAGAATCAGGAGGGAATAAGCAGGAAATCCCAGAATCAGGAGGGAATAAGCAGGAAATCCAGAATCAGGAGGGAATAAGCAGGAAATCCAGAATCATCCAACCAGGTATTCTGGAAAAACCAGAAAATGTATTAATTGTTCCTGACATTTTGCGACCCTAAAACACGGTTGGTTAAGTTACAAAGGTTTTGCAGCCTTGCTTAGAACACATAGCTAGCAGGCTGACAGGAAGCTTTTGAAGTAATGTACTGAGGTATTGTTTGTGTTCCATCTCCATTCAGGTATGGATGTGTGGGGGCAGTATGTACGACGTACCATGCTCCCGAGTTGGACATATCTACAGGAAATACGTCCCCTACAAAGTGCCATCTGGAACAAGCCTAGCCAGAGTAAGTTAGACTGACCAGTCAATACACTGCTTCCATCAACTGGTTATGGCTAACATGCAGCCATTTTGACTGGTTGCACATGGCTGATAGATGGCTGGACCTACATCCTCAGTTTAACTATCTGATTTAAGATGAGGTCTGACTTACTCAGCGCACTGTGACCTGTGCTGTGATAAGCTAAACACACAGACAGTCCATCTCCTAACCCCATCTCTCTCTCTCCCTTATCTCAGAACCTGAAGAGGGTGGCTGAGACATGGATGGATGAGTACACAGAGTTCATCTACCAGCGTCGTCCAGAGTACCGCCACCTGTCCACCGGGGACCTGACGGCCCAGAAGGAGCTGAGAAGACACCTCAAGTGTAAAGACTTCAAGTGGTACATGAACGCTGTGGCCTGGGACCTGGCCAAGTACTACCCCGCTGTGGAGCCGCTGCCTGCCGCCTGGGGAGAGGTAGGAAGTTAGGAATACACACAGAACCACCACACACATTCACACACATGCAAGAGTGCGTACGCATACGGACAGAGCTAACGCACCTACAGAACGAATTGACACATTCGAAGGAGCCGGTACACACACACACACACGAACAGAAAAGCATACAAAGGCATATAAAACCATATGTGATTACCTTAGAATCCAAAATGAAACGTCAGGTCATGTTTTCGAGGTCACTTACTGAGGCATTGATACAAATAATAGGACTTCTCACAATACTTAGGCCTACATAAACCCACTCTCTTACATGCCACCAATAACAGCTAAGTCTGAGCAGTATCCACAGGCTGATTTGGTTTCTTGCGTATTTTTAGCTGGTATTGTAATGAATGAATCTATTTCCAGACACCAATACATCAGCTAAGAGACAGCCCCTGAATGCCTCCACAGGTGTGTCACGGAAGGCTATTATTCTACCAGAGCTACATCCCAAATGGCACCCTATTCCCTTTTATAGTGCATTGCTTTTGATCATGGCTCAAAATAGTGCACTATATAGGGAATAGGGGGCCATTTGGGACTCTTCCATGTTCATTGATTTATGAATGTCTGGTGCTCGCTGAAACGTAATGCGTTTCTCATATGGGACAGGCAGCCAGCAGCCTGCTAATGAAATGTTTTAGAGTAGACAGTGTCACAAAACGGACACAGCTGGACTGTCTGCTTCTCTACCCCCAGAAACCATAAGTAGCAGATTTGACTTTACATTGTTCATAAACATGGCATGCAGTTTGCTGCATCGTATTCTGAGGTATATATAATGCCTCTCTGTGTTACCTGTGAAGGGATGGGGCTGGAGATGGCCTTGGCAGTTTATTACTATCTCATTCTATCTGTTTCTCTGGCACACACACACAATCTCACTCTATCTGCGCTCTGTGAGGATGGGATCTAGCCTCAGGCAATCATACCCATAAATGCAGGAGCTGGAATCAGGTTGCCTGGAATCCACACTCGTATGCTCCGTTCACCATTTACAGTTGAAGTCGGAGGTTTACATACACCTTAGCCAAATACATTTAAGCTCCCGTTTTTTCACAATTCCTGACATTTAATCTCAATAAAAATTCTCTGTCTTAGGTCATTTAGGATCAGGATTCTGAAATGTCAGAATTATAGTAGAGAGAATGATTTATTTCAGCTTTTATTCCTTTCATTACATTCCCAGTGGGTCAGAAGTTTACATACACTCATTTAGTATTTGGTAGTATTGCCTTTAAATTGTTTAACTTGGGTCAAACGTTTCGGGTAGCCTTCCACAAGCTTCCAACAAAAAGTTGGGTGAATTTTGGCAGATTTCTCCTGACAGAGCTGGTGTAACTGAGTCAGATTTGTAGGCCTCCATGCTCGCACACGCTTTTTCAGTTCTGCCCACAATTTTTCTTTGGGATTGAGGTCAGGGTTTGTGATGGCCATTCCAATACCTTGACTTTGTTGTCATCAAGCCATTTTGCCACAACTTTGGAAGTATGCTTGGGGTCATTGTCCATTTGGAAGACCCATTTGCGACCAAGCTTTAACTTCCTGACTGATGTCTTGAGATGTTGCTTCAATATATCAACATAATTTTCCATCCTCATGAAGCCATCTATTTTGTGAGGTGCACCGGTCCATCCTGCAGCAAAGCACCCCCACAACATGATGCTACCACCCCCGTGCTTCAAGGTTGGGATGATGTTCTTCGGCTTGCAAGCCTCCCCCTTTTTCCTCCAAACATAACGATGGTCATTATGGCCAAACAGTTCTATTTTTGTTTCATCAGACCAGACCAGAGTACATTTCTCCAAAAAGTACAATCTTTGTCCCCATGTGCAGTTGCAAACTGTAGTCTGGCTTTTTTATGGCAGTTTTGGATCAGTGGCTTCTTCCTTTCTGAGCGGCCTTTCAGATTATATCAATATAGGACTCATTTTATTGTGGACATAGATACTTTGGTACCTGTTTCCTCCAGCATCTTCACAGGGTCCTTTGCTGTTGTTCTGGAATTGATTTGCACTTTTCGGACCAAAGTATGTTCATCTCTAGGAGACAGAACCCGTCTCCTTCCTGAGCGGTATGATGTCAAGCAAAGAGACACTGAGTTTGAAGGTAGACCTTGAAATACATCCATATGTACACCTCCAATTGACTCAAATGATGTCAATTAGCCTATCAGAAGCTTCTAAAGCCATGGCATCATTTTCTGGAATTTTCCAAGCTGTTTAAAGGCACAGTCAACTTAGTGTATGTAAACTTCTGACCCACTGGAAATGTGATACAGTGAATGATAAGTTAAATAATCTGTCTGTAAACAATTGTTGGAAAAATGACTTGTGTCATGCACAAAGTAGATGTCCTAACCGACTTGTCAAAGCTATAGTTTGTTATCAAGGAATTTGTGGAGTGGTTGAAAAACGAGTTTTAATGACTCCAACCTAAGTGTATGTAAACTTCCAACTTCAACTGAAAATAGTGGGGATTCCAGGCTAAGAATCAGGTATTCGTGGAGATTGTTTCCCAACCAGTTTTTTTTCCATAGGGAGGTTGGGCGCAGGAGTAGTTTTAATCATCACTGATAGATGGTTAGATGGACCTGGGATACATCATTCACTAATAAATTCATCCAATGTGCCGGAAGGAAACCACATCCTCCTCTCAAGCCACTGAAACATTTCAGAAACCTCACGGCGAACACGTTGTACGTTAATATGAAAAATGAAATACATTTTGCATTACATATAATTGGATTCCTTGCTCTGCCTTGATGAGAAAATGTTTGTACAGTAGGTAAATATCTCCTCTTTCCTCCCCCGGGTGAGGATGGTAGTAATTTTATCGTCAGGCTGACAGCTTCATGTGCCATCTCTTCTCTGGCTCTCACCCCGCCTGTCACCCCGCCTGTCCCTCCGCTGTCACCACACCTGATCTATGGAACTATAAAGATCTCTCATTGGGTATTCAAGCCCAGATTGCAAGGGAGGAGAGAGAAGAGAGAGGGGGGAGACAGAGAGAGAGAGACAGAGATATAAGATCAGAGGGACAAAGAGAGAGTGAGATTGTGAGACAGACATAGAGGAGAGAGAGCTCAGATTAAACTTCCTCTACATCTCTGGAAGATGACGATCAGGGGGTCAGCCTTCTCGACACCTCGGCCTTGGTGCTGTGCAGACTGGGTAAATAGGGGGCTGTCGATCTGACCCCCTACCCACCATCCAATCTTCCTCCTTCCCCACAACTCCACACCACGGCTCCTTCAATAGGTCTAAATCACTTGAAGTGATGCAATCATCAGGCCTTTTGATTCGGCTCTAACTGTGTCTCCAGATCAGCGCTGGCATGTTGATAGGCATGGCATCAGGGATAAGCACTGTGTTTTACTCCTGGGCCCATTTCAGACAGATGAGGCTTGGGAAAAGTGGAGAGTGAAGGCCCATTATGCAGTACAATTCGCGCACCATTATTGGTCTTTCAGAGCGATCAGCAGTTTACTCCTAATGACCCTGTGGTTAAATGCACTTTGCTGATGCAGGCGGCAGGCTGAGGGAGTTTTGATTATTTGAAGTTTCTGAATTGCAATGCAGGTGGGTATTATTTTGCATTTCCAACTGCACATCTGGCAAAACTTTTTGCTTCATTACACAATAATGCTGCTCCACGGGTGCCTGATAGGCACATAATTGCCAAGTTTGTTTGCAGCATTTAAAGGACTAAACTCCTATTATTGTTTGCCATGTAAAATACTGTAGAACTTTGCAACAAAGATTTCTATTATTGGTATGTATCATCCTTTTGGAATAGTGTCCGATTGAATTAGGTCTATGTCAGGAAAACCGTGTTTCCCTGTCTTTTCTCATTGGCTGCATCCTAGAGAATATAAGTAATCTTATCTCAGAGTAGAACTATGTGTGGGTGACGATGTGACCTTCCAGAGATGGGGCTGCCTGTAGAAAATTGGTCACATCTGACCTGTACCTAATGGATGTTTCTGTTGATGTACACTTGTCTTGAATATTTCACTCCTTCATGATGGGAAAAGGGGAGGGCCTCTCCAGTTTAGATGCAGGAGCAACCAAAGAGGCAGAAAGCACTGAGGCAAGAAATGTGTCGCCATTTTGTAGAGAATTTCTGTCATTCCGTTAGTTTAGTTTTTGTTGCTCCATTTTTCACAGCTCACAAGTTTTTATCTCAACTTTATCACAACATTGAGGAGAGCTGACATTGAGTTGGTATACATTTTTATAATCAACATTTTCAGAGCCAGCCATAGCGTTGTTGTCAGACATTCTCCACACTAACAGTCAAACAATCACCATTGTTTGCTACAGCCCTAGTTAATGTCTTTGGCCCCATCTAGGGGCGAGCAGGGGTAACAACTTTTATAAGAGAGTCAACCCTGTGCAAAACACCTCTGAGTATTCCATCCTTGGTCTCCTTCCTGTCAAATACAGTGTCTCACTCTGACCCTGTAGGACCTCCTCTCTCCAACCATTCCTCTCTCTCTGTCTATCTCTCACACACTCTAACTCACTCTCCCCCTCTCTCCTCCTTTGTCCTCTCTCCTCTCCTCTGCCCTCGCCTTTCTCTCTCCTCTGAATGTGTTAGTGAGGACCACAGAGACAGACAGAGACCAGACTACTTTAGATGCAGTGCTACTGGATTCATGCATTATTGAGCCATACTGTGACACGAGCCAAGCTCACCTGAATGCTATAAAGAGAATTAGGCAAATGACACAGTCAACCAAATGTGTTTGAGAGCCAAGTAACTCTGAAACTTTTAAGTTTTCACAGTAGGGGGGCGCCTACTAACTCCGATTTAGAGGGAGGAAGATGCTCCAGGAACTAATTAGCTTATCTCTTACAGTCACTGGTGAGAGTAGATCGTGTCAGCAAACTGAGAGCTTTGATACCATGTCAGATCATACGCTGTTACTTAAAACCACATACTGTGTATAAATAGTTGGCTGCTTGTACTAAGTTACTGTGTACAGTGTGTTTGGAAGGTTGCCATGGATTCCACTCTACACTGGAGTCCATTGATCAGAGCTTTGAGCATTAGAGAGAAGACAGAGTATCTCATCCTGTGGTCTCTACATCTATAGATGTATATTGTGTGTTTGTGTGTGTGTGTGTGTGTGTGGGCGGGCGTGCAAGTCTTCACCGAAGCCTCCCTTTCGCTGTTTTTGGGAGCCTTCAAAGTGTGTGTGTGTGTTTGGTTTTAACTGAGCCCTCTCTCTCTTTGTGTCCTTGTAGATTCGTAACGCTGCATCAGGTCTGTGTATAGACTCCAAGCACGGCCCCACAGGGACAGAGCTGCGACTGGACGCCTGTCTGAAGGAGGGGGCTGAACGCACCTGGGCACACGAGCAGGTAGGTACAACCGGAGCCGTGTACTGTATAGTAGGATGTAGGTGTTCGTCTCTACTACATTATCCTGTATAGTAGGGTGTATTCTATACTATATTATACTGTATAGTAGGGTGTAGTCTACACTATAATATACTGTATAATAGGGTGTAGGTGTAGTCTATACTATGTTATACTGTATAGTAGGGTGTGTTCTATACTATATTATACTGTATAGTAGGGTAATATAATAGACTATACCCTATTATATTATACTGTATAGCAGGGTATAGTCTACACTATAATATACTGTATAGTAGGGTGTAGGTGTAGTCTATACTATGTTATACTGCATAGTAGGGTGTAGGTTATACTATATATTAAACTGTATAGCGTGGTGTAGTCTATACTATGTTATACTGTATAGTAGGGTGTAGTCTACACTATAATATACTGTATAATAGGGTGTAGGTGTAGTCTATACTATGTTATACTGTATAGTAGGGTGTGTTCTATACTATATTATACTGTATAGTAGGGTAATATAATAGACTATACCCTATTATATTATACTGTATAGCAGGGTATAGTCTACACTATAATATACTGTATAGTAGGGTGTAGGTGTAGTCTATACTATGTTATACTGCATAGTAGGGTGTAGGTTATACTATATATTAAACTGTATAGCGTGGTGTAGTCTATACTATGTTATACTGTATAGTAGGGTATAGTCTATACTATACTGTATGGTACAGTGTTGTCTATATTATACTGTATAGTAGGGTGTGGTCCATACTATATTATACTGTGTAGTAGGGTGTATGTTTAGTCTATACCCTATTATACTGTATACTGGGTGTAGTCTATACTATATTATACTGTATATTAGGGTGTAGTCTATACTAAATTAAACTGTTTGGTACAGTGTAGTCTATACTATATCAAATCCAATTTTATTTGTCACATACACATGGTTAGCAGATGTTAATGCGAGTGTAGTGAAATGCTTGATTATCGTGTAAAGTAGGGTGTAATCTATACTATATTATACTGAATAGTAGGGAGTAGACTATACCATATAATACTGTATAGTAAGGTGTAGTCTATACTGTATAGTATGATGTCTATACTATATTATACTTAATAGCAGGGTGTAATATATACTATATTATACTGTATAGTAGGGAGTAGACTATACCATATAATACTGTATAGTGAGGTGTAGTCTATACTGTATAGTATGGTGTAGTCTATACTATATTATACTGTATAGTGGGGCTGTGGTCTATACTATAGCACATCACCGGCCTGTTAATCATTCAGTCAGTCAGTCAGTCAGTGTTAGTCAGGAATGGCCCCTCCATGAGTCCGGTCTGTTAATCAGTCAGTCAGTCAGTCAGTATTAGTCAGGAATGGCCCCTCCATGAGTCCGGTCTGTTAATCAGTCAGTCAGTCAGTCAGTCAGTATTAGTCAGGAATGGCCCCTCCATGAGTCCGGTCTGTTAATCAGTCAGTCAGTCAGTATTAGTCAGGAATGGCCCCTCCATGAGTCCGGCCTGTTAATCAGTCAGTCAGTCAGTCAGTCAGTCAGTATTAGTCAGGAATGGCCCCTCCATGAGTCCGGCCTGTTAATCAGTCAGTCAGTCAGTCAGTCAGTATTAGTCAGGAATGGCCCCTCCATGAGTCCGGTCTGTTAATCAGTCAGTCAGTCAGTATTAGTCAGGAATGGCCCCTCCATGAGTCCGGCCTGTTAATCAGTCAGTCAGTCAGTCAGTCAGTCAGTATTAGTCAGGAATGGCCCCTCCATGAGTCCGGCCTGTTAATCAGTCAGTCAGTCAGTCAGTCAGTATTAGTCAGGAATGGCCCCTCCATGAGTCCGACCTGTTAATCAATCAGTCAGTCAGTCAGTCAGGAGTGACCCATCCATGAGTATGTTTTATTTATTTAACCTTTATTTTGGCAGGGAGCCCCATTAGGGAGCCCCATTAAAGCAGCAATCTGCAATTGCTACATCCATTTTGTGACGTTTAAATGAATTATACTGTATGTACCCATTGACACTTAAGGAATATAATTTGCAAATGTTATTGTTTGAACTGCATATTGCCCCGTGCAAGAAACACCTTTTTGGGAAGGTACTCTGCAAATCCTTTGATTAAAGATTATAATTTCAATCGTTTGATTAAGGATTAGTTGCAACATGTGCTGTCTGCACAACAGCCATCACAACACTTAGTCTCGCAAAAGAACCATAACATACGAAATACACCGAACTACACTAAAAGGAAAATTCCACCCATGATAGAGTCCCAACATGTTTTTGCCTTTCAGCAATCAAGATATACAACTTTCAAAATACAGCAATACAGCTGGTATGATGCACTTATTATAAATTTGCATCATACTGGCATTATTTATGTATTTTTGAAAGTTATATATGTTGAAAACTTGATTGCTGACATGAAAAACATATTAGTAGTATATCAACAATGGACTAATGAAACAAATACCAAAATATCATGTTTGGGTGGCATTTTCCTTTAATACAAAACAAGTTTAGGGTACTGTAGCCGGTGATTGCTTCATATGCAACTAATGTTCCTGCTGTTTACTGTTAAATCTGAACAGATCATCACCGCATTCTTGTCCTCATGTTCATCCGCCTCTAAAATGACATTTAGGGTAGTCATACTGTGAATCTCATAACGGAACTTGGATACCATGTTGTGCCTGTGTACTTGTTTGTATTCAGATATTTACATTTGGCTGGAGAGAGGACATCAGGCCAGGGGATCCTCTCCACACCAGGAAGTTCTGCTTTGACTCCATCTCCCAGAGTTCTCCTGTCACACTGTACGACTGCCACGGCATGAAGGGCAACCAGCACTGGAGCTATAGGAAGGTAACTTTAAACATAATTAAATAGAACACGATTATATTGTATCTGTATGGCACCTACTTTACTTCTGTTTTGGCTTTAAATCCCATGTGGAACGTAAATTATCAATAAATAATCAATCATCAACAGAAAGCCTGGTATGATTACTGTTATAACACCACATCAAACACATCATTCAGATTACTACCACAGCCACAGGACGGTAGCTAAAACACATAAGTTGTGTGGTTATTCCACTGCCACAGCAAGGCAATCTAACTCAATTGCGTTGATAGCAGTCCTACACACCAGGGAAATGTCCATACGTAGCCACGTAAACACTGTAGTAAAGGAAAGTAGGCCTGATGTATTCAGTCACAACACAATATCAAAGTCATCAAATAGAAAAGATGTACACCGTGTTTTTTCTGCTGCGTTCCAGGTCGAGGAAAGTAATAGGGGACTTATTTTATCATCGCACCACTCCTATTTCCTCCACATCGTTTAGGGAGGAGAGATTCATGTTTACTCAGCGCAAAATCAGAATGTCATTACAGTCCCATCTCTCTTAAGGTTCTGCCTAGAATGACTCGAGGTGCACAGATGCTAGCGTGAGTCCCAGATCTGTTTGCCACCTCCATTACTGTGGCAAGACAACACAGTCAGGTCTTGAGCTCAGGCTACACAGATGCAGTAGCTGCTTATTAAAGGGCTGAGGGGGGCTTGAGGCTGTGTGAACACTGTAAAATCAGGAAGGCGGACGCATGATACCAGAACAAAATGACTGCCAAGTACCTCTGAGGCGTTCTCCACCTCCTCATCTTTCTCCACAACTTTATCCCTCCCCACAGAATCCTTTTTCAGTTTGAATCCATCACTGGCTATATTTAATAGTTCGCAATCACCATAGATAATCTTTTATTGGAAGCCAGGGACGTATTTTTAATTTGTGTTGTCAGTTTTCAACGATTCGTACTTCCTTCCATTCCTCTTTCGTTTGCAGCTGAGTGTGTTCCTTTTCCCTTTCTGTCACGCGAGGGAGGATGAACCCAAAGAATAAACATTCAGAAAAGGAATGTCATGGTCCGTTGGAACTCTGGGTTTAAAAACTCTTGTGTGTTGAACTCATATTTCTCAGCCTAGTTTACCTCCCAAATTCAGACCCCTCACTCCTCCCCCAACGGAGGTAGGAAATACCTTGTTGCAGTCAGATGCTCAGCTCCCCGTCTGTAATCTGTTTGAAGGGAGTGGGAGATGAGAGAGCAGGATTAAACAGCAGCCTGCCTGCCGGAGACAGGCTTACCTGTCTCTACTTTATTTGAATAATTTATCTCAGTCCTTATTTTCCTCCCTCTCTTCTCTCTGTGCCTCCTGCTCTCTCTCTCTCTCCTCTCGCTCTCGCTCTCTATCTCTACCTCATGCTTTTTCTTTCGCGCTCTGTGTCTCTCTCACACGCTCTCTCTCGCTCTCTGGGCCAACACATACAGGATAAATTGCTGTACCACCTGGTGAGCAGCGGTTGCATGGACTGCAGTCCCGGTGATAAGAGGATTTTCATGAATAAATGCGACCCTGGGTCGGAGACGCAGCAGTGGCTGTTCCAGAGAGTCAACGCCACCGTCCTGGACAAATTCAACAGCGCTGCGGCTGCCAGCTCCTAGGAACCAGGCGCCAACCCCCACGACAAAAAAACTAAACAAACGTGTGCATTGTAGCAGCAAGTGGCCAGCCAGTTAGCTAGCGGTCCTGTCTCCCAGACCCCCCAGCTCATCAACGTGGGGGCTACAAAGTGGAAAAGAAGGGGGTGGGGGGGCTGGGGCTGGGGCTATGTTTCTGTTCTGTCTGCGGATCCTCTGCCCGATGGGATCAGATCCAAAATGGAGGATAAAGACTCCTTCCTGGCTGAAAGAGATTCTGGGATTCTGCCTGGTTCTGCCCAATGGGCTGATGGGACGTTCAAGGTCGCCTATTCTCAGAGAACTAACCAGACTAGACTAGACCCAAGCTAAGCCGCCACACAGGGGCACCTTGCTGGTCGAGGACACAGAAACCTCCAGAACACTGTCCTCTAGGTCCTCTATGGGTCAAAGGTCAAACACAGCAGGTCTAGTAGACTGTATTTGTTTGTTTCAGGTTGAAAAAGGAATGTTCCAACTGTCACTCTCTCAAGATCGCATGGTGGATTTGTACTATATCGGAGGTTCATGACGTTAATTGCTCATTTTTGTAAGGCTATTTATTTTCCATGATTATTTAATTAGTATTTATTTTGTATTAATTTATTTAGTCTTTTTTTTTAAGAACAATAATTTATTAAGTGTATACTTGAATGGGTTTTTCAGATTTCTGGTCCCCGTGATTGTACGATTTGAAGTTGTGAAGTTCAGCCAATGAAAATGATGTAGTAAACATGAATAAAATTTGAAAAAAGTACATTAAATATTGCAATTGTATGGCGTGTGAGCATTTATATGATGACACATATCACAATGATATTACATGTAGATAGCAGCCAAGAAGATGCCCATGGACTTATGATTATGCATGTGGGTGCTCATTCAAAAGTGATGATTGTGTGCCCACTTTCGAAGAGTTTTCGTAACTCGTCTACATGTGCACTAATGGGACGATTCAGCCTTAGGAAATGTATGCCTTTTTTACACATTTTGATTTAAGCACTTCTTAGTATGTGTTATTCAGACTTACCCTATACACGTGCGTAACAAGGTTTGCGGGTGTGGCTCCCTTGTGCACAATGTATACATGTTGATAAAGTTCCAGAAAACACACCCACTGGGTGGCCTACCAATTTGATCAGGGAGTTGTTCTGTTTGTTCATCTTAATCAATCCCTTGATTCGCCCACACCAGTAGAAATCCACTTTTTCAAGCTGAAAGATGATGGCCAGAGCTTACCCACGGTGTTGCCCAACGATTTAATTCAGTAAGTCATCGTTTTAGTCAAAGTATGATATATTTGGGCTTGAAGTGACACATCCAACCTGCCCACTTTGTGCAAATCCATGTGAATGCAGTCTTTTCTTATGATATGACATACAGATTATTTTCAGCCTACGTTTCGTTTCAGCGCTGGGTTTTATTTGAATGTTACCACCCACCAGCATGGCATTGTTTATTAATCAGAAACGTCTGCAATGTTATTCCTCTTCGCCACTGAGATGACAGCCTTTGTTCCACTTGGCCGCCTCAGCCATGGAGCAAATTAAAGTAGGAGCAAATTAAATGGTTTTTTTGCACCTCATTTTCGTACTAGAAAATTATCATAATCCATTGGATAATTTGTACATTTTCACCGATAAAAAAACAAAAAATCCGGTCAGTATTAAAATATATACAGTATATTATAAATGGTATAATTGCGTCATATGATAGCGTTTTACAAACCTACTCCCCCCGTCGCCCCAAGATTAATGATTTTGTCCACTAAAGTTTTGCTTCACTACATGCTCTACTGCTTTGATTGGTGTAACATTAGCTAGAAACGTGTCTATCCAGATTATGAAAAGGCACCCGCAAAATGTTTATTCAAGGAATTTAAAGTTATGTGTAGCCTATCATTTCACTTCCCCTGTGAGAACCATGCGCACCGTCTGACTTGGCTTTGCTCTACCACATATCAAGAAGCTGATTAAACAGCATGATCATTACACAGGTGCACCTTGTGCTGGGGACAAGAAAAGGCCACTCTGAAATGTGCTGTTTTTCCACACAACACAATGCCACAGATGTCTCAAGTTTTGAGGGAGTGTGCAATTGGCATGCTGACTGCAGGGATGTCCACCAGAGCTGTTGCCAGAGAATTGAATGTACATTTCTCTACATAAGCCACCTCCAACGTTGTTTTAGAGAATTTGGCAGTACATCCAACCGGCCTCACAACCGCAGACCACTTGTAACCATGCCAGCCTAAGACCTCCACATCTGTCTTCTTGCCCTGCTGGATCTTCTGGGCAGAGTGGTATTTATGTCTGTAATAAAGCCCTTTTTGGGGTAAAAACTCATTCTGATTGGCTGGGCCTGGCTCCCAAGTGGGTGGGGCTATGCCCTCCGAGAACCACTCATGGCTGCGACCCAGTCATGTGAAATCCATAGATTAGGGCCTAATGAATTTATTTCAATTGATGGATTTCCTTCTATGAACTGTAACTCGGAAAAATCGTTGAAATTGTTGCATGTTGCGTTAATATTTTTGTTCAATATAGAAAAACATTGTTCAATATTTTCGGATCTTTTATCTTATTCTTCAACTATTTATATGGCGGATTCGCAGCCGCAATTTATGGACAGTGTCAAAACTTTGGAGATAACAATAGATGGCAAAGTCAAAGATAGTCCAGTGGTTTCCATCTGTGGCGAAGTTTTCAGTGCCCCATTTGTTGATGTTTATCTCTAGGACAGGAAATTATATCGAACTAGTGGCGGAAACTTCCTCTGGGGGTGTCCTTTAAATGCTGTGTACTTTTCATTTGATTTTGATCTGCACAATATTATAATGTAGCCTTATGGAGAATGCTTTCAGAATGGAGATCAATGAAAGATAGCCATCAAAACATATGCATATTTATCTCCGTTTGAGAACTCGTGCATAGATTTCAAAACAGTTGTTTCACAATATGTACTGTATGTTTAAGGACGTTTTCATGAATACTAAAGGTTCATTGAAAAATAGTGTTTCATTCATTCAGTGGTTTCATTCATTCTGAAATTTGCCACATTCAGTTCATCAACCCAAGGTAGTGTAGAAAGAATAATAATAGGGAGAATAGTGTACAATAGTATACCCTAGCCTATTGCCCGCACTTGAATGGAATTGTGTGATGATGGTTCAAACTGTTACAAACTTACAGCTTGGTCTGCGCTCCATAATGATTTAATTTGCCTACACGTTCATTTTTGTTTTGTTTTACATGAAATACGATCAACTATTACTAGTGATCCTCAGCAACAACCACACGGACGTGGCAGCCTTTACAGACAAAGCAAATGAAGGTAAACAAAACAATGATACGTTGGCAGTTAAATATGTGTGGTTATTTCTGACAGTCGATGCTGATAGTGATATTAATAATAATTAATCATATTAATAATATTTATATTAATAGTCATATTTAACATGATAGAAATAGTCAAAAACAGTCAAAGGCGTCGGGGCATACAACTAAAACATTTGAGAGTGCCGGGAGGTAGCCTAGCGGTTAGAGCATTTGGCCAGCAACCAACCGTATGGTTGGTGGATCGAATCCCTGAGCTGACAAGGTGTTAAAATCTGTCATTCTGCCCCTGAGCAAGGCAGTTAACCTACTGATCCCCGGGTGCCGATGATGTGGATTAAGCCAGCCCCCCAGGGCGCCTCTCTGATTCAGAGGAGTTGGGTTAAATGTGGAAGACACATTTCAGTTGTACAACTGAATAGGTATCTTCTTTCTTAAAGGTTCATTTGGCACGACTGTCGTTAGGCAAGGCTTTGCCGCGTCATCAATGCATGTCATGCTGATATGCTTTTTAAAAATATATTATAAGTCCCCACCCCTCAATCAGTAACTTTACTCCCACTCATCTCCAGTTCTATATTCCAACCCTTGATTCCCCTCAGCCCATCCCTCCTATCTCTGCTGGCCACCCACCCTCTTCGGATTTCTACACGCCATATATCTTTCAACTACGCTGCGATGTTTAACATACAATTTGAATCTATCTTATCGAATAGAATCAACAGTTTGCGAGAGTATTAATATATTATCGAGTGACTGACTGAGTAGGTCTCTCCAAATCTCCCAGGAAGGGTTCATTTACATTTTGGGGGGTTGGTAAAAATGTGGGTCTCAAAACAGGTGGGGGCTAGCCCCCCCAGCCCTGAATGACAGGTCACCACTGGATATGACTTATGAGTTCATCTAATTATAATTTATTTATATGCTTTATAGTTTGCTTCCATGACTGGTATCACATTCATCTCCAGTGATCAGAAGGAAAAATCTTATAAAACAATTGCTATTATTATTTACAATCCCCTTCTCCATGCAGATGACCTATTATCAACAGCTCCGATCAATTTATAGATTATAGTGCATGGAGAATGGTGTTATTTTTTATCGGAAACGGGGAAGTAGATGTTTTACACTTGGAACCGATAGGTTCGCTCGACCTTATTCGTGGTTTATTCGCGAGTAAAACTGGAGGAATTATGAGGGAATTGAGTCGAAGTCAGAATACGTGTATCTGTAGACACACCTCCATTTCTGTGATCTCCACCCCAAACAAATACTTGGCTGGCACATGCGTTTCCCCATGCTTAATGCTGAGTTTGTAACCAAGTGGGAGTCATAAATACCAGTTGGATGCAGTCACGTGCTTTGAACTCGTTGAGAAACACTGATTGGCTAACGACAAACAAGCTGCACACACTAGAAGCACAGCTATCATGCTTATAAACAAAATGATAGTGTTCAAAAAACATATTAATAGATTGCTTTTTATAAATAATGTTTTGTCGTTGCATTTAACTGCCGAAAATGCTGTTATCAGGGTAATTTCCTGAGTAGGTATTTGTATTTATTAGGGATCCTTTGCTACTCTTTCTGGAGTCCCAACACATTAAGGTTCTTACATTACATATAAAACAGTACGTCATATAACATTATTACACCACTACATATCTACAATACACAAGGTATAATACCACCATACAACAATATTACATGTGTAGAGTGCGTGTGGTAGCGTTTGTGTGTGTATACGTGTGTCTGTACCTGTGTGTGTGTCTCTTCACAGTCCCCGCTGTTCCATAAGGTGTATTTTTATCTATTTTTTTTTAGATCTGCATCAGTTACCTGATATGGAATAGAGTTCCATATAGTTATGGGTCTATGTAGTACTGTGCACCTCCCATAGTCTGTTCTGGACTTGGGGATTGTGAAGAAACCTCTGGTGGCATGTCGTGTGGGGTATGCATGGGTGTCCAAGCTGCATTCAGCTTGTCAACACTTCTTACAAAAACAAGTAGTGAAGAAGTCAATCTCTCCTCCACTTTAAGCCATGAGAGTTGTACGTGCATATCATTAATGTTAGCTCTCCATGTACATGTAAGGGCCAGCCGTGCTGCCCTGTTCTGAGCCAAAGTCCCTCTTTGTTGCACCCGACCACACGACTGAACATTAGTCCAGATGAGACAAAACTAGGGCCTGTAGGACCTTCCTTGTTGACAGTGTTGTTAAGAAGGCAGAGCAGCACTTTATTATGGACATTCCCCCTCCATCTTAGCTACTGATATATCAACATGTTTTGACCATGACAGTTTACAATCCAGGGTACTCCAAGCAGTTTAGTCACTTCAACTTGCTCAATTTCCACATGATTCATTACAAGATTTAGTTGAGGTTTAGGGTTTAGTGAATGATTTGTCCCAAATACAATGGTATGGTGTTTTTGAAATATTTAGGACTAACTTATTCCGTGCCACCCATTCTGAAACTAACTAACTGTAGCTTACTTGCATAGTGTTGAGTCATTCACATACTGTACATAGACACACTGGATTTATTCAAAGCCAGTGGCATGTCGTTAGTAAAGATTGCCCTGGGGAATTCTGGATTCTACCTGGATGATGTTGGAGAGGCTTCCATTAAAGAACACCCTCTGTGGTCTGTTAGAAAGGTAACTCTTTATCCACTATGTCACAGGGGTGTAAAGCCATAACACATACGTTTTTCCAGCAGCAGACTATGATTGGTAATGTCAAAAGCCCCACTGACGTCTAGCAAAACAGCCCCCACATGTTGTGTATTTAACCCTCTGTTCTCCCCCCATGTCCTTGTCCGTAATTGTTTCTTGTAGTGCTTGTGCACGGTATGCTGGTGATTACCGGGTTTTGTTTGACCCATTTCATGTATTGTTCTGTTGACGGTGGTTTATGTTGATTACACGACACCGTGGTAAATCAGTTTCCGCTCCCCTGCTTCTGACTTCTCTACCGCCAGTACGCACCTCACTACACAGCCAATCATCAGTCATATGTGTGAGTGCTGTGCTTGTTGAATGTCCTTCCCTATATGCGTGCTGAAAGTTTAACAATTTGTTTACTGTAACATAGCATTGTATCTGATCAAACACAATTATTTCTAAAAGTTTACTAAGGGTTGGTAGGTAACAGGCTGATTGGTCGGCTATTTGAGCCAGTAAAGGGGGCTTTACTATTCTTAGGTAGCGGAATGACTTTTGCTTCCCTCCAAGCCTGGGGACACACACTTTCTAGTAGGCTTAAATTGAAGATATGGCAAATAGGAGTGGCGATATCGTCCGCTATTATCCTCAGTAATTTTCCATCCAAGTTGTCAGACCTCGGTGGCTTGTCATTGTTGATAGACAACAATACTATTTTCACCTTTTCCACACTTACTTTACGGAATAACAAATTACAATCCTTGTCTTTCATAATTTGATCAATTATACTAGGATGTGTAGTGTCGGCATTTGTTGCTGGCATGTCATGCCTATGTTTTCTAATCTTGCCAATGACAAAATCATTAAAGTAGTTGGCAATATCAGTGGGTTTTGTGATGAATGAGCCATCTGATTCAATGAATGATGGAGCTGTTTGCCTTTTTGCCCAAAATTTCATATAATGTGCTCCAAAGCTTTTTACTATCATTATTTATATAATTTATCTTTGTGTTATAGTATAGTTTCTTCTTATTTTTAATCAGTTCAGTCTATGATTTCTCAAGTTGCAGTACGTTTGCCAATCAGTTGTGCTGTCAGACTTAGTAGGTGACATCAGAAGTCAGCATGTGGGAGAAGTGGGAACGCAGAATGATAGACGAGTTTCCCACTAGTAATTAATTACCAGTTGGCATTAAAGTGTATTTTTCCCAGTCGTATGTGGTAAATTCCCAATTCCGACTTGGTTACGAATGCAGCATTAGTTCAAGGTCAGAATATGAGTAGAGAAATATGCATCAAATGGAATTAAGTTACATTTACTCACCTTTAACCAGGGTTTTAATTCCTTTTTTATCATTCTAATCTATTGAAGGTATTCATAATTGTTTTGAATTCAATCAGTCAGCTTTAGTCATTTGTTCTGTAGTTACCATAAATGGACATGAGAGGTCAGCTGTGTCCATGTATTCACCACTGCAGCTTCTCTAGTCATTCTACTATTTTTGCTGCAAAACTGATATAAAAACAGGCTATAATTTAGATATTACATATCTTGCTCTTGATACGGAGACCTTGCCAAAAGTTAGAAAGTGATAAGATACTCTGTAAATGAGCAGTTATTCTACGTTCTCTCAAATCATGCCTCGCGTCACTATCCCACTTTATTTTATGAAAAAAGTTTTGCTTCTTTGTAAGAGGCTGTTGTGGAATGTCAAGAAGTCACCTCAATGCTGTCTGGAACACACATTATGTTAATATAGAGCAGGGGTGGGCAACTCATGGCCTCCCTCTTGTTGAGAGTAAGAATAATAGAATACACAAGGTGTAATTTCGAGATTTGGTTGTGCCTCAGCCGTCACTCAATTGTCAGCTAAATGTTTTTAGAGTGGTAAATTAGTCTAGCAGACAGCTATCTAACCTTGTAGTAAGCACGGCCAAATTACCAACCGGGGTGGGGCCCTGTTGTTCATCAGTTATAATATTAAAAACCACAAACATTTTCCTCCACCCTATGGCAAAATGTGTAGAAATGCAGGAAATAAGCTGTAAAAATGCTAATTTCTCTGCCTATGGCAAGATGTATAGAATTACAAACTTGCTTTAAAACACCAAATATGTTCTCTATGCTCCATATCAAAATGTGCAGAATTGCAGAAAATGAACTTTAAACTTACTTTGCTGTAAACTCACTGCGCCCCATGACTTCCATTTTTTGGGGCCCTCACCCCAATCAGTTACCCATCTCTGATATTGGTTATTGCTATTAAGCGTTGCAAACATTGGCAAAAAGGGTATATTCCATGGTTGGTATTAATAATGCAATCAGTAAAGTATTTTCAGATGCACATTTTCAATAAATGTAAGGTATTAATATAATTTTAATCCCCTCTAGTTTTAAGTTGTACGTACGGGATACTCATGGTATACGTTGTCCAACGAAATGCTTAATTCTAGGGTCCTTCTTCGAAAATGCAGCAACAATAACAATAATAAAAGATAAGAATACGAACAGGGGTATATGGCAGTAGAATAAAAATAGATTTTAACATTTAGCATCCTCTCATGCCATATGTGTTACGCTGAGTGGAACCCAAGAGCAGACCCAGGCGAGGAGATTGGGATGAAGTAACCAATGTATTTATTGAAACACAGGGGGAAGATGGAGTGCATGCCAGGCGAAGCTCGGGTGGGTTTCAGGAAACCAGGTGAGGAGGCTGAGGCTGGAGCGAGAGGGGTTGGGACAGGGTAAGCAGGTCCGGAGGGGAATCCAGGATGGAGTAGCTGGATGACGAGACGTGGAACTGGAGACAGGGACCAGAGCGGGTGGAACTGTAGCAGAGAGGAAAACAGCATCAGGCAAGGAAAACAGGCATAACAGGATAACTGGCTCTAATAGTAACAAATGGCTAGAAGCATAGACTGACTGAGCAGAGATTACAATCTGGCACTGTGGAAGTGGCTGGGCTGACTATTTGTAGAGGTCTTGATTATGGAACAGGTTGCAGCTGGTGGGGATCTGCTCTGACTCCAGCACACCTGTCTCCGCCCACACACACACACAGAGAGAGAGGGAGGGGGAGAGGGTACTGGGGGAGTGGCGGCAGGTCAAGGAGACACAGGATGAGCAGTGTGAGGGCGTTGCAGGAGCAGATGTGAGTATGTAAGAGTATTGTATACTGAACAAAAATATAAACTCAACATTCAATGATTTACAGTTATATAAACTGAGTTACAGTTCATATAAGGAAATCATTCAATTCAAGTACATTTGTTAGGCCCTAATCTATGGATTTCACATGACTGGGAATACAGATATGCATCTGTTGGTCAGATACCTTAAAAAAAAAGTAGGAGCATGGGTCAGAACCAGGCTTGTGGTAATGGCTGGAGCAGAATTAGTGGAATGGTATCAAATAAATCAATGGTTTCCATGTGTTTTGATTTTGTTTTTAAAGTTTTTAAATAGGCAAGCCAGGTAAGAACAAATTCTTATTTACAATGACGGCCTACCCCGACCAAACCCTAAACTGGACGATGCAGGGACAATTGTGCGCCGCCCTATGGGACTCCCAATCAAACCCAGGATCAAACCAGGGTCTGTAGTGATGCTTCTAGAACTGAGAGACAGTGCCTTAGACCACAGCGCCACTCGGGAGCCCATTGATGCCATTCCATTTGCTCTGTTCCAGCCATTATTATGAGCCATTCTGCCCTCAGCAGCTTCCACCTATCTCTATCTCTGGAACTTGAGTCAACAAAGTTTGACACCTCCAGGATATGTAAGCAGCAGAGCAGCAGAGGTATGCTTTTGAAAGGTTTCACATCTCAAATGAATGCATGTTATGTTGTGCGTAAAATGAAAAATCACTTGCAGTATATGACTGAAATACACAATTCTTGTCAATATTTGAAACAAGCATTAGGCCCCAGAGCTACCAAAAAAAAAAAAAATTTCAAAAGGCAGCACTATTCAAAACATGGTGACGGTAAGCTAGGTGACATATCAGTGAGGTTGACATTCACAACATGTTCAGTTATGTTGCCCCTGGTTGGTTCCGTGCATGATGGAACAATCTGTAATGGTTAGTGCAATCCTACCTTAAACCATAACCACACCCCTTACCAAACAACCCCAACCCTGAACTTAACCATTGAAATGTTATCTTCAATGGGGTGATGTAATCATTGGGACGGCCCAGGATCCTGGATATCAAGGACCTATCTGTAATAGCAAAGACTTGTATCTGGGGTAATAGCCTACCGAAATGTGGCAATGTTTTATAGTTATGAAAATACAAACCGCTAATCAAACAAGCCTGTGGCTTCCTGGTTTTGATTGCTCCGTCTACCTTTTCAACCTGCATTCCAATTTCTATAAGATTGCATTGTTCTAGAAATAATAGGCATGTCTTACATTCAGTGTTGATTTTAGCATGTGAATATTAGTGGGGCAAAAAGTAAAAAAGTGGGATGCATGCCAGCAAAGCCACTACACAACACAGCACACACAAAATACATGAATTACACTATAATGGTGACAAACAGCAGTCCCAACAGCAGTCTCAACACCTTACCACTGCTACACCTGTCTATCAGCAGAGCCTTGTCTGGCAGCGAAACAGTTCATTCAGCCTCATTTACTGCCTTTAAAAAAAACATAGCTGATATGGCTGACTTGTTTAAACTAATGTGGTTTCTACTGACAATTGAGATGTACCAACTATGGCATAAGAGGATGACAAGCGGATAAGAGGCCATCCGTAATTTTGATTAAGACATTAATGAGCGAGCTAGGGCGCACGTAGTCAATATATCTATTTGTTTAGCACTTTTGCAATGTACAGCAACAGAATTCAGAACATGGGCCATTCTTAAAGTGTTCTCCCTGTACACCAAGTCAGAACCGTAGGATAAATAAAGGGGGCATATAAGCAGACAATGAAAGCTCTTACAATATTCAATATTTCATTTCTCAAAAACAGGTTATAGGCTACATGTTCACCACCAAGTCAGATCAGTAGGTGAAATTAAGAGGTGAAAATAGATCAAATTATTAAGGTGAGGCACATGGGCTACTAACAGCTTACTACACAACACTTAGTATTACTTTCTTAGCTACAGTATACATATCTCCCTGGCATATTACATAGTTTATTCAGCCGCATACAAGACATTTCTGGACTCACCTTGCTGTGCTCACTTGAACAGGAAGGTGGCGCATCGGTCTTTTGTGGGCAAATTTTGTCATCAAACTTTGTCTTCAAAGTCTGGCATTCTCTGGATTTATGGTGCTTTCAAGACAACTGGGAACTTGGGGGGGGGGGGGGGGGGGGGGGGGGGGGTAGAATCATGATGACGTCAGTGATCTTCAGTCATAGCTCTAGAAAGAGGTCCGAGTTCCGAATGTACAATTCCGAGTTGGTTGAAAGTTCTAAATGTATTTTCCCAGTTGTAGCTCGTTTTTCCCCGAGTCCCCAATTGTCTTGAACTCACTAAAGTCAGATGTTGTTTTCTGTGCGGCACAAATCAAGCTTCATTGACAGCATGGCCAATGTTGAATGTTTATCATTTTAAACTAGGAAAATAGACCCTTAATCTTAGACTTGGGACCACACAGCCACTCCACTAAATAGCAGGCTAATGATTGCTTTGCAATGCTTGCAGTTAGCGACTGATTCCTTCCAAACCACTCAATGTTGAATTTGCGATTTCCAGCTTGTTGTGTAATGTTCATGTCCAATGGGCAATGAGCACCGATACATTTTACCTATATTTTCTCTTAATTATTTATCTTCTTATGACAAGTATTAAAAAGGACTTGCCAGTAGATTGCCGACTTGATTCATGATGATGACTTATAGCTAAGATTTTGAAAGTATGATGTTGACATGATCAGTCCAAACAAAGATACTGTAGATAATGTGATTTGACGTAATTTTATCTGTGGCCAGTGACCTTCAGCCTTCTGAAGTAATGTAACTCTGTGGCAGCACCCAAGGAGCTTGAATTTTCTAGCTCTGCCCTTAGACTTGGCGGGGACGTAGTGGCCCCATGTGTAACAGAACACTGAGCAACGCTCCGTATTTTCTGCTGGCTTGCCCCACCACAGAAAGCACTGAGCTAGGCTGAAACACCTGCATTTTGGAGCTGTCTTAGTCAAGAAAACAAAAAAAGAGACCATGTTTGTATGCAGCTTTATTAACTCTAATGATATATTTAGATTTTTTTTACTTTGTTTTCAACTGATATGTGACAAGTATTAATGCCAAATAACATGCAAAACAGGAAAGCCCCCCTCAACAACAAAAATGAAGCTCAAAAGAGCCCCCCCACCTGCCCTGAATGACGGGTCGCCACTGCTTATATTACAACTTTTGCTCGCAGTAGGGCGGTGTGACAGACAGACAGAGAGAGAGCGCAGATAACGTTACATGCGGACGAGAGGGATTCAAATCAGGAGAGGCGCACGGTTGGCTCAATTTGGGATTCAAACTGGCTTTGGCAGGCAGGGGTGCCACGAAGTAACGAGGTTAGCTAGCACCTCGTAGATGGTCTTATTTTCAAAATGAGGTTAAGAGTTGGATTTATTCTTCGTAGTGTAATAGTTATTGCCACATTCTTAGGGCTTGTGGTGCTTTGGTCTTCCCTTTCGCCGATAGAGCACGACGAAAATCCCTTTGCTAAACGGGTAAGTATTCAATTACAACCAGCTTTCTATTGGTCAAACGTTCATTTTATATGTTTCATGTGTTTTGTTGTAGCTATGCATCCTATACAATTTTTGGCATGTAATTCTGGCTAACGTTACCTAACCATGTTGCTAAAGTCGCTAACGTCAGCTAGCAAGCAAGTCTGAGTCGTTGTCATGGAGATTGTTAGCGTTTGGGTCTATTTTAGCTAGCCACTGTAACGTTAGAGTGCAAAAATGTCATTGGGACTTGATGACAGTCTTGCTGACTACCATTTGCTTATACATTTTGGTATCTAACGTTAACTAGTTAACCAGACAGCTAATGTTAACTAGCTAGCGTTCCTGCATTGAACCCCACTCATTCCGGAATGTCCGCTTGCTTTGACGACAATATCAAACATACCCGGAAGGCTTTAGTCTGGTAGCTGTCTCTCGTTAAAATTGTCTCCTGTTGCTCACGAATTCGACAATAGCTATCATTGTATGAAAAGACACCACCAAGCTTGTAAAACGTTGTTGAAATGACACGTAGCCAGCTGGCAAAAGGAATGCCTGGAAAACTAGCCATCTACGTTAATGCATCCCTGAAGCTAAACTCACACCTGTCAAGACTCGCACCGAAGCTGTAATTGTCTTTGTCGGATAAGTGATACTGTGTTAAAACAAACAATGCCGTGTAATTTATATTGGTTAGCTATGCAATGTTCCTAGCGATGTTTATTGTGAACCTCATGAACATAAACGCATGTGCATACCGTAATGTGGCCAGTGAAGGAATTCGACTTTAAGCTAATTGCTGGGGGACTAGTTAGCCAATTGAGCTGTCAAGTAGGGCAGATTAAGACCTTTGCTGATCCTGCAAACCTAGATTAAGAGCATCATCTGTTTAACCCTTTTACGCCTTGTAAAAGCTAGTAGCTACCGCTGTCAGCTAAACTTGCTTGATAATCTATCACACCCTCCATTTTAGGCCTTGGAAAAGCAATAGGCCTAGCTAATCTATCTCTGATTCTATGCAGGAGGGCGATGCCCCTAACCTCTTGCCTAAGAATGACATTGCTGACCAGTTCAAACCCGTGGTCCCCTGGCCCCATGTGGAAGGGGTCGAGGTGGACCTGGACTCCATCCGACAGAAGAACAGAGGAGACGACAAGCTGGTTCCTGGCAAACCAGCCGGCGGTGCTCAGAACCAGCAGAATGTCATCCAGAAACAGTATGTCACCTTCAAGCCCCACACCAATGTCTACTCGGCACCCGTCCTAAGGAAGGGGACCCTGGGGAACTTTGAGCTTAAGGAGCCGGAGCCCCACGGGGTGCAGGATGGGCCTGGGGAGGGGGCGAAGCCGTTCGTCCTGGGAGCGGAGTACCACGAGGCCGCCCAGGCCAGCATTAAGGAATTTGGCTTCAACATGGTGGCCAGTGACATGATCTCCCTAGACAGGACCATCAGCGACATTCGCCATGAAGAGTAAGTAGTGTAAGGCCTGAGCCCAATCCAGGCAGATAGACTAGGTGCTGGGTCATAGTATGATTTTTTAGACCTAGGCCTATTGGAATGGTTTGTGTGTTATTGCATTTGAATTGGAATGAAGAAGGAATCTGAGATTCACCATAAAGAGTAATTACAGTAGTAGGCCTTAGAGCCCAGGTAGATGACTACTGTATGGATTGGTGGTACTGTGTTGTATAGACTAGTAGTCGTCCCTATTAAGGATGTAGCTAGGCCTATCGGAATGGTACGTGTGTTAAGGAACTGTCATCAATTTAATGTTTTTTCTCTTCTAAATATGTCTCACTGGGTGTTCCAGTTGAATGTTACTTCATCGTTCCTTTCACAAATGTATTTTTTTAAAGATCAGAATGTGTCCATGGCTTGACATTAAGGTCTGAAAGGCACTTGCCCATCAGGCAAGTCAGGAGTCTTATTTTTTTGCCTGACGATTATGATCAATTGCCTGAGAATGTAAATAGTTAATTCACATGCCATACTAGCTGCCCTTTACTGACACAGGGGAGGAATCAAAGACCTGATAGAATAAATAATTTTAGTTATCAGCAAAAAATAATTATCAGAGCAGGCTCAAATTGCTGGACTGCCATAAATTGTCTGTCTTTCACTTAAACAATGGGGGGGAAGGAACCAGAAAGATCAGTTAGGCTATTGGAATTATTTTTACAGTTTTGGTTTCACCTGCTCAATATGGCAACCTAAGAGGAGGCTCAACTTGAGTCACTGTTCAGAGTTCACTTGCCTTAGGCAATAGGGCAACCTTTTATGTCAATCCTGGTACATGTCATTTAGCAGACACTTTTATCCAAAGCAACTTTGTCATTCATGCATACATTGGAATCTAACCCACTATTCTGGTGTTGCAAGCACAATTCTATCCCTGAAGGGCTGGTATGACAAGGGTGTGGGGCAGGGTTGGTTGTGCAATGTTAACAGAACAAAGGCCTTCCACCAGTCCAATAGAAAAGCAATTCTTTGGTAGTCAAACTATTCAGTTGGTCCATTATCAAAACCGTAGATATTGTGTGTCACAAATTCACACCTTGAGATCTGAGACGTAGCTTCTCTATTCTGTTCGTAGTGTTTGCGTCATATTGACATTTATTTTGAGGAGAGTTACACATGCTTACATTTACACACCAATTAGGTCTAGGTGTTCTATTGAAGATGTGTTTATCAAGTCATGTCTGTATCGGCCACATTCTACCCACTTAGAATGTGGAAATGTAGCATCATTCTTCTAATAATGGTAAGAATAATTTTATTTTTTGTATTTATTTTATTTAACCTTTATTTAACTAGGAAAGTCAGTTAAGAAAATTATTATTTACCAAAAGACATGACCTTTGTTTTGGAAGTGTTCAGAACAAAATTAAGGGTAGAGAAAGCTAGTTGGACACTAAGAAAGCTTTGTTGTAGAGCATTTAACACAAAATCCAGGGATGGGCCAGCTGCGTATAAGACCGTATCATCTGCATATAAATGTATGAGAGAGCTTCCTACTGCCTGAGCTAAGAATGACGCTAGGAAGAATGCTGGCTTTCTATGTAACACCTTGATTGAGTTATACACTGTAAGACGCATTGTCTGAAATGTGCTACTCAATTTATGACGAGGTAAGCCTATTGTACATCACAAATTATACGCGTGGTCTGATGGCTAGCAAAAAGGTTTTTCTACTAGTGTTAATTTTGGCAGCAAATGGTGACTGAAATATTTGTCAAACAACTATTTTTCAGTGGCAATTGACGAGACTATAACTGACAAAAAAATGTATTTCAGTTTACTAAGTGGACTGGGAAAGAGTTTTTGGAGCGATCACTTCACCTTCACTAACCTGCCTTTTTTAAGTAGCTACCCTTTGCCTGGTTGAGAAACACAAGCCCAAAAAAACACATTAATAATAAAACGGTCTAGGTGTGTTTTTCTCTCCCTTGAGTAGGCTATAGAAGAGTAGGCCATCTTTGAATTTGTAGTCTCGCTCAGCCCTCCCACCCTGGGACTAGTCCCTCCCTCTGCAACTGGATCTTGGACTTCCTGACGTATCGGCTCCAGGTGGTGAGGGTAGGCAACAACACCTCCGCCAGGCTGACCCTTAGCACGGGGCCCCTCAGGGGTGTGTGCTTCGTCCCCTCGTGTACTTCCTGTTCACCAACAACTGCGTGGTCGTGCACGACTCCAACACTATCAAGTTTGCTGAAGATATAACGGTGGTCGGGCCTGATCACTGACGGAGACAAGTCAGCCTACAGGGAGGAAGTCCGGCTTAGCAGTGTGGTGCCAGGACAAAAACCTCTCCTTCAACGTCAGTAAGACCAATGAGCTGTGGACTATAGGACTATATAGGGACTATAGTGGACTATAGGAGAAAGGGGAGAGCATGCCCCCATCCACATCAACGGAGCTGTTGTGAAGTGGGTTGAGATCTTGGCGTTCATATCGCTAAGGACTTAACATGGTCCACACTAGAGATCGACCGATTATGATTTTTCAACGCCGATACCGATTATTGGAGGACCAAAAAAAGCCGATACCGATTATTGGAGGACCAAAAAAAGCCGATACCGATTAATCAGACTATTTTTAATTATTTATTTGTAATGACAATTACAACAATACTGAATGAACACTTATTTTAACTTAATATAATACATCAATAAAATCTATTTAGCCTCAAGTAAATAATGAAACATGTTCAATTTGGTTTAAATAATGCAAAAACAAAGTGTTGGAGAAGAAAGTAAAAGTGCAATATGTGCCTTGTAAGAAAGCTAACGTTTCAGTTCCTTGCTCAGAACATGAGAAAATATGAAAGCTGGTGGTTCCTTTTAACATGAGTCTTCAATATTCCCAGGTAAGAAGTTTTAGGTTGTAGTTATTATAGGACTATTTCCCTCTATACCATTTGTATTTCATTAACCTTTGACTATTGGATGTTCTTATAGGCACTTAAGTATTGCCAGTGTAACAGTATAGCTTCCGTCCCTCTCCTCGCTCCTCCCTGGGCTCGAACCAGCAACACAACGACAACAGCCACCATCGAAGCAGCGTTACCCATGCAGAGCAAGGGCAACAACTACTAGAAGGCTCAGAGCGAGTGACGTTTGAGACACTATTAGCGCGCACTAACTAGCTAGCCATTTCACTTCGGTTACACCAGCCTCATCTCGGGAGTTGATAGGCTTGAAGTCATAAACAGCGCAATGCTTGACGCACAACGAAGAGCTGCTGGCAAAACGCACGAAAGTGCTGTTTGAATGAACGTTTACGCGCCTGCTTCTGCCTACGTGTATGCTCAGTCAGATTAGATGCAATGCAGGACACGCTAGATAATATCTAGTAATATCATCAACCATGTGTAGTTAACTAGTGATTATGATTGATAGTTTTTTTTATAAGATAAGTTTAAGGCTAGCTAGCAACTTACCTTGGCTTACTACATTCGCGTAACAGGCAGTCTCCTTGGAGAAGGCAACGAGAGAGAGGCAGGTCGTTATTACGTTGGACTAGTTAACTGTAAGGTTGCAAGATTGGATCCCCCGAGCTGACAAGGTAAAAATCTGTCGTTCTGCCCCTGAACGAGGCAGTTAACCCACCGTTCCTAGGCCGTCATTGAAAATAAGAATGTGTTCTTAACTGACTTGCCTCGTTAAAAAAGGTATAAAAATACATTTTAAAAATTGGCAAATCGTCACCCGAAATACCGATTTCCGATTGTTATGAAAACTCGGCCATTCCGATTAATCGGTCGACCTCTAGTCCACACACCCGCAGTCGTGAAGCGTGAACTGCAGCGCCTCTTCCCCCCCCTCAGGATGCTGGAAAGATTTGGTATGGGCACTCAGATCCTCAAAGTTCTACAGCTGCACCATCGAGAGCACCTTGAATGGCTGCCTCACCGCTTGGTGTGGCAATTGTACTGCCCTTGACCGCAAAGTGCTATAAAGGGTGGCGCGAACAGCCCAGCACATCACTGGGACTACTGGGGCTGAGCTCGCTGCCATCCAGGACATCTATACTGAACAAAAATATAAACGCAATGATTTCAACAATTTTTTTTTTAAATTGAGTTTTACAGTTCCTATAAGGAAATCCGTTAATTGAAAGAAATTCATTAGGCCCTAATCTATGGATTTCACATGACTAGAAGGGCGCAGCCATGGATGGGCCTGGAAGGGCATAGGCCGACCCACTGGGGAGCCAAGATCAGCCAGTCAATGAGTTTTTCCTCACAAAAGGTGTTTATTACAGACAAAAATTGTTCTCAGTTTCATCAGCTGTCAGGGTGGCTGGTCTCAGACGATCTCACAGGTGACGAAGCTGGATGTGGAGGTCCTGGTCTGGCATGATTACACGAGGTCTGCTGATGTGAGTCTGGTTGGACGTAATGCCAAATTCTCTAAAATGACATTGGAGGCGGCGTATGGTTGAGAATTCTCTGGCAACAATTCTGGTGGACATTCCTGCAATCAGCATGCCAATTGCACACTCCCTCAACTTGAGACCTCTTTGTGTTATGTGACAACTTCACATTTTAACGTGGCCTTTTGTTGTCCCAAGTACAATATGCACCTGTGTAATGATCATGCTGGTTAAATGAAAACAAATTTGTGCACAATTTGAGAGAAGCTTTTTGTGTGTAAGGAACATTTCTGGGATATTTTATTTCAGCTCATGAAACATGGGACCAGTGCTTTTACATGTTGAATTTATATTTTTTGGTCAGTGTATATATCAGGCGGTGTCAGAGAAAGGCCTGAAAAATTCCCAAAGACTCCAGTCACCCAAGCCATAGACTGTTCACTCTGCTACTGTCCGGCAAACCGTATCAGGGCATTGTCTCTTGGACCAATAGGCTCCGTGACTGCTTCTACCCCGCTTCTAGCCATAAGACTGCTAAATAGCCAGACTACTAAATAGTCAATTAATGGTACCCAAACCATCTCACGCGGTCATTCTCACACCGACACAACACAAACATACATACTTTTACACTCATTTGCTGCTGCTACTGTTTTTTTTATCCTATCTATCCTGATGCCTACCCTGCCTTAATGTACATATCTATGTCTAATACCTCTGATCTCTGTACATTGACCTGATACTCCTTGTGTATATAGCTCTATTCTTGTGTATTTTATTCCTTGTTTAGTTACTATTCTTTTTTTTAAACTCTGCATCTTTGGGAATGGTTTGTAAGCTAGTATTTTACTGTTACGTCTACACCAGTGTTATTCAGTGCATGTGATAAATGAAATTTGATACATTGAATTTCAATCTACAATGTTCATACTTTTTTCAGTGGAACGTGACCCTGTTAAAATTACCAGTAGCCTACATGCAAAAAGATTTTGGTGTGCACAGAAAGAAAAAGGGATAGCAAACAATTTGACTACTTGCCACTATGCTATATCTGACTGAGTAAATAATTTGTTCTGAGTTCATGTGGACCCAGTGACCTGACTTGAGCACTGGGTCCTGGACCTGAGCACAAGGGACTTGGGAAATCTACTACATCTCTGGGCAAAATAGTCATTCGCTCTCGTTCTACTTTTAGACCTCAATGTGGCTGCGGCGTCTGCGGAACGTTGATAACAATGACGTGACTGTGATGGAGGTGTGTAACCCAAACTACTTTGCCAATAGCCTGCTTTGCGGCACCATCTTGTGATTGTGCCTTTCACTCTCAATTCAAAGGGCTTTATTGGCATTGCCAAAGCAAGTGAACTGGATAACAGTTAACAATACACTTACAAAAGTTTCAAGAATATACATTTCAAATGTTATATTATGGCTATGTACAGTGTTACAATGTACAAAAGGGAAACAAAAATATTTATTGGTTGTATTTACTATGGTGTTTGTTCACTGGTAGGCCTTTTCTTGTGACAACGGGTCACAAATCCTGCTGCTGTGATTGCGCACTGGTATTTGAGAGTTATCAAAATTGGATTTGTTTTCTAAGTCTTTGGGTCTGTGTAATCTGAGGGGAAATATGTCTGGTCATACATTTGGCAGGAGGGTAGGAAGTGCAGCACAGTTTCCACCTCCATTTTGTGGGCAGTCTGCACAGCCTGTCTTGAGAGCCAGGTCTGCCTATGGCGGCGCCTCCCAATAGCAAGGCTCTCGCTCTCTACACTTGTCTGTTTTGTATGTAATGTGCAACGTCTATGCGGGCTGAATTGGGAATTTACATGGGCAGATAATTCGTATATAATATTCTTACTGTATATGTTTGTCATTTCTACTGTTGGGAAGAATAGGAAGTTATGCAGAAAAATGTTGGTAGAACAAAGCTATATGTTTGTGCACATGAAAGTCGGATATATGTTTGCTGTAAGTTAGCTCATTGTGCAAATGTATTTGTTTTCAATAAACATTGGAGACGGTTAACAATTTAATCTAAGCCAATCCGGGCTGTTTTGCCTGATTTAGTTGCTCACGTATCGGTTTTGTTGCTAAACAGCCAACCCGTCTATAAAGAATGAGGGGAAAATATATCAGTTGCTTGGCGACATGGACAAAAATCCATATCATGATAAATTGACTGAATTATCACTAACAATGAGTTGAACGATTAAATGTATAACATACTTTTTTTACATTTCCATGAACTACTACTCTCAATGCTGTACCTATCAGTTGTCCTGTTTTAGCAATCACCTGTGTTGGGGTAATGCCTTAACCTGTTACTTTTATACGTAATCAGACTGCTTTTTATGAGTAACGGAGTGAAGTAACGCGTTTTCAAATTGGGCAATGTTAGTTAATTTATCAAATGATGCCTGCGTTACTTTCAGATCTCTACCCGGGCGTGTTTCCATGATCCGATCTCAACTTGTTTCCTCAGTTAGTTCTTATGCGAGCTGAGAGGCTGTTTGGAGAAATGTCATGACAGCTGCTGTCCATAGAATTGTATAGAGGGCGCACCTCTGATCTTTGCCATTGATCCCTTTTGTGATGGCAAAGCCCATAGCGGGTTTTCCTGTCTAGTGGAAATGGTCCCCTCTATACATCTCTATTAGTCTGTAACCAGACCTGGCGGCTCGTGAGATTTTGACTAAATACAGTGCATTTGGAAAGTATTCAGACCCCCTTTTTCACATTTTATATCAAATAAAACTGAAGTATCATATTTACATAAGTATTCAGACCCTTTACTCAGTACTTTGTTGAATCACCTTTGGCAGTGATTGCAGCCTCGAGTCTTCTTGGGTATCACGCTACAAGCTTGACACACCTGTCTTTGGGGAGTATCTCCCATTTTCCTCTGCAGATCCTCTCAAGCACTGTCAGGTTGGATGTTGAGCCTCGCTGCACAGCTATTTTCAGGTCTCTCCAGAGATGTTAGATTGGGTTCAAGTCTGGGCTCTAGCTGGGCCACTCAAGGACATTCAGAGACTTGTCCCGAAGCCACTCCTGCACGGTCTTGGCTGTGAGCTTATTGTCGTTGTCCTGTTGGAAGGTGAACCTTCGTCCCAGAGCACTCTGGAGCACTTTTGTTTTAAATCAAGGATCTCTCTATACTTTGCTCTGTTCATCTTTCCCTCAATCCTGACTAGTCTCCCAGTCCCTGAAAAACATCCCCATTGCATGAAGCTGCCACTACCATGCTTCACTGTAGGGATGGTGCCAGGTTTCCTCCAGATGTGACGCTTTGCATTCAGGCCAAAGAGTTCAATCTTGGTTTCATCAGACCAGAGAATCTTGTTTCTCATGGTCTAAGAGTCTTTAGGTGCCTTTTCACAAACTCCAAGCAGGCTGTCATGTGCATTTTACTGGGGAGTGACTTCTGTCTGGCCACTGTACCATAAAGGCCTGATTGGGGGAGTACTGCCGAGATGGTTGTCCTTCTGGAAGGTTCTCCGATCTCCACAGAGGAATTCTGGAGCTCTGTCAGTGACCATCGGGTTCTTGGTGACCTCCCTGAGCAAGGCCCTTCTCCCTCTTTTGTCAGGGTTGCCTCAGGGGTAAGCGCAATGCCGCAGATGGTACCCCCAAATAAAAATGTGATTCACATTTTCAAACAATCCATTTAGATTTTCCAACAGGGCAAAACATTTGGGTGATGTTTTTTTCTCTCTCACCTGAGTAGCCTTGTTTCACTGCCAAAAATAAAATGTAACCATCTAGTGTTCAGCTAATTAACAACACAATGTCAAATACAGGAAGCCTAGTCAAATAATGAACATCCAATCACATTAACCATTACTCTCTCGCGGGAATTCCACTAACACGCCGTATATAGCCAAATGTAGCTGTTGCTCCTTCTGTCTCAAATAGATAAATGGTTTTAAAAAAGTAAGGCCTGTGTCCATAGAGACACGTACGAGCTCTACTGGTAGTACTGCTACTACCAGCAGTACTATACCTGTCAACAACAAGTTGTTCTGCTTCCACGAGCACATCCAGTGCTAGCATCAGTAATTCTACATTCGTTGTTAACCCAGCTAGCACGGACACTGACAGTTGTGAATCTGATGCACCCGAAGAGCTACTGCCACCTTACCCAGGAAATGTCTGAACAACAGACAGGGACGTTGGACCATTGAAGAGGTGCAAATATGATGAAAACTACATTGATTTGGGGTTCACTTACATTGGGAGTAGTGCCTTTCCTCAGCCACAGTGTGTTATATGTGCAAAAGTACTGTCTCACAACTCGATGAAACCTTCACTCTTGCGCAGACATTTAGAAACGAAACATGCCAATTTGAAGAATAAACCACAGGAGTTTTTTTTAGCAAGAATTAAGAATACTTCTGAGTAAGACATGTATAAAAGCAACAGATACCATTTTAATAAGAATGAGACTAAAAGTGTCTTATGTGGTGAGCTACTGAGTGGCTAGGACAGGCAAACCCCATACTATTGTGGAGGACTTCATTCTTCCTGCTACTGCTGATATGGCTGTGACAAGGCCCTAAAAAACTATACAGACCATGCCTTTGTAACCATGTGAAACGGCTAGCTTAGTTAGCGGTGCGCGCTAAATAGCGTTTCAATCGGTGACGTCACTTGCTCTGAGACCTTGAAGTAGTGGTTCCCCTTGCTCTGCAAGGGCCGCGGCTTTTGTGGAGCGATGGGTAACGATGCTTCGTGGGTGACTGTTGTTGATGTGTGCAGAGGGTCCCTGGTTCGCGCCCGGGTATGGGCGAGGGGACTGTCTAAATTTATACTGTTACACCTTCATCAAACAACACTGTTTCACGACGCATCAGTGACATGGCAGGAGATGTTTTTGAAACAATTACTGCTTTTGCATACAAGCCAGTGAATTCTATGCGTTACAGCTGGATGAGTCAGAAGTGGCGGGGCTGGCACAGCTCCTAGTATATGTCCGTTACTTTTATATGGGTGGGGGGGGGGGGTCAATTTTTAAGGAAGTCATCCTCTTCAGGAAACCAGGACAACAGGAGAGGAATTTTTTATAGTACTGGACAGCTTTGTGACATCAAATGGACTTTGGTGGTCAAGATGTGTTGGTATCTGTACTGATGGCACAAAATGACAGAGAAATAGTGGAGTGGTAACGTGAGTGCAAGCAGTTGCTTCTGACGCCACTTGGGTACACTGCAGCATCCACCGAGAGGATCTTGGGTACACTGCAGCATCCACCGAGAGGATCTTGCTGCCAAGTGAAGTACCTGACAGCTTTGTTAAAGCAAGGCCCCTGAACTCTCGTGTATTTTCTGCATTATGCAATGATATGGGCAGCGACCATGTAACGCTTTTACAACGTACAGACAAGCTTAGTTTTTAATTTTACTGACCATAATTTTCACTTGTCTGCCCGTTTGCGTGATGAGTTTCTCACACGACGGGCCTATCTGGGTGATTTGTTTTTTCTCGCCTGAATGATCTGAATCTAGGATTACAGGGACTCTACACAACTATATTCAATGTGCGGGACAAACTTGAGGCTGTGATTTAAGAAGTTGGAGATCTTCTCTGTCTGCATTAGGACAACACACAGGTCAACACAAGGACAACACACAGGTCTTTCCATCCATTGTATGATTTTATTTTGTGTGCAAATGAACTCAAGCTTACGGACAATGTGATATAGCGAAGCACTTGAGTGAGCTGGGTGCGCAATTACGCAGGTACTTTCCCGAAACGGACGACACAACTGGATTCGTTATCCCTTTCACGCCCTGCCTCCAGTCCACTTACCGATGTCTGAACAAGAGCGCCTCATCGAAATTGCAACAAGCGGTTCTGTGAAAATGTAATCAAAGCCACTGCCAGATTTCTGGATTGGGCTGCACTCAGTTTCCTGCCTTGGCAAATCAGGCTGTTAAGACACTGATGCCCTTTGCAACCACTTACCTATGTGAGAGTGGATTCTCGGCCCTCGCTAGCATTAAAACTAAATACAGGCACAGACTGTGTTGGTAATGATTTAAGACTGAGACTCTCTCCAATACAACATAACATTGCAGAGTTATGTGCATCCTTTCAAGCACACCCTTCTTATTAACCTGTGGCGAGTTATTCACAATTTGATGAACAAATAAGGTTTTATATGTAAGACGGCTAAATAAAGAGCTAAATTATTTATTATTATTTGTTCCCTGGTCCTATAAGAGCTCTTCCTCACTTCCCACGAGCCGGGTTGTTACAAACTCACACATTCTTACATGTATTAAACATATCATATATATATAGTGGGTGTGGCAGGCTTACAATGATGGCAAAAAAACATTTGAGAGTGCTCTGACTTTGGTGCTAGAGGGGGTAAGCAGCTGTAGCTGTTCAAAGGAGAGCTCTACGGACAATTCCTTCAACCTTAAATAGACAGGTGTGTGTCTTTCCAAATCATGTCCAATCAATTGAATTTACCAAAGGTGGACGAGATTTAATCAAGTTGTAAATATCTCAAGGATTATCAACGGAAACAGGATGCACCTGAGCTCAATTTCGGGTCTCCTAATAAAGGGTCTGAATAGTTATGTAAATAAGGCATTTCTGGATATTTTTTTTTTTTATACATTTTTATAGAAATTCTAAACGTGTTTTTGATTTGTCATTATGGGGTATTGTGAAGATTGAGGAAAAACATTTAATCAATTTTAGAATAAGGCTGTAACGTAACAATGTGAAAAAAGTGAAGGGGTCTGAATACTTTCCGAATGCACTGTAGGTAGGAGCAGCAGCTCATCTTTGGTAGAGCACTCGCCTTGCTCCCTATGACTGTCAAACAAATGGTGAGATTTATTTTTTTATGGAAGTAATGCAAAGTAGTATAGTAGTAACGCGTTACTTTCCCCACACAACAATATTGTAAAGTAGTTCATTAAACAAAAATCATTTTAATATTTATTTTTCAAGTGACTTATCCTGTTAGCTGCATTATTTAATTTCAAACTTCACATTTCTCTACTTTAGTGTAATTATCAATATCTGTAAAATGCCTTCTAATTTATTTCCAGCTCATCACACTAGGCCTATGTATACTGAACAAAAATGTAAGCGCAACATTTTAAAATGTTGGTCCCATGTTTAATGAGCTGAAATAAAGAATCCCTGAAATTTCCCATATGCACAAAATACTTATTTCTCTAAAATGTTGTGAACAAATTTGTTTACATCCCTCTTAGTGAGCATTTCTCCTTTGCCAAGATAATCCATCCACCTGACTGGTGTGGCATATAAACAAGCTGATTTTAGACAGCATGATCGTTACACAGGTGCACCTTGTGCTGGGGACAAAAGGCCAGTCTAAAATGTGCAGTTGTGTCACACAACACAATGCCACAGATGTCTCCAAGTTTTGAGGGAGCGTGCATTTGGAATGCTGACTGCAGGAATGTCCACCTGAGCTGTTGCCAGAAAATGTAATGTTAATTTCTCTACCATAAGCCGCCTCTAATGTCGTTTTGGAGAATGTGGCAGTACGTCCAATCAGTCTCTCAAACGCAGACCACATGTAACCATACCAGCCCAGGACCTCCCATATCCGGCTTCTTCACCTGTGGGATCATCTGAGACCAGCCACTCTGACAGATGAAACTGTGGGTTTGTACAACCAAAGAATTTATGTACAAACTGTCAGAAACCGTCTCAGGGAAGCTCATCTGCGTGCCTGTTGTCCTCATCCGGGTCTTGACCTGACTGCAGTTCGGCATCATAACCGACTAGAGTAACAAAATGCTCACCTTCAATGACCACTGGCACGCTGGAGATGTGTACTCTTCACAGATTAATCCTGGTTTCTACTGTACCAGGCAGATGGCAGACAGTGTATGGCATCGTGTGGGAGAGCTGATTTGCTGATGTCAATGTTGTGAACAGCGTGCCCCATGGTGGGGTTATGGTATGGGTAGGCATAAGCTAAGGACAACAAACACAATTGCAATTTGAATGCAGAGATACCGTGACGAGGCCCGTTGTCGTGCCATTCATCTGCCGTCATCATGTTTCAGCATGATAATGCTCAGCCCCATGTCGCAAGGATTTCTACACAATTCCTTGAAGCTGAAAATGTCTGCATACTCCCCTAACACGTCACCCGTTGAGCATGTTCGAGATGCTCTGGATCGACGTGTACGACAGTGTGTTGCAGTTCCTGCTAATATCCAGCAACGTCACACAGCCATTGAGGGGTGGGACAACATTCCACAGGCCACGATCAACAGCCTAATCAACTCTGTGAAGATGTCGTGCTTGAGGCAAAATCGTGTTCACACCAGATACTGACTTGTTTTCTGATCCACGCCCCTACTTTAAAAAAAAATGTATCTGTATTTCCAGTTGTGAAATGTGTGGTTTAGGGCTTAATTTATTTCAATTAACTGATTTGTCTTTATGAACGGTAACTCGTAACGGTAAAATCGTTGAAATTGTTGCATGTTGCGTTTTAAAAAATATATTTTTGTTCAGAGTCTATCAAAGCATTGGTAAAACTATGCGAAGTGATGGGAATCCCTGTAACAACACTGGTTAGTATGCATTGATGGAACTCTTAAGGTCAGGTGACGATGTAATAACATGAGGGGCAGTCTAGGAGACCTATGTGCCAGTGGGAGGCCCTACCATAGAACATCAGCGTATATACAGAAGAGCAGTCCGGCCAGCCAAAACACACGCAACAACATAAATCCAATTGACCTGCATTATGGCTTTAGTTTTATATCAGAGCAGATTAGAGAACAGCCATAGCAGAACAAATGAGGAATGGAGGCTAGGCTGTCCCGTGGCTAGGTCAACCCAAGGTTCTCAAGCTGAGGGGAAACCTTTTGGATTTCATTAGCATGGAGTTGTTTTGGATTCAGTGTATAAACGAACGTATCAGATCACCTACTTCTCCTGACCCTGGAAGTAGAATGCAGCTACAGATAATTTTCATTATTGGAGATGTGTGACTGATGGCCTATACTATTGGGATAGGGACATGTTGCCAGTGGTCTGGTTCTTGATAAGACTGTTACGTAGGTTTTATTACGGTACACTAGCTGGTTACAGTGTTCTGTAGAGTTGTTTGTGTAGCAGTACGTTTCAGGTACTGCGTGAAGTTTGGTATAATGAATATCTAGCTGGACAAAAAGGAGCAGTCGTAGGTCAAGTTAATCGCAAGTCAATCGGGTTTATTACAAGTTGTAACGGAGACGCCTCCAGCACAGAGAATGCCTAACTGGCCTCTTGGAGACGGGCCCTTTTTTCTTCTAATCAGATGGCACCAAATGTTCTGGAAACACCAGACCGAGAGGCTCGCAGTTCAAAACCAAGGCAGCGGCTTTGTCAGCTGCTACAGAATCGGTGTCCACAGAAGGTCATCAATACAACCGTAAATAATCAGTGTGTCCTTGTACCTCCAGTCTGGCGTCAATCACTATCAACCGATATGAGCATAATCCATAACAAGTCTAGTGACCAACCCCCACCTTGAGTGTCGCAACTAGAACACTGGAAATCTGTGTTACAGAAATATGCTAAACATTGTGTTAATCACTCTTAACTAAATATGATCTTTAGTCCTCTTTAATTTTCAAATTATATAAGGCCAAACCAGAAGGGAACAACTGCCCCCTCTCATTGAAGCCATGGAAGTTCAAGGCAACAGTGGTACGGGAGGCATTTGTTATCAGAACTTAATTCCCCAATATAGTGAATGTGGAAAAAATGCCATCTTTGTGGAAAAACATTTTTGGAAGACCATGGTACCAGTAATTGCTTCTAATACACCAAATGTATGTCCTTGAACAATTTATTATAATTTTTTTGATCGCACACACAAGTATAAGGGTAATTTAGTTGCTAATGGCAGCCTGCAGTACCCCGGTCGGTCTTCAACTTGAGTTACTCGATGAGAGGGAGCAGCGTCACTTCCTGGAGTAGCTCAAATGTTTCAGGTTATGTCTTCATGAGACGCCATCTTAACAGACTTCACTTGGCTTCAATGCGCTATTGAGTCTTCACATACGAATGAATGGTGTCACCTCATCGTTTTGTCTGTGTGCACACATTGGGCCACACACACTGTAACTGATTAACTCACAATGGACTAATACTGTGTGGCGAACAAACAGGCGAAGGTGTATTTCTCCAGTCTTTCATCTGGCCGCGGGGCCCAGTGGGAACACAAAGGGCACCTTTGAACAGTCAGCATGAGACAGGTTGGACGCTACAGTACAGACTTTAGGTTATGTGGCTGGGCTGCTGACACCCCACGTGGACTTTACTATAGCCTAGTCAGTATGGGAGATAATGGATGATAGACTAAAGAACATGATGAGTGATTGTGGCTGGGCCCCATTTTTTGGGGTTTGGTGCTTCCTAGGAATGTAGGACAACCATACTGTCGACTGATTACATTAACTGTAGTAGGTGTGAGACTGTTGCTGCACCCAGACCAGGGGTGGAGTGGAGGGTGAATGTCTCTTGCAACTTTCTCTTTGTGAAATGGCATTAACCACTACATCACTGCCCCAGACCGAACTGTTGATATTAGATATTAGCATTTCCTAGTTGGTCTACATATGTAAACCGTTCCATGATATATGGGCAGAACATTATTCCGTCAGTTTGAGGTTGACAGCCATGTGAACTGCACCGTGTTAGAAAAATAGGACTCATGTGGACTAACCAGTTACTGACAAAGTGCATCACTTGTTGTGGCTTGAGCTGCTATATACAAAGACGATCCTGATTGGCACACTGCTATTCACGCCTTTCTGTGGATCAGTGCACAGCAGATGTAGGCAAAGGTGTCACTCACTCCATTAGGGGGGCTCCCGAGTGGCGCAGCGGTCTAAGGCACTGCATCTCTGTGCTAGAGGCGTCACTACAGACGGTCTGGGTCGAATCCAAGCTGTATCACAACCGGTCGTAGTTGGTAGTCCGATAGGGCGACGCACAATTGGCCCAGCGTCGTCCAGGTTTGGCCGGTGTAGGTCGTCATTGTAAATAAGAATTTGTTCTTAACTGACTTGCCTAGTTGAGCAAAGGTTACATAAAAATGTAAATAGTAATACCCTTTTAATAGATGTTGCCGATCATTTGTCAATATTTATTTAGCTTAATCTGTGTTTGATTACAGAAAACCCAGGTGGCTGAGTTGGATTGGTTGTACTTTAGTTGTGCAATCAGGATGTGAATCGTCTCAACACAGGACCTGTTGTTCCGGGTTTGGCCACAAGATGGCCCAATGCAGTCACTATTGAGCAGCCTTGTCCATTACACTTAATTTTAGCCCGTTCAGGACATTGGGTAAGACTGCAATTCAGTGGCAGGAACTCTTGAGTTTCATGGCAGATAACGTTAGACATTCTCACCTCTGCAGAGGGGCTGCATGCTTGGCCCCAGTCCCATAACACGTTGGGAAGAAGCCAAGGATGTTCAGTATTTTCACCACAGCTCTGGCTCAGCTGCCCTCCTCCAGATGCTGTGTGAGTAAACAAAAACAACTCTCTGATGAAGCGCAAGCCTGTATCAATTAGACTAGTCCCGAGACACGGCCGTAGGTCTACAGATGGAACTAGTTGTCAGCCTGGTGTAACTAGTAAACCGGTTAAGCCTCAGTCTTTTCTGCGCTGAACAGTTCATATCATGTTTCTGCAAAATCTGAATGTGTCCAATATCCACACATGACACTAGCAGTACAACACTTAAGTTGTGTAAGCTTTATGAAAACATTGACATTACACCGTTAGCCTCCTCCCTTAAATCACGACTTTAAACACTTAATAGTTTAGTGCTGTGGTTTTCATAACTTTTCTGTTGACAGAGCATAGGCCTGTTTATTTAGGATGCGTGTGGTACTTTACGTGTGACTTGGCTGTGGCCTACGTGTTCCAGGCTTCATGTGTGGTTGAGAGGTAGGTTAGTAGCGATCTGTCATACATTAGTGTTTCTCTGGGAGGGTGACTGCGTTAGAGCTGCCTAGCCTGGAGGGATCCTGTCAGCAGAAATGTGGTGATTTAAGATTTCTGCGAGGCGCTTCACTACAAGGCTGCGGCGGTGTTTTATAGGCAGGAAGATGGCTGACCTTCGCTCAGCACAGGACCCTCTTTCCCTCTACACACACGAGCATACACTTGTTTTAGCTCTCTCCTTCCTATACTATTTGTCAGGCGCGCACACACACGTACTGAAACTCACATGGAGCCCCTAGAGCGACAAGTAACCTCCACAGACTGAGTTAAGGCACCGGTGTTATTCATTAGTGTTGCTCTTGTCTTCCCCTCCGTAGAGCTCGGCACAGAGAGAACTGTTGTCTTTATAGACGCGTGATGAATGTTTCCACACGCAACGATCACTCTTCAAGCCTCCAGTCTGCATCCTGACTGATATGTTGGCTAGTAATCTTAGCTAAATTTTGCGTCATTTATGTTTACGTCGTCTGTCCACGAGATGAGTTGGCGAAATGCTTGCAAAAGTTTTGGAAGTTTTGCAAATGTAATGCCATGTGGAGAAATTCATGACCTTTTACCAAGAGTAGGTCGTGCAGTGTGTTGTCATGCTGAGAACTAAAGTCTCTGGAACAGACCTTCCCTCTCACACAACAGCAGCAACCCAAGCCATTCAACTGTGTCCGCTCCCTTGAGTTAATTAACATCAGGTCCAAGACCATCACTGGTCTATGCTTCTATTTGTGTTGTTTCAGATGGGAATGAGCGAGGCTTTCGTGGAAACTCCTCTAGGCTAACCGCTGTTCTGCAATGGATCCCTGTTGGACTTTTTTCTCTCCAGAAAATACTTCACACTGTCAGAGCAAATTACCCATAGTCCTGGTGAATATTCATGAAATGAAGTGCAGCAACTTCAAAAATTGTTCTCAAATGCAGTAGATTTGAATACAGCCATAGAGCTTACCCCATGTGTAGACTATTGCACGGTGTTTACAAGAAGCTGATATGACTAATGCTTTCCCCCCCTGCCCTTCGAACTCATCGACGCCTCAACTCAAAACACAAGCCAGCATACTGTAGCTGAAGGATAAAGCCATTAGTTCCGCTGTTAAACACGGAGATGGGTTGGGGATGGTAAGAGCACTGAATCCCAGTTCAGTAGAAGATCCCCCTCTAATCTTTTCCTTCACAACTTTCTATAAGCCTCTCCAGGGAGACTTCTTAGGTGGCACCCTATTCCCTATATAGTGCACGACTTTTGACCAGAGCCCTATGGGTCCTTTTAAAAGTAGTGTACTATATAGGGAATAGGGTGCCATTTGAGATGCAACCTGTTTGTATTTAGTGCCTCCCTCTTTTGGCCTTTCCTAGCCTTTTATTTACTGTTGTCCAAAACCTCCCTGTAAAAGTGAGTGACGTGAGGAGGTGCATGAGGATCTTTATCTGTTTTCAAGCCTAGGGAGGCTGAAAGACATTTTCCCTTAATGGAGCTGTGAGCTCTCAGGTTATAAAGGTTTGGTCAAACAGGACTGTAATCTGAGGTGTTTATCTGAGTGTTGGTGGGTGAGAACCAGGAGGACAGGCCAGAACAGGAGCTGTTCCGCATGTTACTGCAGGGGAGATGCGATGTGAGCAACACACACACTAACACAAGGATTAACATTTGCAATGCAAAACACATCCAAAACATACACACGTCACAATGCACACAAACCAGCCAGGTGTTTCTTAGAAAGAGAACATTTTATATGCCAAATGTTATAATCATCCTAAACAGGAAGGACAGGTAGGCAGACCTGTGTGATTCACCATAAATGAAACCTCCCAGAGATGCTCTATAAACTGTTCTCAGTTCAGTCTCTAAGCCTTAACAACCCCTCCCCGATACTCTAGATCTGCTGTGCTGCAAACTGTTTTCAGTTCAGCCCAGACCTGACCAACCTCTTACTTCTCACTCCGTCCTGAATTCCGCATGTCACTGATGATAACGCTCACAATTCTTGGGTCAAGTGACCTCAGACGCCTTGATGCTCCGTATTTTCCTTTCAGGTCGTCGCCGAGGCAGATTGCTTTGCTAGCGACAAGGGCTCAAACCAAGGCTAAAAATAGACCCTCAGTATGCCACACCAGTGTCTGGCCCGGCCTCTTGCTCTCTCACACACTCCGCTGTATTAACAGGGCAGTTAGATGGCTAGTTGTAGGGCAATTGGCTGGCTTGAAGCCTATACGTAGGCATGGCATGTGGCAATGGGAGGTAGTGAGTACTGTTGTTTTTGCAGTAGAAGAGCAGCAGAGGCCTATAGTGAGTGAGTACGCTGAGAATGAGGAAGTGGAGTCCAGGACACACACACAGCGCACTCTGCCAGAGGAAACCACACAAAGCAGGGTTGCTTTCCTGCCTCACAGATGGTCTGCCTGTGGAGGGGGGAGGGGATTGGGGGTTGTGACAGAGGCCTGTCACAACCCCCAGAACTCTGGGTAGACACAAAGGAGAAAGAGCTAGCCCTAAGCTCAGCTGCCTATCATGTGTTGGAATGGATCTAGCGAGCAGCAATTGCTGGTGAAGCTAAGCTAGCCAGGGCTGTGTCTATTCTGATGTCTTCAGATTGCATAGTGGAATCTGTTGTACATTTGGTCCCCTTTTTTTGTGTGTGTGCAGTCCTATATCACTCCAAAGCAGTTTTTTTCTAAATGTATGAAATGCTATACTTTTATTTTTATTTTACCTTTATTTAACTAGGCAAGTCAGTTAAGAACAAATTCTTATTTTCAATGACGGCCTAGGAACAGTGGGTTAACTGCCTGTTCAGGGGCAGAAAGACAGATTTGTACCTTGGGGTTTGAACTTGCAACCTTCCGGTTACTAGTCCAACGCTCAAAATATGTTACTTTCTAGCTTCTGAACCTAGCCTAAGCTATAGAAATATTCCCTGTTATTCACTACATGTACAGTATGTATGCCTACAGCCATTTTAATTATTCTTCTCCTACTGTAGGTGTAAGTACTGGCACTATGACGACAACCTGTTGACGTCCAGTGTCGTCATCGTGTTTCACAATGAGGGCTGGTCCACCCTGATGAGGACGGTCCACAGCGTCATCAAGAGAACGCCCAGACGATACCTGGCCGAGATCGTCATGATCGACGACTTCAGCAACAAAGGTAGCATTGGTTTGAGTACTAGTAATTACAACACAGGGTTTTGTCTTGTACCAATATTGTCTTATGAACTAACGCTCGCCCCCTTACTAGCTCTGACTTTGCTGACAGCTACTTTATTGATGTACTTACTGTGATGTGTGGTTGTCCCACCTAGCTACCTTAAGATCAATGCACTAAGTCGCTCTGGATAAGAGTGTCTGCGAAAGGAATTGCATGGAAATGTTTGTTCCATTTTGAATTAGCCAATCAGGTTAGACTAGAAGGCTTCATGACATCACTCTGCTGCAGTGTATCAGTGCTTCACTGCTGTACTTGTACATTTCCTCAGATACAAGCCTTAGTGCATAACATGTCTATTCTTGGTTTAAGGTTAAGAGCACCCTGCTTTGTTTCAGCTAGGCCAGTAGATGACTACAGTTGGCTGTTAGCTTGGGACCCCCACTCCAATTACCAAGTAAAACACCCAGCAATTGAATCCGCGCTCTGCAACAACACTTTGCCATTGTCATGCTAAATTATCACTGGCTATGAAAAGCATTGGAGTGGAACAGCCTTTCGCCCCCAGTGTCTCCCTTAGTCTTGCATTGTGAGGCCCTGCCCAAGCAATGGAACACCATTCAGTTGTACTGTGAGTGCCTAGTCCACCATTCAGATGTAGAACTTTGAGAGCCTAGTCCACCATTGTGAAAAGCTGGCTGAGTAATTCCCTTGAAGCGGGGGCACCACAACACCAAAAGATGGGTAATGGACACTGACTTCATGAACACATCAAGAGCTCAGACAATTCATCTCATTAAGCATGCAGCCTGCTACTGATTGCTATTACCAAAGCCTGTTACAGTGTTCCAAACCATCTGCATGCTATCACAAGCACTTCATTGCCAATAAAGCTATAGTCTGGCCATTGGAAACAAGGTTTTGAAGGAGAAAGATGCCATGTTATTGCTCAGGTTTCACATCAGTTGTTGCACATTTTGTTCTACAGCAGGCAGCCACAGACATTACACAAGTAATTATAAAGGTTGTGACTAACTCACAGACCGCAAGCAATATATAGCAATGCCAGGGGCTCATCGTCGTTGCACCTCTGACGTTATGGAATTAAACTCAAGGTTATGGTTTATAAAATATTATTCTGGGGTTGATACAGAAATCTCTTTATAGTTAAAGCATGAAACGGTCTTGCTGCTGATAGGTACTTATCACAGTGGTAGGCCGTGCCTTTTCTTACTACAACAAAAGCGGTACCTGCTTCGTGCCGTTCCCGGTAGCGACGAACCTGCCGTTTTTACTTGTAGAATTGCAATTCTCGTCAGTGGCCAACAACTTGACTTTGAGCCGATCAGAGAGCACAAACCCCCACGTGGGAGAGAGAACAGGAGTGACAACAAAGATGGGAAGAGGGCGTTTTCTCCGTACAGCCACAGTTAAATGTCATGAGCCAGTCACACTTCAAATGCAATGTAGGCTATGGGATGTTAGCTAGCTAAGTGCACAGACTCAATGCACACAACACTAAATATTTCCTGCGAGCTAGCTAACCACTGGAGCAAATATTGCCATAAGGAAATCACAATGGATTAGTTTCCATGAAACCGCTGCCTGTGTTAGCTGCAGTGTCCTTAGCTAGCTACACTACATTACCAAAAGTATATAGACACCTGCTCGTCGAACGTCTCATTTCAAAAACATGCTGTAATAAAAAGCCTTCTGGGAAGGCTTTCCACTTGGAACATTGCTGCGGGGACTTGCTTACATTCAGCCACGAGCATTAGTTAAGTCGGGCACTGATGTTGGGTAATTAGGCCTGGCTTGCAGTCAGCATTCCAATTTGTCCCAAAGGTGGGATTGAGGTCAGGGCTCTTTGCAGGCCAGTCAAGTTCTTCCACAACGATCTCGACAAACCATTTATGTTTGGAACTCAGTAGTGAGTGTTGCAACTGAAGACAGACTATTTTTACTCACTTCAGCACTGCGGTCCCGTTCTGTGAGCTTTTGTGGCCTACCACTTTGCGGCTGAGCCGCAAAGCTGTTGCTCCCATTTCACAATAACAGAACATACAGTTGACCAGGACAGCTCTAGCAAGGCAGAAGTTTGAACTGACTTGTTGGAAAAGTGACATCATATGATAGTGCCACATTGAAATTCACTGCCAATATTTTGTCTGTGGAGATTGCATGGCTTTATGCTCAATTTTATACACCTGTCAGCAACAGGTGTATGTGTAGCTTGCAAATATGCTAACGTCAGCTTGGGGATTTGAACTTGCAACCTTCCGGTTACTAGTCCAACGCTCTAACCCCTAGGCTACCCTGCCGCCCCACAGTGTCAAACAATGCTTATGTCACCTTCTGGTTTAGAGTATTTTAACAGGACTGACGACTTCAAGGTCTTTGCTGTGTGAACAGGAGATTGACTACCGACACTAAAAGTAGGTTTAATCTCACTGTCCCTGTCGGTCTCCAGTGCACCTGAAGGAGAGACTAGAAGAGTACATTAAGCAGTGGAACGGCCTGGTCAAACTGCACCGCAATGAGAAGCGAGAGGGCCTCATCCAGGCTAGGAGTATAGGAGCCCATGTAGCCACCCTGGGACAGGTAGGTTACAGCTACTCCATCACCTCTACACTTACTGTGTGTGGATGAGACAAAGGGGGGGGAATAAATGGATTGATCTGGAGCCACTAATATAGATTGACATCCATATAGATGGAAAGGTATGGAATGGCAACAACTCCTATGTCAAGCAACTGTTCTCTCCAGTGTCTGACGTGTTTGGCCACTGTGTCCTGTCGTCTATAGGTTCTTATCTATTTAGACGCTCACTGTGAAGTCGCTGCCAACTGGTACGCCCCTCTGGTGGCCCCCATATCCAAAGACAGGTATGAGTGGTCTGCAGCTGTGATTTTTGAATATTTCTACTTCATATATGACTTGTTCTACTGTAATAATGAAAAATATTCTGATCCATCGATGAACGGTGCAGGTCATGAATCCTCTACCAGAAACATCTCTGTATTATGTCACAGCATAACTAGTGATATACATTGACGTATATACAACCTAATTCACGTGCAGATAATTGTATTGAAAATGTATAGATGGGTGTATCCATCCATGCTGAATATGCAAAACTGTTTATCTATGCTAAATATTGATCAGTAATTAATATCCATTTAGTGCAGTGGTCTGCCACACTGTAACATTGTGTGTGTGTGTGTGTATTCTCATTGCCTGTTTCCAGAACGGTATGCACTGTACCTCTGATAGATTATATAGACGGCAGTGATTATACCATAGAGCCCCAGCAAGGTGGTGATGAGGACGGGCTGGCCCGGGGAGCCTGGGACTGGAGCCTGCTGTGGAAGAGAGTGCCTCTCTCCAGCAGGGAGAAGGCTAAGCGAAAGCATAAGACCGAGCCTTATCGGTAAACATCCTGCTACCATCCATGCCCATCTAAAACCCAGATGTATTGTTTGTTTCCCCCCTGTGTGTGTGTGTGATGCATGAAACCCACCCTCCATCTCCCCACCGGCTGTCCCTACCCAGAACTGTGTGCACGGTCCCTCTCATAGACTCCATAGAAGGCCAGACATTCCGAGTTGACCCACAAGGGGGAGGGGACGAGGATGGCTTTGCCCGTGGAGCATGGGACTGGAGCATGCTCTGGAAGCGTGTGCCCCTCACTAGCAGGGAGAAGGAGAAGAGATTAACTAAAACTGAGCCCTATCGGTAATTTATCGGCACTAAAAAAAAATCTGCCCTGCTTGCAACATCAACCTCTGAGGCACTAGAGTATACAATATGCTGTCTGCATGTGCAGTACTATTTGCTTGGCCTTGGCTTGCTCATACTACTGCTTGGCACTTCTCTATAGTGTATAACTAACTGTATGCTGACTGAAACACAAGTGCTACCTCATATAGTGGTCTATAGATGTAACAATAATCAGAAAGATATGTAATACCCATTAATTACCAACTGTAGCACTCAATGTGGTTTATTAATTTCTCTAACTTTCTCTAGTGCCAAATTTCATGCTCTTGAGGAAACGCCTATGGCCTGGACCAATTTAAAAGTATCAATTTGTCCGAACCCTGAATGCTAGCAGTCTCTGATACCTGGAAGGAATTTTGACAGATGCCACTGCTTGTGCCTTTAGAAATCAACGCTTAAGTCTTTGAAATTAAACTCTTTGAAATCTCTCACTAATGTCCTGCATTCTCATTCTCAGTTTTTCTTGGTGTGATTTCCTCACAAATAATCTCTTCTGTCTTCTCCACAACTCGGTATCCTATCATGTATCCTACCACGTTATTCTATTGTTTGAGAAGATAAGTCAGTAATGTGTCACCTTCGATGGCTAGCATGATATTTGGTCATTTGACATTAAGGATTGTTTGGGAGCACTCTTTGGGTCAATGTTCTTGTTCACTCTTTTTGTCATAATGCTTATGTTTCTCCCTATTTCATCATGAATCCACCTTCTTCCCTACTACATTTTAGCTCTTGTCCCTCTCTCTGGATGAGACTCCTGTGGATTGTGGGTAATGTAGTTTTGGGCCTTTCTCAGGTCTCCTGCCATGGCTGGGGGTCTGTTTGCCATTGAGAGGGACTTCTTCTTTGAGCTGGGCCTCTATGACCCAGGACTGCAGATCTGGGGAGGGGAGAACTTTGAGATATCCTATAAGGTAAACACTAAGACCACCTAAAGCTCTCAATCATCTATGAAAGATTTCACATAATAAAATACTTGGGCTATTGTTTGGTCCTATATTGATACTGTTACTAATCATGCATAATGATTAGTAGCTGTTATTTATTTGCTGTGAATTTCAACTATGTTGTCTCTCTATTGTACTAGTATACTGTTGTATTTTCAGCTTTCTATGTACCATCTGTGTAACTCCAGCATGTTCTATTGTCCTGATCTGATCCCAGATCTGGCAGTGTGGTGGCCAGCTGCTCTTTGTGCCGTGCTCCCGCGTAGGCCATATCTACCGCCTACAGGGCTGGCAGGGCAACCCACCCCCTGCCCACGTTGGCTCCTCGCCCACACTTAAGGTCAGTGTGCCAAGTCTGTCAAACTAAGCACCCAGGCTTCCCCTCTTAGCCTGCTCCCAGATCTGCTTTCAATCTCTTTCCAACTCCTATGATGATTGTCACAATGACTGTAAGAGTTGGCAGGACAACACAAACAGATCTGGGACCAGGCTAGCTCACTCTGGCAAATCCCTGGCAGCTTTTCTTGGCTCCTTTGAGCTGACCTGGCACCATCTGCTTATTTACTTGGATTCATCCTTGTAAACTAATATGGTTCTGCCAGTTTCAAATGTCTACAAGGGTGACTAGATTGAATTATATATTGTGCTAAGCACAGTTCATGTAGGCCTACAGCCGTTTATCAAATGGTCAGTAGTGGATTAATTATATGGATAGGTCATCTGTATTGTATCATAAAACATCAGCAATCTTATGGAAAAACACCATATGAGAAGTAGCATATAGATTGACTGACTGATGTCCTTCAAGGGGTGTTGTCCTTCATGGAAACTAATAATTGGTGTTTTATTCTGATCCTCCCTGCTCCAGAACTATGTGCGTGTGGTGGAGGTTTGGTGGGACGACTACAAGGACTACTTCTACGCAAGCCGGCCGGAGACCCTCACCCTGGCCTACGGGGACATCAGCCAGCTCAAGAAGTTCAGAGAGGAGCACCGGTGCAAGAGCTTCAAGTGGTTCATGGAAGAAATTGCCTATGACATCCCCATGAACTACCCACTGCCCCCCAAAAATGTGGAGTGGGGAGAGGTAGGCTAAAGTATTGTCCATATTTCGTTTTTAGTTTATTCATACTACACAATAGTATGCATCTGTTGAAGAGTAGTATGTTACTGTCCGCTACATGACCAAAAGTATGTGGACACCTGCTCGTTGACCATCTCATTCCAACATCATGGCCATTTAGTGGAGTTTGTCCCCTGCTACAACAGCCTCCACTCTTCTGGGAAGGCTTTCCACTAGATGTTGGAACGTTGCTGCGGGGACTTGCTTCCATTCAGCCACGAGCATTAGTGAGGGTGGGTGATTAGGCCAAGTTCTTCCACATCGATCTCGAAAAAAGATTTCTGTATGTACCTCACTTTGTGCACGGGGGGCATTGTCATGCTGAAACAGGAAAGGGCCTTCCCAAAACTGTTGCCACGAAGTTGAAAACACAGAACCATCTAGAATGTTGTATGCTGTAGCGTTAAGATTTCCCTTTACTGGGACTACTGGGCCTAGCCCAAACCATGAAAAACAGCCCCAGACCATTATACCTCCTCCACCAAACTTGACAGTTGGCACTATGCATTTAGGCAGGTATTGTTCTTGCAGGTATTGCAGGTATTGCGCATGGTGGAAATGGAAACCCATTTCATGAAGATCCCGACGAACAGTTATTGTGCTGACGTTACTTCCAGAGGCAGTTTGGAACTCGATAGCGTTGCAACTCGCCGGTTCCGTTCTGTGAGCTTGTTTGGCCTACCACTTCGCTGCTGAGGCGTTGTTGCTCTTAGACATTTCCACTTCACAATAACAGCACTTAGTTGGCCTCTCGAGTGTCGCAGCTGCCTAAAGCGTCACTACAGACCCGGGTTCGATCCCAAGTTGTCACACCCGGCCGTGACTGGGAGACCATGAGGCAGCGCACAATTGGACCAGTGTCGTCCGGGTTAGGGGAGGGTTTGGCCGGAAGGATTTCCATGTCCCATCGCGCTCTAAAGAATCCTTGTGGCGGGCCAGGTACCTGCAAGCTGGCTTTGATCGCCAGCTGGAAAGTGTTTGAACATTGGTGAGGCTGGCTTCCGGGTTAAGCGAGCAGTGTGTCAAGAAGCAGTGCGGCTTGGCCGGGTCTTGTTTCGGAGGACGCATGGCTCTCGACCTTCACCTCTCCCGAGCCCGTAGGGGAGATGCAGCAATGGGACAAGACTGTAACTACCAATTTGCTATCATGAAATTGGGGAGAAACATCTGGTTAAAAGTACAACAAAAAATGTATATAAATAAAAGCACTTACAATTGACCAGAGAAGCTCTAGCAGGGCAGAAATTTGACTAACTGACTTGTTGGAAAGGTGGCATCCTATGACGATGCCATGTTGAAAGTCACTGAGCTGCATGGCAGTGTGCACGATTTTATACACCTGTCAGCATCAGGTGTGGCTGAAAGTAAAATCCACTCATTTGAAGGGGTGTTACATATACACACAAGTATGTGCATTTGGAATGTATAGTGAACATTATTGCTTTGTTCTAGGTCCGTGGATATGAGACCAGCTACTGCATTGACAGTATGGGCCACACCAACGGAGGCAACGTGGAGATTGGACCCTGTCACAGAATGGGTGGGAACCAGGTCCGAAAACCCTTTGTGTCATTTGGGATTAGAGACTTTATTTATTCCTAAACATTATTCCTCATTTACTGATAAAACACCTCTTGTAGCTTTTCAGGATAAATGAAGCCAACCAGCTCATGCAGTATGACCAGTGTTTGACCAAAGGACCAGACGGGTCGGCGGTGATCGTTACACACTGTAACATGAACGAGAACACAGAGTGGAGATACTTCAAGGTATGCAGCTGCATCTAACTTCATACATAAGAACCTCTTTAGATTGGTGCCATTGTTTCAATATATGATTGCTTCATAAGATGTGGTAAACAATTGGAAAGAGAATCCGTCCTTGTTACCAATACAGTATTATGAGTTTTTTTCCTATCACGCTACAGCTTGAGATGGTACTGCTGAACATAGCTTATTAGCATGTATGTGTGAGGGTATATGTAGTGTAAGTGAACTCACTGTTTCGTTTCCCTCCCAGGACCTCCACAGGTTTACCCACGTCCCCACGGGGAGGTGCCTGGACCGGTCGGACATCCTCCACAAGGTCTTCATCGCAGACTGTGACACCAGCAAAAGCACACAAAAGTGGGAGATGAACAATATTGTAGCGGTTTAAAGCTACGGCCCCACAGAGGGTATTTTACTCCAACTGGAACTCACTCGACAGGATAGGGCATCGAACACTGCACTTCAACTGTCTGCTGCATTGAGAGGTTGTGTACGTCCAAAATGGCACACTATTTCCCTATATAGTGCACTACTTCCAGAGCCCTATGGGCAGGGGCGTCAATTGTGTATGGCAGTCAACATACACCAACTATTTTAAAACGGGCTACTAAAGTCATTCCAATCCCCATTTAAATGGCAAATGCAGTTTAAGAGGGAATAGCTGGCAGGCCTCAGAGCGGGTGGGATAGAGCACATTGAGCTGAGGTAGCTTTTGTCTTAAAACAGTGCGGAGGTGGAAGATTGCTGTAGATGGCTATGAAACTGCACTTTTGACTTCACGTGGAACTCATTTTTAATCTCGGTGCTGAGCTAGTGCTTAGCAGCTACTTGCTGTATGACATGTTTGTAGAAAGTTAAGTCCCTTATTGACTGTGGGGAATGAAGCTACAACTAAGGTGATAATGAGTCAATTTTGCTTGTTTTCGCTGTCTCCAAATAGCTTTTTAGTTTAAATTTTGTAGGTTTAGCTGAAATGACGGCCCTGGTCAAAACCAATGCACTATATGGGGGATACTGTGCTCTCTCAACCATGTCCCACGGAAGATACTCCTCCGTACACACACACTTGGATAATGGGCCTTTTTTCAGTTGTAGATGTTTACACGTTCTTGCTCTCTTCTCTCGGTTTTACATCTTATTGGGGTCTTTGGGCTATTACTCAGGGGTCTGAGAATTTTTCTAACTTTAAAAAAACATTGGTGGAGGATTCGTTAATCAATGTGCAGAATTGAACATTCAACAATTCAAAACCACTTCTAGTAGTCGTGTAATAAACTGCCCACTAGCTAGGGTTTTAAGAATACTATGTTTTTGAAAACTGCAATGGATTATAACCTGGTCTCAGATCTGTTTGTACAATGACCCATAGGTGTTTAATTGGCAAGAAAGCACAAACAGATCTGGGACCAGGCTAGATGGATAAGTCCACTCATGAATCATGGTTAAGAATGAACACTGGATGTTTTGAAAGGACTTACTACTTCAATGATGTTGGTCTTAGGCACAGTGAAATTCCAAAAGCTTGTATTTAACATGTTGGCTCTAACTGGTGAATTTCAAATGGCTATATAAAGAAAGGGTTTGTGTTTTTATTGTTTTTTTTATATATATTTCCAGCTTGGTATGTAAATGTTGAATGATGACTGCAAAGCAACCAATTTGTTCAAAGCAAAATTATGAAAATGTGTTTTCTTTGGGGTATGTGATATGTATGCATTTTTTATAATGTAAATAGGTTTATTTCTAAAACAGCGCTATGCAGTGAGCCTTGGATGAAGGTGTACATATACTAACTTATAAAAAAATATTGGCTCGAACTGTACTCATGGCAATAAATTGAACCTTTTTACCAATGACTTTTGCCCTTTCTCCTTTGAAATTACAATTTTATAGAGAAATGTGTATTTCTCCACGTCGCATAATAGGGCCTTTTTTATTGCGCTCAATTGCAGCGATAGGCCTAAGGTATTCATGTATCTTTTGAACCTTCAACCTTGTGTTCAGGTCTGATTACACGAAATCCAATGTCTATAGCTAAATCCCCCAGATTTTGGGGTCCTCACCCCTCCCCCAGATAACATACAAATGAGACCGTGTTTATCTATCCAAAAGAAAATGCCTCAACCCTGTCTGGCCATGTCAACCACTCCAACTGCAGTAGATTTGAGACATGCATTTCCCTCAGACCATCTGTGCCCTATTGACTTGTTAGCTGGTAACCACAAGGTCTACGTCAACCTTACAGCGAGCTAGTCTGATCGGGGGGCAGGTAACCGAAAGGTTGCAAGATCGAATCCCCGAGCTGTCATGGTAAAAATCTCGTTCTGCCCCTGAACAAGGCAGTTAACACACTGTTCCTAGGCCATCATTGAAAATAAGAATTTGTTCTTAACTGACCTGCCTAGCTAAATACAGGTAACTCCATTTCTACGATTTTACAGTTCATAAGGAAATCAATCAGTTGAAATAAATGCATTTCACAACTGGGAGTACAGATATGCATCGGTTGGTCAGTATACCTTAAGGGCATGGATCAGAAAACCAGTTAGTATTTGATGGGAGTATGCAGGCCATGGAAAAACTGGAACTGTGTACAGATCCTTGCATGTTCAAATATGGCACGATAATGGGCCTTGATCTTATCACGGTATCTGTGCATTGAAATTACCATTGGCTGTAGCTTATGCCTGCCCATAACTCAGCAAACCCCTTTCCCACAAGGTGTTGAGGGGTTGCTAGACTTGGTATGCTGACAGGAATGCCCAACTGCACTCCCAACTTGGTGTGGCATTGTGTTGACAAACTGCACATTTGAGCAGCCTTTAATGTAGTTTAATTGGCTTAATATGCCACAGGATGGATTCTTGGCAAAGGAGAAATGCTCCTTCACTGGGTGGTAGAGAAATACAAAATTAGCTTTTATTTCAGCCCATGAAACCCAACATGTTGCATTTATTTTGTTCAGTATACTTCATGAATTGCCTGAGTATTAAGCTATACCATTGAAGTTTTAGTGCAATTTAATAGGTCACTACCTTGAAACTAGTAGCTAACCAACAGTACATTTGGCTACTTTTACACAGCCAATTCAGATATTTTCTACCACGTGGGCTTTTAAATTATCAGATCTAAAAGACCAGTTAGTGGGGTTTCTGAATTGGACTAGTTGTCTAATCACACCCCTAAGCTAAACTTGTCAACAAGGCAAGGAAGTTATTCAATATACAAAACAAATTTTTATTATAAAAAGAAATCATTCTACACTGAAACTCCACATTAAAAATGGGTCACAAACGTCTACACATTTTTCCTTGCATTTCTTAAAAACGGCAGTGGAAACGGTATCAATATAGGGCGGAAAAGAACATGCCACCATCCAAAGACAAAACAAGCAGTGCTTTGAGAATAAGAGCTGTTAATTTACAAGACAGCACAATATGACCCCTGTATGCATTATTGCAGCCATTGCACATCACTGTACATGTTCTGAAAAATCCAAAATGCTATAAATGTTACATTTTAAGGTTCACATTGTTTTGCAAATACTCCAGCTCAAGTTTCCAGGCAGTTTAGTCATCATCCTCGTCATCATCCTCTTCCTCGTCATCATCCTCCTCTTCGTCATCATCGTCGTCATCATCATCATCCATGGGCGCTGCCTTCTTGCCAACAGCTGGCCTGCCGGGGCCACTCTTAGCAGTTGCACCTGCGCCTCCCTTAGCCTTGTAGGCAGCAACATCCTACAACAAACAATTCAGTTAACAAAAATTGACTTTATTTTCGTGACCGGTCTCCTACAACGGTTCTAGTCAGTAATGATAAGTGACAGTTGAAGGGGTTCTGGAGTGGACATTACCTTCTCATACTTCTCCTTCAGCTTGGCGGCCTTTGCTTCGTGTGGCTGCTTGTCTTTGGGAGTCTGCTTGCCCCACAGCAAACCCAGCTGCTTGGCAATGTCTCCAATGCCCATGCCTGGGTTATCAGCCTTGATTCTTCCACGGTGTTCAGCACAGAACACGAAAAATGCAGAACTATCGGGGATAGAATGTTGAGAACACATTTAGTTCCAAAATCGGAACAGAAATCGATACAGTTGTATAAGTGGAGTACTTACGGTGGCCTCTTGGGGGCATTGGGGTCCTTCTTTCTCTTTCCTGCTGCCTTAGATCCCTTGGGGGGCACATAACCCTTCATGTCCTTGTCATAACGGACTTTGTCACCCTTGGCCATGTCCTCAAACTTCACCTTCTCTTTTGCAGACATGGTCTGGAAAAGGGAAAAACTTCATTAGTCACACCACTCATTGAAGCATCCATGTTGAGCTAAATCCCCACCATTTGATACATTGATTTGCTAACTGTTTCGTCAGCACGCTTTGCCCCGCCCCTTGCCCCCCGGAAAAAACAACTTTGACATGGCGGCCGCTCAGTCAGAACTTACCCTCCACCTCTCTGAGCATTTCTTTGAGAACTCGGAAAAGTTCACTGAAGTTCCTGGGTGTTTTTTCTTGTGTTCTTCCCGGCACGTCGCAACAAAGAACGCATAGGAAGAAGTCTTTCCCTTCGGCTTATTAGGATCTTTACCCGGCATGGCTGCTATATTCTGAAAAGGGGGGAAAAAAATATTAAGCAAAAATTGAATAAAATCTCAAAATATATAAATAACGTTAAAGGTATGTATTCGGATGGTACCACCGAGTAAACGAGCCACAAACCACTCCACGGACAACCCAAGGACGCGAAACCGCGCTAATCCGATTGAGTTCCTGCTTCATTGTGGCTACAAGGCTAGGACAATAAGCGTCCCTCCATTTTGTTTCCCGCCTAAACCAAGTCTCCCAAAAAATGCAATAAGTAGGATCAAATCATTTATTCGTTGATAAATTAGTCATCAGAATGATACCCGTTAGTCATAAATAAACACCGAAAGGTTACCTAAACCATTTCTGCAAGGCTGATCAAAGTTGGTCTAGGAACGACGCTAGCTAGGCTAGCGCAATGGCAGCAAGTATGGAATGCATCGTGCAACATCGCCAACTACCTAGCACGATGTTAGCATGTTATGTCTGAAAGAAGTACCCAAAAAGTATTTTCTGGGCGGAAAACATTTTTAAAGTGTTCCTTATCATACTGAACATTCTTGGCTACGACCAGAACAATACATTATTTCAAAATGTGTTACGGCATCAAGTTAGCCAGCTAAATAGCAACTGCATCACAGCGCGCGCTTCACAACTTCGCTGGCTTAGTTGAGTAAAATAAGTTTACAACATATTCTTCAGTAAGCATTTCAGAGGTTTTTTCTTGAGTTCAAAAGCATTCCAAAAACAAACTTTACATGTAGAAAATCACGAAAGATTTGATAGGCGTAGAAGTTCCCTTACTCACCTATTATCCAGCCACACAAATACAATGAGTGCCAATGTAAAGTCCTTCCCACTGTTTTGTGAGTGGGAGACAGTTCGCACAAACTTGATTAAATGTTTTTAGAGCTCCTCCCGCTTGTCATATACGGTTGGCTGAAATTACGCATTCAATTTGAATCTGGGACCCAGGGCATGAACGGTGTTTGGATTGGCTGAAGGTCTATATTTTGAGACTATCATGGTTGTCTGTGGCGGCTCAATGGCAAACTCATGTGATTGGCCGGAGTGGGGATTTAAAATAGACGGCGCCAAAACCCTAAACGCTTTGAAGGGGGTTGGTTATGTGTTGAATGCCCGTTCCCACCAAGATCATTGGGACGTCCCTACCTTAACCTTAAACCTTACCTATTAACCTACCGTAACTATTTAAAATGTTAACTGCAATGGGCCTGGTAGTGACGACCCAAGGATCATATTAACAGGATCCGTTGCCACTGCTAGCCTGTCAGATAATTTAGGAAACAATAGAAATTAACAGTTATTGGTGAAAATAAAAACACATAATTAAGCCAATCTTATTTGAGCAACAACATGCGCAGAAATTTGAGATCCATGTTATTTGCGTTGCATATTTAAATCTATGTATTCATGTAAAGGTGTACAACGTTTTCAATATTTCAGACAGTGTTACAACGTTACTACAGAAAGACCCCACACAGCCATTTATACGTTTTGCCTGAGCTCTTATAAATGCTCAAATGTTTCCATGTGCAAGTGTCAATCTAGCCAGTCAGAAATGTAAAAGCAAGCTCCACCATAACCGTAGAACAAGCGCACAAAGGCTAGCAGCTGTCAGCTGCGTGCAGATGCGACCCCAGTGTGCTCCCACGCTTTGTGTTGTACTACCGAGCCGCAGACACTATAGCGATGTAAAGCCACGCCACGCGACTGAAGCATTTGTTTTCCAACAGTCTTAAATCAGGATATCATTGCAATATTGGCCGAGTAGTAGCTTTATATAGCCTAGTTAAGCCTATAGCCTAGCCTAGCCTATTGTTGCAGCCCGGTCTCATAGACTAGACGTAACATAGTATATATTAAATCCGGATTACTCAAATTGGTATAATGTTTCTTTTGATATGCTTACATAAGCACATTTTTGCTTACGGCAAAAATGGGTAGGGTATAATGCCTAAGTCTAGCAACTCGCAAAAGGTTGTGAGTTCGAATCTCATCATGGATAACTTCAGCATTTTCGCTAATTAGCAACTTTTCAACTATGTACTACTTTTTAGCTACTTTGCAACTACTTAGCATGTTAGCTAACCCTTCCCCCAAACTTAACCTTAAAACCCTTTTAGCTAACCCTAACTTTGACCTAACTCCTAAACGAAACCCTAACCCCTAGCTTAGCTAAAGTCAGCCAACTTGCTAACATTAGCCACCTTGCCACCTAGCTAGAATGCATAGCATATCATATGCTTTGCTAATTCATAACATATTGTATGTTTCACATATTCATTTCACAAATTCGTAACATATTGTACGTTTGCATTTGTTAAATATAATATGAATTGTAACGTGTAACAAATCATACAAAATGGGTGATGGACATCCACAAATTAATACATACCATACGAAAATAACAATTCATACCAAATAGAGGGTACAAAATAATACGTAATGCTCTGAGACCAGGTTGCAGCCAGCATGATAATTTTCCCCTAATCAATCAGTGCAGCAATCAATACTACAGACAAGTATGTTTATTCTCACAAACTGATGTACATTATCACATAATCAATGTGTGTTTGCTAGCTACTGTTACCATGTCCTTAGCTGCAATTTCAGATAGACCTATTAGGCAACATACCTGAGCTATTTTGATGCATCAGCAATAAATGTACCCATTTTATAACTAATTAGTCCAGGTGTGTGGCGAGCTCGAGATTGGTGGCCAATTGTTGTGGTCAGCTTTCTAGATTTACTACATTAAAGTAGTAGTCCAATGTCTAAATCATTTATGGAGAACTTCTCCTTGCTCTACACTCTTAGAAACTAGGTGGTAGCCTATACAATTACAACCTGAAGTGACTTTTTTCGTAGCGGGTTAGGATAATTTATTCAGTAGGTCAGGAGAATTAAGGTAGCAGGTTAGGGGATTCAGGACAGGTTAGAAAAAGGGTTGGAGTTAGCTATAATGCTCTGCTAACCAGTTATGCTTTTGAAAAGTAACTTCCGGTCATAGCTGTACTCCATCAAGCCACAACTCTGCTTCATTCCTCCTGTTCTGTTTTGCTTTCTCACAGCCAGGGCCTCAGCAGAACTGGAGCAGTTCAGCTCAAACCGGTTTAAGTGTGTCAGGAGGAGAAAAAGTAAACAGAGTTGTTGGGGTTGTATGTCAAGATTTATTGCCTTTTCTCCTGCAGGCCTCAGCTGCTCAAGTGTCAATGAGGCTGAGCGTCCATGTTGCCACTATGTTGAATGCCGCCATAGCAGCTGCACTTGGAGAGGAAGATTCCTAGAAGGTCCAAGGATCTCCCAGTACAGTAAAGTTTTTTATTCTCATTCCATAGCACCAAAATAGTAGTATGCTTATGACATAGTAGGCCCTTGTTTACGCTTGCCAACAAGTGACTCATGTTAATTATAATTAGGTTGGTCCTATTTCACACATGTATAAATTTGCTTTTTGCATATCCCATTCCCCCCGAGTCACCCTTGGATCGTGGGGTCACAGCCAAGGATAAGCCATTATTGATGGCAACCTTGGAGCAATTAGGGTTAAGTGCCTTGCTCAAGGGCACAGACAGATTTTTTTATCTAGTCGGCACAGGGATTCAAACCAGTGACCTTTCGATTACTGGCCTAACACTCTTAACCGATAGGCTACCTGCCACCCCAGAGGCCTACACCAGTAGCTGGGCAAATTGGAAAGTCACAATTAAGCACTGTAAAAAAAAAATTGACAGAGGTGAATTTGTGGCTAACCTATAGTAAATGTGGACAAATAGCATACCAAATGGTTAGATATCAAATGAAAGATAAGGCCACAAGACAAAAGATGTAAAGTAGATGCTCAAGTTTTCCTTTCTAGCCTCACCAACACAGCCGTTCTCACCCAGCCCCATAGTAAAAACACATAGCCTCACAAGCAAAAGGAGCTGACAAGACCATCAGCATTAGCATAAAACTGTAAGCCCCCCAGTTGTTTACCAATGAGCCCAACTGACAAAACACCCTTTCACATACTCCCAGGACCCGAGGACCTATTCACACTGGATCCTCATTGTGGGAAGCAGATGACTTTATCCACAGGGTGTCAAACATAGGTATAAAAGGTGGCAGGAGAGTGCAGGCTCGATTCCTCTCCAATTACCATCTTCAGTGCTGAGTTTTTCGCACGAGTTACATTGCAAACAGTGGATTGATTTGTCTCAACTTGTATATGATTTTAGACATAGGGAAAAAACAGGATAGCAGTTTATGGGTGGTTTATGTGTGTTGACTTTGAACTGAGGACTGAAGTAGTGAAGTACTTTGGGCTCCCGAGTGGCGCAGCGGTCTAAGGCACTACATCTCAGTGCTTGAGGCGTCACTACAGACACCCTGGTTCCAATTGGGAGTTCCATAGGGCGGCGAACAACAGGACCAGAGTCATCCGGGTTTGGCCGGTGTAGACCGTCATTGTAAATAAGAATTTGTTCTATATTGACTTGCCGAGTTAAATAAAGGTAAAAAAATATATACATTAATATATATATATAATGGTGAGATGCATTTGTGCGATTTGACATCCTTCACTGTGGGCCTATTCTACAGTTACTGGAATCTATTATCAGTGACTGAGAATAACAGTGAATCCGTGAATAAATCTTATCCACTCAAGAGCCTTAATTCAGTTTGTTTACATAGAGCAGTAGAACAATCTCTTCTAATTACAACAATATTAATCAGTGATGTTTTGCAACTGACTGACAAAAGCAAGTTTATCAACAACAAATTGAAACATAACAAGCTCACAAAGGAAACATGAGCTACACAGGTGGTTTCATAATACAACAAGTAAGTCCTGCAGGCAAAATAACACTCAAACCGATCTGTTTATTAATATTCTCACATACAGTGTTGTAATTGACACAAAATCATTGGATAAGTACAGGGAGATGTCATGGAGCAGTAGAACAACTTGTTTAAACAGCTCCACCAGTCTAGGTGATCTGTAAGTGCTATGTTATTCACATTTGAGTCATTTAGCAGACACTCGGATCCAGAAGGACTTACAGTTAGTTAGGCCTAGTAACACACACAGTACTATAATCCTTTTGCAAAGAAATGTACAATACAGTTGAACAGCCTACTTGTTTCAGCCATGTAAAATCATCTTTCATAGGCTCATCACAACATCACATTTTATGATCCTGCTGACATTTATGGCATTTAATAGCCTTGAATATAAAATGGAATGTCTCTCACAAATGGCATACTATTAACTATTGAATAATATTTTTGGATGTGCAACAACTCAATATAAAGGCACACTCGTGGTATTACTGTACTACAACTATCTGTTTACGTTTAGTTGTAGATAATGGGGGTGTCACATCATTGCGAATGCCAAATGAAGGGTCTGCCAAGTCAGATGTACAAGTGTTGAACTGTAGCCTTGCAAAGGAGGGACACTGGTTGCATTTATTGAATTGTTTTCACAGATACTAAATATACTGGGTGCTGTATTTGAGACTGAAAATAATGCATTTTATTTGTAGGCCCAAGTATTGTGAAAGATGGGCCTCTTTTTTTTCAGCTTCAAAGCTTGTGCTTTTATTTTAGCTCCAGCCTTTCTGAACTTGTCGTTGTTGTAGCTGTCTCCAAGTGAAGAATGAAATGCATGTCATTCTGTAGTCCGGAATGGATGGGCCCATCCCCCTTGGCCCCATTTACTCTTTACTCTTGTTTTAATTCAGAAGATTGCACCGTCTGTGTTCACTGTCCATTCAAACGACTGATGGCTCAGATGGTTTTGCATGGAATTATAAAGGAGATTTTGGGTCCAAAGAAGACATCCCTGGAACAACATGAAAAATAAAAACATGTGTTTAGTAGTTTGTCCTATTAGCCTGGAATCCAAGACTATGGTAAACTGTCTATGACTTTCTAGTGGATGGACCATGTGATTCAGGAGAGAATGGCCTAGTTAATGAAGGAAGCATCTAGTCAAGAATGGCATTTTTTTCAAGTGATAACCTGATCAACTGTGATTGCAAACTGATAAGCTCTGTGTATCTGTTTGATTTCCAGGCATATAGTGCCTCTTTAAAGGAAAAACACTTCTCTGTAGTCAACAGCTGACTAAAAACAGCCAAAATGCATAGGCCTAGCCATAGCGTATTTGCATTACACGAGCAAAGGCCATGATGTAAAAACAGCACAAATGACCTTTTAACTGACCAGTGAAACAAAAGTCAACTCCACATCACAGCTCACTGCAAGGCAGCACACGTGCCTGCCTGTATTAATAGGTGGCTTATGATAATCACAATGTAGGCAGTGTTCACTGGGCAGCCTGTGACTGGATCCAATTCGTTCCCAACTATAATTGCCCGCCGGCCTCCATTCGGCCTCCAGTGCACATAACAGCACCACAGAGCCATCCACTGTTCCAGAACTGTATTAGCATAGACTGAATATGTGTGCTGAACATGGGCGCCGCCTACTGGCGGAGAATGGAATTGCTGTACCTTGGGCAGCAGAGGAGCTCACTGAAGTTACAGTAGCACACCATGTCGCATTTGTTCCCCTCCCAGAAATGGTTCTGCAGGGAATCGATGGGTCGCATGGTCGCAACTCCGTTGGAGATGCCAACATTGCGACAGTCCCTGTCCTTCAAGACTTTCTTGTAGCAGGACCAGCGGTTTGATGGAATGGCCTCGCTGCCCATTGCCAACAGTCCAACCAAGAGAATTGCAGCAATGAGTAGTGCCTTCATTTTGATCAAGCTGTAAATAGGACGACATAATGTATAATTGGTTAGAATGTCTCCAAAGTCACCCCAGTCATTAATATATAAATACATTTTAACATTAACTACAAATCCAACCCACAAAAAAATGTATTCCCGTTAGGGCCATAAGCAGGGTCTGAGTTTTAGTAAGGTCCAGAGGGGGTGGAGGGACATTTTTTGAAAGTTTATATTGCATTTCTATCAAATAAAACAAATCTAAAATGCTATTTGGAGGATAGCAAATACAGACAAATATGTACCCAGCCATTATCACATTGGTTGCTGTAGCTTCATTTACCTCAGTTGATCAACAAAACACGTAGCCTATTAGATCTACAATTTGCCACTACACATTAACTCAGCACCGAGATGAAAAACTTCAACATGTACAGAGGGATCTGTTAGAATATTTATTTATTAACAAAACGCAAACAAATATGTTTGCTTTACATAACTTTTTATTGCAATGTCCTGCAATTCTACACATTTTGTTATGGGCTGTGCAGCTTAAAAGCTAATTTCTTGCAATTGGATACATTTTGCCATGACTTATGCCATGTTAAAGATGTAAAGTCCCACGCATACGTTCGCTTATAAAATCGACCTGTGGACACCGTAGATCAAAATGGCTTGCATCGAGCGGTAACGCGGGTTCATAACGACTCATTAGTGTATCTCTTCCGCCTGTGTGATTTAGGACAGAGAGGAAGAGGAATAGAGATGCCCAACTCGGCGGAAAGATGTCTCCTTTCAGTAGGTGGCGTTTTTTCGTTGTTTCGCCCACCAAGCAAAGGGTTTTTGTATGGAAGTCAATGAGAGAGTGTTGAATTTGGTAAACCAAAAATGTGCTACGGTAGGTTTATTTCATCCAATAATAGTTTCCGAATGGTTAAATTGTTACGAGTATATTGATATAAGCAGGGCACGTGACATCCCGGCAATTTTGAGAAAAAACACTTTATATGGGTGTTGTCTCGAGATGGCTATGCATATTCATTACATGAGGCCAGTAGTGTAGCATCTCCATTGAATACAGGCAGTTGACGTGGAATTTTCAAAAGAGATTACAATAATTAGATGTATCCACCAATCCAAATAAATAATAGGCGGGATCTAGACAGCACACCGTACCGCTTCGTTGACAACATTGTCAAGACAGCGAGACATGTATATCCATAATCTTTGTTTATGATGTGAAATCTGACACCACTTGAAGCTGGGACGTCCCTCTTACCATTTCATTCGCTCTTCCGACTGTCCATCAACTCCTGACTAAACCATACATCACAGCCGCTGACAAAGCACATGCCTTAAAATCCTGACATCGTAGCGCAACAGGATATAGTGGTTTTTGTCGCTCGAGCACATTCAGAGATCGATTTATAACCAACTTTATTACAGTAATCTAAAAATATGAATCGTTTTTAAACAAAAAACACATTTTGTTTGTCCTAGACAGACAATAGTAAGATGAAAGGCGAGTTCAGGAAGCCAAGCTAGAGCTCGCTTGTGTGACGTTCACAGCGGTGGGGGCAGACGTTTTGATCAAGAGAGACCTGCATATTTTATCTAATACTAGACATACAAATATGTATTTTACAGTTATAAGGAAGGTGAAATCTTATAGCTATTAATATTTATAATTTCATTATACTATATTTCATGTGTTATTCATACAGTTTTGTTGAATAGGAAATACATACAAAATAAGAATCATATTTTTACTTGTGCACTTGAGCTTGTGTCCTCAAAAGTGACTACACCTCAGCAATTTATAACTATTTTTATCAGAAAGGTGAGATTTCAACCTTTCTTGGAGTAGGCAGCATTACTTATGGCCCTCGTGATAAATAATTTGTTTTGGTGATTACGTAGATTACATTTTAGATTACATTTATTAAGAGATATGATATCTGAGTGAGCGTGATTAATAAAATCAATGGGGGCCCCCTGGAGGTCAGGGTCCCTGGGCACGTAATTCAGCCATGATTACTAAAAGTTAAAATACTTGGCTAGGCTAATTTGACTAATTTACCAATCTTCAAAATGTTAACTGATATGGACTAATTGAGTGACTGAATTGTTAGGTTAGATTACTCGTTGGTTATTACTGCATGGTCGGAACTAGAAGCACAAGCATTTCGCTACACTCGCATTAACATCTGCTAACCATGTGCATGTGACAAATAAAATTTGATTAATTGAGTGACTGTCGGTGAGTGACATATAAGAAGAGGAAAACTGCTGATGCACAACCAAATTTCGAAAATTCACCAATTGTACAATTCTAACCCTCAACAGTAAGTTGAGACTCCGTCTTCTTTGTGAGCAACTCCACTATAGATTTGGCCTTGTGTTTTAGGTTATTCTCCTGCTGAAAGGTGAATTCAGCTCCCGGTGTCTGGTGAAAAGCAGACAGAACAAGGTTTTCCTCTAGGATTTTTCCTGTGCTTAGCTCCATTCCGTTTCTTTTTATCCTGAACCCCCCCTCCCAATTCTTAACTATTACAAGCACACCCATAAATAACATGACCGAATCAAATGAAATACAATTTTGCGCCCCAATACAATAGGTGTAGACCTTACAGTGAAATGCTTACTTATGAGACCATAACCAACAATGCAGTTAAAAAATAATACAGATGACAGAACAATTTCCAAACGCATGAAGGTACCACGTTCATCGGTACAAACAATAGTACGCAAGTATAAACACCATGGGACCGCGCAGCCGTCATACCGCTCAGGAAGGAGGCACGTTCTGTCTCCTAGAGATGAACATACTTTGGTGCGAAAAGTGCAAATCAATTCCAGAACAACAGCAAAGGACCCTGTGAAGATGCTGGAGGAAACAGGTACAAAAGTAACTATATCCACAGTAAAAACGAGTCCTATATTGACATAACCTGAAAGGCCGCTCAGCAAGGAAAAAGACACTTCCAAAACCGCCATAAAAAAGCCAGACTACGGTTTGCAACTGCACATGGGGACAAAGGTCATACTTTTTGGAGAAATGTCCTCTGGTCTGATTAAACAAAAATAGAACTGTTTGGCCATAGTGACCATTGTTATGTTTGGAGGAAAAAGGGGGAGGCTTGCAAGCTGAAGAACACCATCCCAACCGTGAAGCATGGGGGTGGCAGGATCATGTTGTGGGGGTGCTTTGCTGCAGGAGGGTCTGGTGCACTTCACAAAATAGATGGCCAGCTTATTGTGGGAAGCTTGTGGAAGGCTACCCAAAATGTTTGACCCAAGTTAAACAATTTAAAGGCAATGCTACCAAATACTAATTGAGTGTACGTAAACTTCTGACCCACTGGGAATGTGATTAAAGAAATACAAGCTGAAATAAACAATTCTCTCTACTATTATTCTGACACTTCACATTCTTAAAATAAAGTGGTGATCCTAACTGATCTAAGACAGGAATCTTTACCAGGATTATAAGTCAGGAATTGTGAAAAACTGAGTTTAATGTATTTGGCTAAGGTGTATGCAAACTTCTGACTTCAACGGTACGTGTATGTAGAGTTATTAAAGTGACTATGCATAGATGATAACAACAGAGAGTAGAAGCGATGTAAAGGGGGGGGGGGTGCAATGCAAATAGTCTGGGAAGCCATTTGATTAGATGTTCAGGAGTCTTATGGCTTGGGGGTAGAAGCTGTTTAGAAGCCTCTTGGACCTAGACTTGGCACTCCGGTACCACTTGCCATGCAGTAGCAGGGAGAACAGTCTATGACTACGGTGGCTGGAGTCTTTGACAATTTTTAGGGCCTACCTCTGACACCGCCTGGTATAGAGTTTCTGGATGGCAGGAAGCTTGGCCCCAGTGATGTACTGGGCCGTTCGCACTACCCTCTGTCATGCCTTGCGGTCAGAGGCCGAGCAGTTGCCATACCAGTGATGCAACCAGTTAGGATGCTCTCGATGGTGCAGCTGTAGAACCTTTTGAGGATCTGAGGACCCATGCCAAATCTTTTCAGTCTCCTGAGGGGGAATAGGTTTTGTCGTGGCCTCCTCATGACTGTGTGCTTGGACCATGTTAGTATGTTGGTGATGTGGACACCAAGGAACTTGAAGCTCTCAACCTGCTCCACTGCAGCCCTGTCAATGAGAATAGGGGGTGTGCTCAGTCCTCTTTTTCCTGTAGTCCACAATCATCTCCTTTGTCTTGATCACGTTGAGGTAGAGTTTGTTGTCCTGGCACCACACGGCCACGTCTCTCCCTATAGGCTGTCTCGTCGTTGTCGGTGATTAGGCCTACCACTGTTCTGTCATCGGCAAACTTAATGATGGTGCTGGAGTCGTGCCTGGTCATGCAGTCATGAGTGAAAAGGGAGTACAGACAAAGACTGGGCACGCACCCCTGAGGGGCCCCTGTGTTGAGGATCAATGTGGCGGATGTGTTGTTACTTACCCTTACCACCTGGGGCCGGCCCATCAGGAAGTTCAGGATCCAGTTGTAGAAGGAGATGTTTAGTCCCAGGGTCCTTAGCTTATTGATGATCTTTGAGGGCACTATGTTGTTGAACGCTGAGCTGTAGTCAATGAATAGCATTCTCACATGGGTGTTCCTTTTGTCCAGGTGGGAAAGGGCAGTGTGGAGTGCGATAGAGATTGCATCATCTGTGGATCTGTTGGGGCGGTATGCAAATTAGTGTGGGTCTAGGGTTTCTAGGATAATGGTGTTGATGTGAACCATGACCAGCCTTTTAAAGCACTTTATGGCTACAGACGTGGGTGCTATGGGTTGGTAGTCATTTAGGCAGGTTACCTTAGTGTTCTTGGACACAGGCACTGTGGTGGTCTGCTTAAAACATGTTGGTATTACAGACTCGGACAGGGAGTGGTTGAAAATGTCAGTGAAGGTACTTGCCAGTTGGTCAGCGCATGCTCGCAGTACATGTCCTGGTAATCCATCTGGCCCTGCAGCCTTGTGAATGTTGACCTGTTTAAAGGTCTTACTCAGATTATCTGCGGAGAGCGTGATCACACAGTCTTCCGGAACAGCTGGTGCTCTCATGCATGTTTCAGTGTTATTTGCCTCGAAGCGAGCATAGAAGTAGTTTAGCTTGTCTTGTAGGTTCGTGTCACTGGCCAGCTCTGGGCTGTGCTTCCCTTTGTAGTCTGTAATGGTTTGCAGGCCCTGCCACATCCGGCAAGCGTCAGAGCCGGTGTAGTACGATTCGATCTTAGTCCTGTATTGATGCTTTGCCTGTTTGATGGTTGGTCGGAGGGCATAGCAGGATTTCTTATAAGCTTCTGGGTTAGAGGGGCGGCAGAGTAGCCTAGTGGTTAGAGCGTTGGACTAGTAACCGGAAGGTCAAATCCCCGAGCTGACAAGGTACAAATCTGTCGTTCTGCCCCTGAACAGGCAATTAACCAACTGTTCCTAGGCCGTCATTGAAAATAAGAATTTGTTCTTAACTGACTTGCTTAGTAAAATAAAATAAAAATAGAGTCATGCTCCTTGAAAGCAGTAGCTCTAGCCTTTAGCTCTCTGTGGATGTTGCCTGTAATTAATGGCTTCTGGTTGGGGTATGTACATACAGGCACTGTGGGGAGGACGCCACCAATGCCCTTATTGATGAAGCCAAAGACTGATGTGGTGTATTCCTCAATGCCATCGGAGGAATCCCGGAACATATTCCAGTCTGTGCTAGCAAAACAGTACTGTAGCTTAGCTTGTACTCCTGAACTTATTTAGACTTGCCATAAACAAAGAGGTTGAATAGTTTTTGACTCAGGTCATTTCAACTTTAAATATTGTATTCATTTGTCAAATAAAAAATATAGAAGTCCACTTTGACCTTACAGGGCATTGTGTGTAGGCTACTGACAAAAGCATCTACATTGTATAAATGTTCAAGTCAGGCTGTAACTCAACAAAATGTGGAAAAAGTCAAGGGATGTAAAAACTTTCTGAAGGCACTTTAAGTAGGAATCCTGATTCACATAGTGTTATGATGTTGTTGATTGTAGAATTTGAACCTTGCATAAGTTCGACATCCTCTATAACATTTTTCAATTTGCAACAATATTGATACTGGACATAAATATTGCATTCATCTGTTATGTCAAAGATTGGTGGATATATACAGCCTATTTTCTATGTCGCTTATGCCACTAAATAATTAAACCTTGTGCTTTAAATAGATTCAATACTATTTGCATTTCAATTATATTACCATAACCCATTTATTGCAAAGATTCCCACGGTACAATGATTGCAGCCTTATAAACTTCACTTCTGTACATTGCAGTTATAACTAGTGCTGAGCAATTAACCGACATTTTGGTTTAATTACTTGAATTCCATTTCGTTCGATTTTTTCTGTGAGGTCAATGCACAAATGGCAGTATCTCGAGAGATAAATCAGATCCAGCCTGAACTGTGTGGGGAGTAGTAGGGAGTTGTCGTTTCCAACAGGCCATTATCCTGCATATTTCAGAGCGTAAATCGTAGTAATTAACTACAATGACCATAATCCACTGCGCATCTACTTGTCATGTCTATCTTTTCTGTGTGCCTGCTAAGGTAAACGGCAGAAGAATGCGCGATCGTGAGGGGATTTAGAGAGCAGCTGATGCTTGACAGGGTATCGCTACCTGAAAAACACTGATCTAAGTGATCGAAAGTTCGTATTCAGTCATAGAAGTATGCCTTATTTACTCCGAAGAGATACAAATGAATGATTTTGTCAGACAGAATATTCAGCAGCTCTGTAGGGATGAGATGATGACTTGGAATTAAATAATACAATCATAAAATAAAACAAATGAAATATAAACAGCAACTGAAATATGTTATTAAAGTAATGTGAACATTAACATTATGGTTAATAAGTGATAAGCAGTAATGGGCAGTCACTACCATCATGGTACTTTTATTAATTGTTTTATTCTGTGTTGTTACAGCATTCAACCCAAATAATCGAAACCGAAATCGAAAACGAATGATTATTTTTTAATCATCCAATTATAATAATTCATCATTCATCATTAGTTATAACTCGTGGTAATTTACTTATAACTCCCCAACATTATTATATTTCCAATTGCATAACATTATCTGCTGATTAAATTAGCCCCTACCTTATTTAGTACTCTCCCCAGGAACGGCAGTAGCTTCTGACCCGTTTTCATTGGGTACATTTAGTAAGTAGAAAACAGAAAACAGAGGAGTCTTTATCCCTACTCTACCCCATGCTAAGAGTATGACCATCTCTCCCCTCTCTCCTCTCAGCCTGTAAACCAGAGAAATAACCAAGGGCATTGATTAAGTCCGCACCCTGCACAAGCACGAAAATAACGCCATGCATACATGCAAGTACGTTAGAGGCCTAAAAGAGGAGGCCAGCATTGGGGAGTGATCCAAACCAAACCTCTCAGTCTCAGACAGATTTAGTTCATATATGCTGTAGAAAAGTACATGAACTGCCCATTACTGCTTATCACTTATTAACCATAATGTTAATGTTCACATGTTCACATGACATTATAATGTTCACATGACTTTAATAACATATTTCAGTTGCTGTTTATATTTCATTTGTTTTATTTTATGAATCATGGTTTTACAGTCTAGCGGACAAGCAGCGTTTGTTCACATCCAGAATAACGTATAATTCCAATTTAGCAGGCTTGAAGGAGTAGGCTACATTTTTAGTATATGTGTTTTCAATGTGTTTTTTAAATTTTCTTTTCATTGGTTGTATATCAGCCATTTTGCATTTCAATAGACAACCATCCAAGAGCGAATGAACGAATGCCTGATACTGAATGTTGCCTTTCACTGAAACTCTCTAAAGCATCTGAATTGCTGTGAGTGTTGCAATCAGATGTGGTGGATGCTCGTACTGTTTAAATGGAGTGTCTGTCTGGGTATATTGAAATGCAAGTGATGCATGCAGTAAATGAACCAGTTGGAAGGGAAATGCAAGTTTCTCTATAGCTGTAACCTTTGCCTTGACTTGGCTCCTTTCCTTGTTGACACGCAGAGGAGCTCCACTGACTGCTGATTGAGAGCTGGTTGGCTGTGAAAGTAACCGTCACAGCCAAATGTAATCATCTACTTAGTGTGTTAAATCAATTGCTTCTTATTGTTCGATAGCACAATTTTATCCGTTGCAGTTCCACTTTAAACAAATCAAGCGGTATTTACTTTGTGTTATACAGCTACCGAAAATTGAGAAATGGCCTTTTGGGGCTCTGAAGTATATCATACTCAATAAAAGATGGCATTTTGCGGTTGACTCTTAATGATGTAATTGACACTGTAGTGGGTGTTTCATGCTCTTCTATGGATGGGCCTTGTTTCATTGGAGGATCAGATGGGTTGATGTTAAGAATAGTTTAAGACACATTTTATATTTTGATTGGCCTATAGTAGCTCAATAAGTATGGGAGACCAGGGATGGTTGTAACACAGGATAGTTGTAACACTCAATATCTCCAATCAGGAACAAGCTAGAATCATGTGACTCACTGCACATGCTCAGTTTAGTCCTCAACCCTCATGAAGGAGCAAGAGGTAAGAAAGTACTTTTTTAACCAAATGTGTTTTTGTGATGGCATCACCTGCTTTGTAGTTAGATTCACCAAACGTATATGAGCTTTATAACCAGTGTGTGTAGATATGTTTGGTGTATAGTGAACAAAAATATAAACATAACATATAAATGTTGGTCCCATGTTTTATGAGCTGAAATAAAAGATCCTAGACGTTATCCATCTGTACAAAAAGCTTATATCTCTCAAATTCTGTGCACAAATGTTTTTACATCCCTGTTAGTAAGCGTTTCTCCTTTGCCAAGATAATCCATCCACCTGACAGGTATAGCATACCAAGAAGCTGATTAAACAGCACAGGTGCACCTTGTGCTTGGGACAATAAAAGGCCACTTTAAAATGTGCCGTTTTACCACACAACACAATGCCACAGATAACTCAAGTTTTGAGGGAGCGTGCAATTGACATGCTGACTGCAGGAATGTCCACCGAAGCTGTTGCTAGAGAATTTAATGTTAATTTCTCTACCATAAGCCGCCTCCAACGTCATTTTAGAGAATTTGGCAGTACTTCCAACTGGCCTCACAGCTGCAGACCACGTATAACCACGCAAGCCCAAGACCTCCACATCCGGCTTCTTCACCTGTGGGATCATATGAGACCAGCCACCCGGACAGCTGATGACTGTGGGTTTGATGACAGCTTATGACTGTGGGTTTGCACAACCGAAGAATTACTGCACAAACGGTCAGAAACTGTCTCAGGGATGCTCATCTGCGTGCTCGCAGTCTTCACCAGGGTCTTGACTGCAGTTCAGCATCGTTACCGACTAGTGGGAAAATGCTCACCTTTAAGAGCCACTGGCACAGTGGAGAAGTTTTCTCTTCACAGATTAATCCTGGTTTCTACTGTACCAGGTAGATGGCAGACACCGTGTATGGCGTCGTGTGGGTGATGTCAATGTTGTGAACAGAGTGCCCCAAGGTGGCGGTGAGGTTATGGTATGGGCAGGTATAAGCTATGGACAACGAACACAATTGCTTTTTATCGATGTCAATTTCAATGCACAGAGATACAGTGATGACATCCTGAGGCCCATTGCAGTGTCATTCATCTGTCATCATCACCTCATGTTTCAGCATGATAATGCACAGCCCCATGTTGCAAGGATCTGTACCCAATTCCTGGAAGCTGAAAATGTCCCAGTTCTTCCATGGCCTGCATTCTCACCAGACATGTCAACCATTGAACATGTTTGGGATGCTCTGGATCGACATGTACCAGTGTTCCAGTTCCCGCTAATATCAAGCAGCTTCACATAGCCATTGAAAAGGAGTGGGACATCATTCCACAGGCCACAATCAACACAGTAACAACCTGATCAACCCTATGCGATGCAGATGTGTTGCGCTGCATGAGGCAAATGGTGGTCACACCAGATACTGACTGGTTTTCTGATCCACACCCCAACCTTTTGTGTTAAAGGTATCTGTCACCAACAGATCCATATCTGTATTCCCAGTCATGTGAAATCCATAGATTATGTCCTAATGAGTTAATTTAAATTGATCAATTTCCATATATAAACTGTACCTCAGTAAAATCTTAGAAATTGTTGCATGTTGTGTTTATATTTTTGTTCAGTGTAAGTTAGCAATGCTAAAGTTTTAACATGTAGCTAAAATCTTTCTCTCAAGCCCTATTACAACTGACCCGGGAGTTGGGGTAAATTGTAATATTACACTCCATGTATTTGAGACAGCTGAAGTCACACCATGTCTGTTTGGTTTAGAGAGATGATACCTATACAAAGTTGTAGCTGACAAATGGTAGTTGTTTGTATCACATTTTAAATGTAGTAGCTCAAACAATCTCAGAAAAATGTACAAAAATGCAAAAAGTGTAACAACCATCCCTGGACTCCCCTACTATTTCTTGACAGCAGACTGCAATCTGTGTAAAATGTATATATCCTGAGTAAAAATATAAACTCAACATGCAACAATTTAAAATATTTGAATGAGTTAGAGTTCATATATATGGAAATCAGTCAATTGAAATAAATAAATTAGGCCCTAATCTATGTATTTCACATGACTGGGCAAGGGTGCAGCCATGAGTGGGCCTTGGAGGGCATAGGCCCACCCACTTGGCAGCCAGGGCCACCTACTGGGGAGCCATGCCCAGCCAATCAGAATGTATTTTTCCCAACAAACAGGCTTTATTACAGACAGAAATACTCCTCAGCACCCCCTCAGATGATCCCGAAGGTAAAGAACCCAGATGTGGAGGTCTTGGACTTGCGTGGTTATACGTGGTCTGCAGCTGTGAGGCCGGTTGGAAGTACTGCCAAATTCTCTAAAATTACATTGGTGGCGGCTTATGGTAGAGAACTTAACATAAAATTCTCTAGCAACAGCTCTGGTGGACATTTCTGCAGTCAACATGCCAATTGCACACTCCCTCAAAACTTGTGACATCTGTGTCATTGTGTTGTGTGACAAAACTGCACATTTTAAAGTGGCCTATTATTGTCCCCAGCACAAGGTGCACCTGTGTAATGATCATGCTGCTTCTTGGTATGCTATACCTGTCAGGTGGATGGGATTATCTATAACGCTTAATGATGTAAACAAATTTGTGCACAAAATTTGAGAGAAATAAGCTTTTTGTGCAAATGGATAACTTCTGGGATCTTTTATTTCAGCTCATGAAACATGGGACCAAAGCTTTACATGTTGCGTTTTATATTTTTGTTCACTATACACCAAACATATCTACACACCCTGGTTATAAACCTTATATAAGTTTGGTGAATCTAACTACAAAGCAGGTGATGCCATCACAAAAACAAATTTGGTTAAAAAAGGTACTTTCTTACCACTTGCTTCTTCATGAGGGTTGAGGACTAAACTGAGCATGTGCAGTGAGTCACATGATTCTAGCTTGTTCCTGATTGGAGATATTGAGTGTTACAACTATCCTGTGTTACAACCATCCCTGGTCTCCCATACTTATTGAGCTACTATAGGCCAATCAAAATATAAAATGTGTCTTAATAAACTATTCTTAACATCAACCCATCTGATCCTCCAATGAAACAAGGCCCATCCATAGAAGAGCATGGAACACCAATCTACAGTGTCAATTATATAATTAAGCGTCAACCGCAAAATGCCATCTTTTATTGAGTATAATATACTTTCAGAGCCCTGAAAGGCCATTTCTCAGTTTTCGGTAGCTGTATAACACAAAGTAAATACCGCTTGATTTATTTGAAGTGGAAACTGCAATGGATGCATCTGCATCTGTTGCATTGTGTTTGTGTGACAAAACTGCACATTTTAAAGTGGTCTTTTATTGTCCCCAGCACAAGGTGCACCTGTGTAATGATCATGCTATTTAATCAGCTTCTTGATATGCCACACCTGTTTGGTGGATGGATGATCTTGGCAAAGTTGAAATGCTCACAAACAGGTATGTAAACAGATTTGTGCACAACATTTGAGAGAAATAAGCTAACTGTGCATATCGAAAAGTTCAGAGACTTTTAATTTCAGCTCATGAAACATGGGACCAGGACTTTACATGTTGCATTTATATTTTTGTTCAGTGTAAATGGTATTGATTGAGGCTACCGGTACTCTTCAAGTGATTGTTAGTGATATAGTACCATCTTGTGGTACATTTTCACACTGGCGACATCACAGAGTTTGTCATATTCATTAGGGAAAAGTTGAATGCCTTTATTATGTTGTTACCTTCTATAATTATTTGTTATGCATGATTATGCATTATATGTTTAAGGGGTAATCTGCAGTTGCTACAGATGTAGGATCTTAATTTGATTATTTTGTTGTGAGCATATTCATGCACAGAAGGATTCTTTAAACTTGAGTTTTAAAACGGCTTCTAAAGTAAGTAATTTCCACTGAGAAATATCAGACTTGATTTGCCCTAAGAAAAATCTATCAACCCCAACAAAAAAGTCTTATAATTATAATCCACATAATTCACATTTCTTGTTGCTGCAGGATTTTTTTCAAGCTGTAGCAAACTGGCTCAAATTGAGATCCTACACCTGTACATCCATTTGTGTATTTACAAATGATTGATACAGTTCCTTCCGAAAGTATTCCCACCCCTTGACTTTTTCAACATTTTGTTGTGTTACAGCCTGAATTTAAAATTGATTAAATTGAGATTTTTTTGTCACTGATGTACGCACAATACACCATAATCGTAAAGTGGAATTATGTTTTTAGAAATGTTTACAAATGAATTAAAAATGAAATGCTGAAATGTCTTGAGTCAATAAGTATTCAACCCCTTTTGTTATGGCAAGCCTAAATTAGTTCAAGAGTTAAAATTTGCTGAACAAGTCACACAATAAATTGCATGGACTCACTCTGTGCAATAATAGTGTTTAACATGACTTTTAAATGACTACCTCATCTCTGTACCCCACACATACAATTATCTGTAAGGCCCCTTAGTCAAGCAGTGAATGTTAAGCACAGATTCAACCACACAGACTAGGGAGGTTTTCTAATGGTTTGCAAAGAAGGGCACTTATTGGTAGATGGGTAAAACAAATAAGCAGACGTTGAATATCCCTTTGAACATTGGGCAGTTATGAATTACACTTTAGATGGTGTATCAATACACCCAGTCACTAAAAGGATTCAGGCATCATTCCTAACTCAGTTGCCGGAGAGGAAAGAAACAGCTCAAGGATTTCACCATGAGGCCAATGGTGACTTTAAAACAGTTACAGAGTTTAATGGCTGTGATAGGAGAAATGGATCAACAATATTGTAGTTACTCCACAATACTAACCTAAATGCTAAAGGACAGTGAAAATAAGGAAGCCTGTACATGATAAAATATTCTAAAACATGCATCCTGTTTGCAACAGGGCACTAAAGTAATACTGCAAAAAAATGTGGCAAAGAAATGTTACTTTTGTCCTGAATACAAGGCATTGCTGCATGTTTGTGGCAAATCCAACACAACACATCACTGAGTACCGCTCTTCATACTTTCAAGCATGGTGGTGGCTGCATCATGTTATCATTATTGCACACAGCTGTCAAATTTGATGCTAGCATGTATTGACTCAGGGTGTTGAATACTTAGCTAATCAAGATACATTTGTGTTTTATTTTCCATAAATGTTTTAAACAAATGTTACAGTATTTTGTGTAAGTCGTTGACAAAAAAAATACAATTAATTTTGAATTTGAATCCCACTTTGTAACATAACAAAATGTGTAAAAAGTCAAGGGGTATGAATACTTTCTGAAGGCACAACAAAATGTTTAAAAAGTCAAGGGGTATGAATACTTTCTGAAGGCACAACAAAATGTGGTGGGTGAGGTGGGTGAATACCCGTTGCCCATTGATTCTTGCAGAATATAACTTATAAATGCCTCATAAGCTTAGTTCAACTGTCGTACCCCATCAGAAGCAAAATATAAACTTGTTTGTAAACATTGCAAATGTAAACAAACAAACCAAATCAAATTGTATTGGTTTACACATATTTAGCTACAAAACATGTTTAAAACTATTTTGATATCTTGGGTGGTCAGTCCTTGCATCCATTGCGCTATCTATGCATTTTAGAGTGGTTACATTTCTCCAGACCCTTCCCTCAGCTTTTTTTTACCAAAACAGAGGCAGGGTATCCACTTTGTAATTGTTTCAAGTGAAGACTGTCCCTTTAACTCACAAATGAATTTCTCAAACAATATGTAGCCTACATATTCGAGTTGATTATTATGGACAGAATGGTGATATACTGGTCTTGCCGCATCTCCATGGTTCCATAGTCTTCAGTTGGACTGTTTCACTTCTGACTGGTTGGCTGATTGGCTGTAGTGTAGAGGGCGAGAGGAGAAAATAAGAAATGCAAGAACATTGTTGTTAAGTCTATGGAAAATTGGATTTATTGATAGGTTTTGAAAAAACATTCAGACATTGGGAAAAGTGCTATACAATGTAATCCATCCAAAAATGACAAGATAATATTTGTATTGCCAGTGCCAAACGCTCCAATAGATCCGTCTTTGTCAGCAGGCTTGTGTGTATTGAAGCCATTTCTTAACCACAAGAGGTCAGTATTTAGCTACATTTGCATACATCTCATCCTGCATTAAAAAAATCTGGAAAACTCCACAGCACTTTGTGGAGAAGGAAATTACACCCCACGCCTGTGGTTAAATAAATGTTATTCCAATAAGAATAATTTCCCCTATCCACAAGTGTTCCCTGTGGAGTCAGACAATATGGCTGCAACTTATATTACATTTCATATAGGTGTCAATGTAACTTTTACTGCAGGCTTGTCTGTTATCAAGGGTCACAGCCTGTATATGCACGTCTCCAAGGTTTCACCCTCGGTTTCTAACTATGCTTTATGTTATTCAGGGCCTAAGCAGTCGCATATCACATTGACTTATATTACAAGTTCCATCAAGTGAGCCTGCCCTTGAAATGAGACCGTTCACTTTTCCTTCCACTTCCAATAAGCAGTGGAAATAGAGGTCTTGAACAGTAACAGAGAATGAAAGAGTCTTCCCAGAGGCTGTAGTGAATTTGATTTGTGTTCCACTGTAATTCTGAATTCGAAGGACTTTGACAGTTGTATCGTTGTGGTTTTCTTGGAAAATGTCAACTCTTTCCTGACTTTTGTTTCGTTTTGTTTTAATCTGCTTTATTGAGTTTTGAACAGCCAACGCCAGGAAAACCGTGTAAATCATATTGGAAAAGCTCAACATGGTGTGGTTGATTTTTTTCTATAGACCAGAATTTTGAATTATGCTTCTACATTTCAGAGTAAAATCATCGTATCAATAAATACAGAATCAATACATTTTAATGTACACAAAACATAATTGACGGAAAATGCAGTTGATTATGATGATTTCCTACATGTTGCATTGCGTGTGTAAACTACTTTATACATCAGCAATCAATGGCAATGTATAGTTATGAATTATGACAGGGGCACTCTGGTTTCCATAGTGACAGCAAACACAGGAGTGGACTCGTTGCTCTTAAATTTCATAGAGCAGTAATTTAATTTACAACTGTAGCCAAACACAGCTGTAGGATTTGGGTGTACTTGAAAGTCCTAGCAAATCTTTGTTGACGCTATACAACACCCGGCTGGGTTTGTATCGTGTGTTGGTTGATTTATGTGGATATCAAAACCCAAAGTACTACATTATGACTGGGTCATATTTCAATATGAGACCAATATATGAGCAGTCCGCTCTCTCTCATTGGTCAATTTACCACTCAGAAACACGTTAAAACGAACACAACGCTGGGCTGAACAGACAGTAGGAGTACACTTAGTTGAAATAAAGGAGCTGCTATTCGACATGGCGATCTAAAGTTGTCTTCCCAGGAGCACATTTGCTATCAGCAGCAAGTTGGAGTCAATGTCATAAAAACTCTCTCCGGTTTATTACAGCTGCTATAATAGGACTGCTGAAGGGAGCGAGAGTCTCGCAAACTTATCGGTTCAAATACTATTTGAAATCATTTTTAAAAAACTACCTGTGACTTATTGAGCTTGCCTGTTACAACAAAACCAATAGAAAAGCCCCAAAAGTGCAAACCCAGCCCACCTGGCTCTCCAGATAGGCTTAAGCAAACGCTCAAAGTATTGAAAGATTTCTCATATATGTGAACCCAGGTATGGTCCCGTCCCATTTGAGCAGAGCTGACATGGAGCCCCTAGCTCCAGCGACAGTGTAATCTAGTGGTGTAACCCAAGAACCTGTTGCTGGTGGTCTGGCAAGAGGCTTCATGGCTGCAACAGTCAGAAGATAGGAGATTCCCTTTACAAGCAGGGCTTAGCTGTATACTTCCTCTCATTATGAGGCTGTGAGTGTATTTAGATGTGAGAACAAAGGCTACTGTAGCTAACATGGAGAGAGAGAGGGAGAGAGAGAGTGTGCGCATGCATGCATGTGTGTGTGTGTAATACCAGCTCTATAGAATACTGCATAACGTATTTTTTTGTTATTGACTTGTGAAAAGGAAGTGTACCTAGAAGGCAGATGTCAGACACGGAAGGGGGTTCTAGCAGAGCAGACACATCAAATAAAACATGAAAGTAGAGCAGTTACCCTCAACAGAAGTGTTTTATATTTTAAAACAAGTTGCCCCAACATTAGTGTTTTCACATGCAGACTCCCCTCTAACCCTCCCTTTTAAATGCACTCAGAACTTAGAGAGAGAGAGAGAGAGAGAGAGATGGCCAGTAACCAGGCCAGTGCTGCTGATAAATTGTCAGTAATCTTTAAACACTGGTTATCAACTATCTGGGAGGGGATGGGGGTTAGATGTGTCTGTGTGGGGGTTGAGCACTGGCTGGTCTATGGGATGGAGTAGTAGTAGACCTGGTGTGTGTGAGTGGGGGGTGGAGGTGTAGTCTGTATGTTTATGACTTCATGTCACTGCACCAAAACAAGGTGCCTTTATTTTGGCTACCATGGCTATGCCACCATTGGATGACAATGCCCCCACCCACAAGAAACAAATGGTAACTGAATGGTTTGATGAGCATAAAAACGATGTAAACCATATCCCATTGCCATCTCAGTACCCAGATTTTTACACAATTGAACACTTTTTGGAAATTCTGCAGTGGTGCCTGAGACAGTGTTTTCCACCACCATCAACAAAACACACATGTATGGAATTGACCTTGGAAGAATGATTTCGCATCCCTCCAATATAGTCCCAGAAACGTGTAGAATCGATGCAAAGGTGTATTGAAGCTGTTCTGGCTATTATGATACTTTATGTTGGCGTTTCCTTTATTTTGGTGGGTTAACGCAACCTGTATTTTAGCAATGTCCTGCATGGAGTAGTAACCTGATGAACCGTTCTGTACTTTCAGAGGGGTTGGGTTAAATGCGGCAGACACATTTCAGTTGAATGCATTCATTTGTACAACTGACTAAGTATCCACCTTTCCTTTACTTTTGAGGCAGTTTTTTGATTAGTCCTGTTACAACCTATTATAGCCTATGTGTGACTAGTGCATAATGCATCAACTACACGTAGGTGTAAAATTGGCACTAATTGTAGGGAACTTCATGAGCTCGGAAGACTAAATAGCCTAAGAACTTGTTACACAAGGGGATACTAATTATGTATTTTTGGTATGACATTTAGTCATCGAATTCTGAAATAAGACGTGGCAGGCAGACACAATAAAATCTGTTATGTTCATGTCTGACAGTATGAGGCTATGGCGACCACCGGTCAACTTCTTGGTGTTCTTTCCCCCCTCTCCCTCTCCGGGCAGCGTAAAAATGGCCCTTCTTTTTACCCAAAGGGCGCCAAAAGTGTGTGGTCAGGCTTTATGTTAGCTGCAAACATGATCAAAACCATTCTGCAGCAAGTAAAGAAAGCAGCGGGGTGTTGTGGAAGTGTAAGGGCACCTGGAATTTGGGCCACCCGGGAGAGACTTCAGGTTCTCAGCCCTACGGACAAGACGACCAATAAACAAGGGGCCACTCCGTTGCAGATCAATCTGCCACCCACTCATTAAATCAATACGCTACGTAGTCTATGCACGCTTAAAAGGAACATTTTTGGAAAGAAGTGGTGAGTTAGCTATCGAAATCATAAATGTTGCGAATTTCTGTTGTCCGTCAGATTACAGTAGACTATAGCCCATAATTTAAACTCATTTGTAATTTTTTTAAATGAAATCGTCTTCTCAAGCGAAGATATTTGATTTAAAAATTGCAACTTTGTCTCCAAAAATGATTAGTCTACATCCCTGTCCCCAAATAAAAACATAAAACCATAACCATTGTCAACCTAATTCCTAATATACATATGGTTCATTTCATGGAGGATATTAGATCTAATTAGAAATAATATATAGGCCTAACCATACTGCCTATTGCCTATCAAAAAAGTGCGCTACCGATACTCACAATGATTCCAAAATTAAATGTTTTTTAAGGCCATAATTTCCATATAGTTGATGAGCCTATATATATAGTGCTACGTGAACTATAGTCTCATCGAAATGATAGCATTCAGGCTAATAAATTATGCATTGAAACAAACTCAAGTTTGATCATTTCTAACGAAAGATCTACTACATTTAAGTGAGGATGCACCAAACATGTAGCTAAGCTCCTTTATTCATTCAATTATGTATTTATTCATCTATTATTCGTGTATATAAAAACATTTGCATGTTCTATTTGTTAAAATGGTAGGCCTACTGTTGCAATCTGGGCATGTAATACAAATACCTGTATTAAGCATAATACAGTATCTCCTTTCAACTTTATAAATATTGTAATAAATTGTATAATTACATGGCATTATCCATATTATTAGCAGTTCAACTTGTACTTTATTCAATTTAGAAAAAAAAAACGTTTTGTGTCAAGCAGCACGCTAGGGTACTATAGCATAGGCCTAATTTCAAGGAAGCCAATTGCCAGGAAACCTATCGATGAACAATCACGGCATGCACAGACCATGACATCTTAACTTGTTTCAAATGAGAGGAAATGTGGAAATTAAATTAATCAGTAGCACTTATAAATCAAATGACAACATGGACAGAAAGACTACTTAGAAAGGACCAGGGCCACGTCATTGGACAGCTAGATCGCTCAAGATTGACTTCGAAATTGGACGTCTGTCCATGTCTTGAGGATGTTGGGAAATGCCTTCAAACCCAGCCACTAGGGGCAACTGTGAGCGCTATTACCATCAAGTAGTAGAGGTAATCCCATGACTCCGGATCCAAAGGTAGCGTGTTCAATCCCAGTGGAAGACACACACTTTTGTTTTAACCCTATCCCAAACCTTAACACTTAACTTCGAAATTTGATGTTTGGAGCCACTTCAACATTTGACGTTTGGATAAATGTGGAATAACGTCAGAATCTGAAGTCAAAATTGGTTCAACCTTGAGATCTTGTTGCAGCACAGCATTTTGGAACAATCCCTCAAGTTCTCCATCTCTTCAAACTTTGAGATCATTAATTAACTAGACAGGTTCAAATGGACACCTACTCTGCTGGGTTTCCACACATGTTTGAACAGCACTGTGGCCAAGCAAAGCTGAAGTGCAGTACTACACCAGATGATTATCTCATGTATCATAAGGGAAAGTAAGTGTAGTCTGGTGCTGAGGCAGCTGGCTCTGGGAAACATACTCACACAAAAAAATTGCCTCTGTCCCATTGGCCAGCTTGGCAGCAGCCTCTGTGTCATTGGCCGGCCCGAGAGACCCGAGTGGATTTTCCAGCTCTGTGATTTGATGAAAGGGAAACCTGATACTCATGAGACCAGTGATTGGCCGAGCCATAGAGAACGTTCACAGCCCTCTTTTGATCTGAGTAAAAATAGAACAATATCTAATGCGAGGCATTATACAGGCTTAACCTGTGTGATTTGGACTTCACTACTGCACTGGCGTCATGCCTGGTAGCTGGGGGATTACGGTCGGGGTTATAGGTTATACAGGGCCTTCAGAAAGTATTCACACCACTTGACTTTTTCCACGTGTTGTTGTGTTAGAGCCTGAATTTAAAATGCATTAAATTGAGATTTTGTTTTGTCACTGACCTACAAACGATATCCCATAATGTCAAAGTGTAATGATGTTTTGTAAAATTGTAAATCTGAAATGTCTTTGGCAAGCCTAAATAAGTTCAGGAATAAACATTTGCTTAACAAGTCACATAATAAGTCACATGGACTCTCTCTGTGTGCAATAATAGCGTTTATCATGACTTTTGAATTACTTCCTCACCTCTGTACCACACACATACAGATATAGTGCTTTGAGAAAGTATTCCTACCCCTTGACTTATTCATCATTTTGTTCTCTTACAGCCTGATTTGAAAATGGGTTAAATATTTTTCTCTCTCACCCATCTGTGCACAATACCCCACAATGACAAAGGGAAAACATGTTTTTAGAAATGTTTGCAAATTTATTGAAAATGGAACACAGAAATATCTCATGTAGGTATTCACACCTATGAGTCAATACATGTTAGAATCACCTTTGGCAGTGATTACAGCTGTGAGTCTTTCTGGGTAAGTCTCTAAGAGCTTTGCACGCCTGGATTGTACAATATTTGCACATTATTACGTTTTAATTCTTCCAGCTCTGTCAAGTTGGTTGTTGATAATTTCAAGACAGCCATTTTCAAGTCTTGCCATAGCTTTTCAAGCCGATTTAAGTAAGTAGGCCACTCAGGAACATTCAATCTCATTTTGGTAAGCAACTCCAGTGTATATTTGGCTTTATGTTTTAGGATATTGTCCTGCTGAAAGGTGAATTTGTCTCCTGGTGTTTGCTTGAAAGCAGACTGAACCATGTTTTCCTCTTGGATTTTGCCTGTGCTTAGCTCCATACCGTTTATTTTTTATCCTGTAAAACTTCCCAGTCCTTAATGATTACAAGCATACCCATGACATGATGAAGCCACCACTATGCTTGACAAAATGGAGAGTGGTACTCAGTAAAGTGTTGTATTGGATTTGCCTCAGACATAACACTATGTATTCAGGACAATAAGTGAATTGCATTGAATGTTTTGGAATATTTTTGTTCTGTACAGGCTTCCTTCTTTTCCCTCTGTCAATTAGGTTAGTATTATGGAGGACCTACAATGTTGTAAATGAATCTGTGTTTGAAATTCACTGCTCGACTGAGGGAGCTTACAGATAATTGTATGTGTGGGGTACAGAGATGAGGCAGTCATTAAAAAATCATGTTAAACATTGTTATTGCACACAGAGTGAGTCCATGGAGCTTATTATGTGTATTTTTTAGTCTAATAAATGTATTTAGGCTTGCCATAACAAAGGGGTTGAATAGTTATTTACTCAAGACATTTCGGCTTTTAATTTTTAATGAATTAGTAAAAAATGATTGAAACATAATTCCACATTGACGTTATGGGGTATTGTGTGTAGGCCAGTGACACAAATTTGATACATTTCAAATTCAGGTTGAAAAAGTCAAGGGGTGTGAATACATTCTGAAGGCACTGTAATTGTAAGGTCCCTCAGTCAAGCAGTGAATTTCAAACACAGATTCAACCACAAAGACCAGGGAGGTTTTCTAATGCTTCGCAAAGAAGGGCACCTATTGGTAGATGGATAAAAAAAGCAAACCTTGAATATCCCTCTGAGCATGGTTCCTAACTCAGTTGCCGGAGAGGAATGAAACCGTTCAGGGATTTCACCACGATGCCAATGGTAAATTTAATACCGTTACAGAGTTTAATGGCTGTGATAGGAGAAAACTGAGGATGGATCAACAACATTGTAGTTACTCCACAATAGTAAGCTAAATTACAGAGTGAAAAGAAGGAATAAAAAGTATTTGTTTGGGGCAAATCCAACACAACACATTACTGAGTACCACTCCCCATATTGTCAAGCATAGTGGTGGCTGCATCATGTTATGAGTATGCTTGTAATCGTTCAGGACTGGGGATAAAAAAGAAACAGAATGGAGCTAAGCGCAGGTAAAATCCTAGAGGAAAACCTGGATCAGTCTGCTTTCCACCAGACACTGGGAGAATGAAGGCCAAATTTACACTGGAGTTGCTTACCAGGAAGACAATGAATGTTCCTGCGTGGCTGAGTTACAGTATTGACTTAAACTTAAGACTTGAAAATATTTGTCTAGCAATGATCAACAACCAATTTGACAGCTTGAAGAATTTTGAAAAGAATAATGGGCAAATATTGTACAATCCAGGTATGCAAAGCTCTTAGAGACCTACCCAGAAAGACTCACAGCTGTAGCTGCTGCCAAATATGATTCTAACATGTATTGACTCAGAGGTGTGAATACTTATGTAAATTAGATATATCTGCATTTAATTTTCAATAAATTTGCCAAAAAATATGTAAACATGTTGTCATGACATTGCCCTCTTTGGGTACAGCAAGCCCCATCCCCCTCTCCCTGTCTCCTACACCCAGACTGCCGTGGTCAGAGAGAGGTCGTAAATTCCTGGAGGAGATTATCTCCTCATGGCCACAGTATAGAGAGAGTGAATGTTCGTAGAGAACAAAGGAATTTCTTCCACCTCACAGAACTTGAGGTCCGAACTACATTTATGTTCTGGAGAAGGTATAAAAGATCGGTGAAGAATCCAGCTACGATCTGGTCCGTTTGGTACAATTTTGTGACACTCATGGGAGACAATATGGCCACATTACCATAATGCTGTTTATATAATAGCCTAAGATATGAGGCTTACATCTAATTGTTGTATAAGATGAATGAGTGAGGATGATACTGTTTGTGAAATTATGTAATGTGATTTTGGACTGTTTAATGAAGGAAACTCCAATTCCCTTTGGAGTTGAACTAAATCAGAGGACCGCCCATGAGCACAGTTATGGTTGGGCATCCTGGGACAGCCTTTTTCTGCTCTCCCAAATAAAAACCCCACTTTGAGAACTTCTATCAACAGACCAGCTTACCTCGATAACGAGAAGGCCAACCATCCCACGTGGTTAAACTCTTAGACTATCGATACCGACAGAATAAGAACAAGTCTTTGATATTAATTACTAGTCTGCAGCTAGGAATTCGGTATAATTGAACGTGAAGACCGACAACCGCCAAAATATCTATCCATAACGACATGAATGAATGTCACTGAACTATCCATTCTAACCACGACAGAGAGGGCGGACAAACTCTCCAACAGAAACAAACTTTTCAACAGAGATCCCAACGACACACTGAGCGTAAATATATATACTGATTGCAATTGTTCCCGAATGAGTGAGCTTTCATGTGCAAAGGATTAGCATTTCAATTGTTATAATTATCAACTGTGTGTTGTCTTATCTCAGTCGACCCCCACTTCCCTTTTGTACACCAAGCAGCGATGCCGGTTTATTCCACTGGGGAAACTCCGTTATCATTTCCTTGTAACTGTCTACTGTTTGTTTATGCATTTCTGTGAATTACTTAGTTAGTAAATAAAGGATTTAAGACAATTGATGTATGGATGACTCATAGTGAAGACTGGGTTCGTGCAGATAACCAACAATTTATGACTTTGGAATGAGACTAACGTGAGGTAAAAAAAAAGAATTAATTAATCAAAAGACTATTGATCAGATATGAAAATATCTGAAAAGTTATATTAGGAAAATTATAACTTTGTAATCTGAATATTTTCCTTGTGCCCCGACTTCCTAGTTAATTACAGTTACATGATTAATCATTTTAACCGCGTAATAATAATTACAGAGAGTAATTTGATAAAGATGAATCTTCAGTTTAATGATGCCAAAGACACGACAATGTTTTAACTTTGTCATTATGGGGTATTGTGTGTAGATGGGTGAGACAAAACATAAATGTAATCCATTTTGAATTCAGGATGTAACACAACAAAATGTGGAATAAGTCAAGGGGTATGAATACTTTCTGATGGAAATGTATATGTGGATATCAGTGTTCAAGGTTCAGGGGCGGTGGATAGATGAATCAGTGGGAAAAAGGGCCATTATCTTCCTGTCTGATGTATGACAGGTCCCTATGTGCTTGTGATGGCTGATGGGAGTGCTCTGGGACTCTGGGAGAGTCAAAATAACACTGTGACGTCGTCATCAGCCCAATTAAAACAAGGAAGCATTCATTGGGCCGCATGCTCATTAATCAACCCGGGCCGTTGCCTGTTGACACATAGTGGATGTCGGATGTGTGCGTTTGTGTACCCTCACCTCGAAAGCAGTTGTTTGGTTTCTCACTGGATCTGGACTGACGTGCACAGAAAATAAAGGGTAGTCATAGATCCAACTTAGTGCCCATTCAATATGGCAGATTGCATATGGGTCCACCGGCTCTGCACCAGTTAGGGGGAATGCGGTGAACCCTTTCGGAAAGCTTAGCAACACATGTGGAGGGAGGGAGGGAGGTTGAGAGAGAGAGAGAGAGAGAGAGAGAGAGAGAGAGGGAGATGGCGTGAGAGGGGATAGAATGTGGATGGTTGTCATCGCTGTGTTTTAACGCAGGCTAGACACAGACTTCTCCAGAAACTCTCCATTACTACCCATGATGGATGACAGAGGAACATGGCCCCGGATGCACCGTCCTCTTTTCTCCTCACAGGGCCCTAACTGACTGACTGACGGGGGGCTGGAGGGACCCATCCAGGGGTTATACCATCACCATCACAACACCCCTCCACTCTGACCTGATGCTCATTAATGATCCAGGAGAGAGACAAAGAGAAAACGAGAAAGTGTGTGTGCACGTGCACCCACTTTCTCACGTGAATTCGTGGGAGGCACAGCCTATGGTCTCACGCTGTGTCCTATGAAAACAATGTAATATTGCTGAGGTTTTGGGAGACAATCTGGTGCGTAACAACACCAAAGTGTAGCCATTCAGGTCATATATGGCACAGAGCAATGGTGTTAGATTACAGAGATCTCATTTTCCATGTCTTTAAGAGGACACAGCATGGCCTCTGTTGATATAAGCTTAAAGATCTTTGTTAGGCATTGGACAAAATCAGATGATTGACATTACATTTTAATGTCTGGCATGGCTAAATGTCACGTGGGCCCCTAAAAAATAACCTACATTGATATGCAGAATTTTGGTCCTAAAAATAAATGTTATCAGTCAGGAAACTATTCTGCATTTTGAATTCAATGTTTAGACTTTATGCCCCTGATCATAACACTTAGAGAGAAAGATAGGGGACATCTTTCGTTTTTTGTTGAATTCCCTTTCCTAATCTTCAGAGGAAGGTGGCACAGGGTGTAAATATTGATTTATTACGTCACAGGCTGGAAACACGCTGTGACCTACTCAGCGTGATGCCGTCATCTCGACCTAGTTATCCCGGCCACTTCTCCGGACAGATAAGGAAATAACTGAACTCGCTCCAGGTCATAAACGCACTGACATGCCATGCATGGGAACTGGTCACAGAGGGACAGTGTATGATGTACGATAATATGCTCTATCACATTTTCAACTGGTCAAACCTATGAGGCCTTTGTCTGCATTTGATAGTGACGGCTGCAATGATAAGTTGTATTGATTGCCATCAATTGTCGAGGCTACTCAGAAAGAGTTCAGGTTTTTGTACGTGTTCATTTTTAACCCCCAGGCGCATTAGTTGTCAGCCAAATACGGACTTGAATTATTTGTTCTCTGTTGTTGGCGAAACCCTGCAGCGACATCTGCGTTGCTGCAGCTGCGTCGGAAGATATGACTGCTGAGAGTAATCGAACCATCTTTAAGAAGTCAATGAATGAACCTCGTCCGAATACGGATGACATCATATCCTCTTGGGGTAGCCTAATAATCTAGGTGTCTTTTGACCGCTGCTTCGCCATCACTCATACAGCAAGCAAGAGAAAATCCCCTTTAGTCCCTGGACCCAAAATGAAGAGCAATAGCCCTGAAAAGCATATGCAATATGATGAATTATCTCATGCATGTTGCATGTAATTTAACAGGATTTTGCAAATGCAATCATAGTCCTTTGGCTACAGATAGGTTTAGACTTATACATTTGGTCTGCTTAATTTAAAAACTGGGTCATACTCGTGGTACAAATGCTGCCTGCCTTATAATGTCACGTAAAAAAAATGCAAAAAAGCATGAAACGCCTCAACAATGTTTATATTTGAAATCTAGTTTCCGTTTTCCATTTTAGTCTTAATTTTAGAACGATATCTATAAAACATTCATCTTTGACATTATTGTTTTATTTTAATTCCTCGAAAGACTCGGGGATCAAGTGGCAATAATCTTAAACAGTTAGTAGGCTATAGTCCTGCGAACGAGTCCATGTCACTCTTATCAATGATGTGCCTAAAGCACCGTCATTACAACGTTATGCTATTAATTGGTTTGTGTTTGAAAATATGTTTAACATTGTGAATGGTGTATATCATTCTAATGTAGGCTGGATGTATCTGTTTCTTGAAGTACATTGATGTGAAATGCATGGACATTGATTTGTAGGGTTGTTATGGATGGTCAAATATAGTGTTCAATAACTTGGGCCTATGAGCATTTCGGTCTATGAGCATTTTAGGTATTCAATTGTTGATGTGTGTTGTCACATCGAAATGACAATAGTTTTTAGGTGATTTGAAAGTACTTCCAAAGTAGCCTTCAACGCCACATTTTGAACAATAATGCATGCATGCTGCATTCAATGGCGCGAGAAAGCAAATAAGCCACTGATTTGCAGAGTAGTCTACAAAGCCTGGAATATAGTGATTTGTTAAATCATTTTGTCCTATATTAACGGATTAACCTGAACGAATAATATTTAACCGTTAGCCTATAGTTAGGGTAATTTTTGCAAATTAATTAGGTTGCGGGTAGGGTTATGAATTGTTTGAAGGTGTATTTTGTTAAATCCACAAGGCCAGAGTAACGATGTTGACGCGAGGCGTACACGGTAGTATAGTCTGCAGTGTGTGTGTGTAAACGCAGCCATTTTCCGGTCAATGTTTTTGCGCGCAGCATTCCCAACTGGATTTATGGTCTGTATTAACGGTTTTAAATGTTTATCACCGACAAAAACAGAACAGTCGCCTCCTGCTCGCCGGGATGAATGGAGTGTTAGCCGAGTCCCCTACAATGACACGCATGCCCCCAGCCACTTGGGAGGTCTGCCTCTCCTCCTCTCTTCTCACTTGATCTCATAGTGCCGCGCGCCACAGGCGAATAGAGGATGCAGTATGAGTCAGGGTGTTCAGAACAATATTTTAGGATAGTCATTTGCCTAATTCACATTCTGCATAAAGCAATGGGTGTAGCTTATCGTATATATAAAGAGAACCCATGTGAAAACACATTTTTAATATTTCTACCCTACGTTGCACATCATTTAGATCACCCCTCTTCAATTATATTTTCCATTTCATTGTCTATAGACTTTTTCAACTGTCAAAACAATAACACGTTCTATGTGCACTTCCGCTCCGCCTCAAGAATACGTTTAAAAAGGTCTATAATTGAATGCCAACGTTGTTCATTTTGTGTAAGTCGAAAAATCTGCACCATCAACAAATAGTCTATAGCTAGCACACACACATGGGCCTGTGTTACCGCATGAATTTCAGTAACCATACATATTCTGATTTGTCTTTTGAATTTGTATTATAATCATCACGCATATAATGATAATGACAATGCATTGTTATTATTCTGATTATTATTCTGATTATTCGGGTTATTATTATGATGGTGATTATTATTAGGCTATTATTATTACAGTGTTATAACGTGTCAAAGTGGTACTCCAGTGTAGCCAACTTAGCATTATAATAACAAGGTATCAGAGCGGCCTACCACGAGCAAATAAGCGCACAACGCTCCACATGGTAGCATATGCAATAACTATGGAGTTACATCGACGTAGTCAACTTTGACTGACTTCCATCAACACCGTTACTGAAAACTGTGCATCACTTGTAGGCAAGACAGGAAATAGCCCCGATAACAAAAATAAAAGGTAAATATCACAATTATTTCAAGTGTCCCTTGAAATGTATTCAAAACAAATGATGAAATCCGCGTAGTTTAGACTACTTACCATGGATTAGATAAGGTTTGTTATATCCACGACCTCTAATAGGAAGAAATACCATCAGGGTTCCAACAGCCCGTGTCGATTCCCCATCCACTGATAATGGCCTCGGCTATACAGAGACCCCGAGCGGTTCCTTTCATGCCGAGCACTCAGGGCTTTTCGACAAGACAACCTAGCCTCTGTCCTGGAAGCCGGCGCACCGACCTGTGCCTGGAGAAGGTTTTTGAGGACGGTTTGGATGGAGAGGGAGTTTTTTTTGTGAGAAACTCAATCTCACATACAGTAGCAGACCCCATCTGGGAACTGTCACAACTGACAGCAACACAGGGCACAGGCCTGATTTTCCGCACAACATAGCGCGTAAAAGTAGGCATATAAGAGGTTTTGCATTTCAGGTCGATTTTTGTCAGATCCGTTATCTGTTTTTGGGGATATATTTTACGTATTATTCCCAATGGTTGGAGATGGCACACAGATAAGCGTCGCGGAATATTCTGGTCACACAAGTCCAGAGAAGCTCCTGGACTCGAGCTGATTTCACGATCTCTAAAAAGGTAGCATCATCTTTATGCGCGGCAAACGTGAAGCAAAAACAACCATCCTGCAATGTTGTTTCACACTGAAGGATGCAAATGTTTTTTGTTTGTTCATTAGATGGGCCATGATTTTACTCATCCTTCTTGAATTATCATGGTGAATAAAGCAATTCTCTTGACCTAACATATATCCTTCATCTTGCCTAAATTTGATATATTTATATAACAGCGATGCATTGTTGAAAGTTAATTTGTAGTGCCAGTTGATGCTTTTGAAAACACTCGTGTGCCACTCAATCTTATGGAACTAAACTTGAGACAATAACATGATTTCATCTAACTCCCCACTGGGCAAAAACTGTTTGAATCCACGTTATTTGTAATTTCAACCAAAAAAATAAATTTGATGAAGTTGAATCTCGTGGAAAAAACCTGATTGGAAATGAAAAAAAGTAATCAACATCAGGGATTTTCGTATTTTTTTCACCCAACTTTTAACCTAAATGACCAGGTGACATGTTTTGTTGATTTCACGTTGAATTCACGTTAATTAACAACTCAAACAGATGTAAATCAAAGCTAGACGTTGAACTGATGTCTGTGCCCAGTGGGTTGTATTGTCGGAAAATGCTCTTATGTGTTGTGCTGGCATAGTATTCAACTTATTTGTTCAGTATATCCTGTTGGTCTTAATGTGTTTTTTGAATGATCAATAAAGATGTGGCGATATGTTTTTTTAGTTGGGCCAAATTCTAGCTGTATGCGTAATAACTCTCATTATTTTGTAAAATAAAAATGTACGCATGACTATGTCACTCGGTCTGTGCCCTGTAGATCATTCGTTGATTGTGCCCTATCCTCTTAGTAATCACATATTTGTCCCAGCTATATTTAAATATATCCCCACTGCAGCGCAATATCTTATTTTTAATCAAAAGTTGCATTGTTGGAATATATATTTTTTTTTTTACAATGATGCAACGTTTCATAGGCTTTTGTTTTAGTGCTGGGCCATGACAAATCATAGGCCTAGCTCAGTAGACAGTGGGCTCGTTTTTCTGTCCAGGCGCTGCTGATTGCCTGCCTGATCTTACAAGGCCTGGAAAGGTATTTTACCTATCAGCTAACCACATTATATGTTATTGCAATCTGTCAGTCGATGATGTGGCACGCAACCACTGATTTATGCATACAACGTCTGAACAGAGGAAAGCGATCTAGAACTTCATCATAGAAAGATTTTGACTCAAGTGGGTTACATGTGGTAGGCCGTCATTGTAAATAAGAATTTGTTTTTAACTGACTTGCCCAGTTAAATAAAGGTTAAATAAAATAAATAAAATACAAATATATAGTATGTTTGCCATCTGTTTTGAGGGCACCTTTTGCACTTGTATAGTTCTGCAAAAGTTTTTTTCTTCAGCATTGAAATAGTCTAGGCCTGTCTCTCCTTAAAATACAAACACATGCATAGCCTTACATACTGACATACTTCTTTGTCAATTAATTGACGCCACAGTTTTCCTATATGGGCTTGATAGAAAAAAAATGCATTAAGAATGATCCTCTTTCCAGATTGCGAGTGGAACGCACCGCGTCATTACGTTCAGTGTTTCAGCAGGATAGCTTCGAACCATCTGATCCGACGTCAACATGTCTACCCGCCCTCGTTGAGACTGCAAGGAGAAAAAACAACTGGGTAGGAGGGTTTTATGAAGTAATCGTTCGCAGATGTTTGTAATACCAGGGAAAAATCTTATTCCACACTTAGAGAAGTCTATCATGTTGTAAGTCCAGTCCACTGCCGGTATTAGAGGGAATTAAACAAGAGAACAAAGAACAGTATTGACCCATACACACTCATTTTGATCGTATGCAGTGTGCAATTAAGCAAATGAAAAGCTTTGCTATTGTAGGCCTAGGCATACCAGTCATCCTGCAAACTATATTATTTTGCGATAGCACAGAGGATTAATCAAAACGTAGCACATTTGATTGGCACATTGGACCAGGTTATTGCTTCCTACTGCATTTCCACTGATTTGAGGATGGTGAGCTCAACCGGCTGAAAACAAAGTATGTCGCCTATATGTGTTGGCCTATGAGTTGTATCCTTCTATAAATAATACAGCAGCAGGTCAGTTTCATCTCTTTATCACGACTGCCAGTTGATACTATTTCGGACGCCATCTTGACACAGACAGACAAATTATTCATAATTGTCATACTTCGGACTCGTGAAACAAGCCAATTACGTGTTACAATTATCTAATGCAATCGGATGGACTGTAAATCTTCGGCGTGTCCAATCCTCTTCTGATTTACGTTGCTGTAGATGTCACTTGAATTGCATAGCTTCTCGTGAAGAATCCTTTGGTCTGTTGTAGCCTATCTGAGGTCTGTTTACTCACCAACCATGCATTCAAAGGACAAGTAACGATTATTCTTAGGGCAGTTTAAATCCAGTCTACTCTCTAATAAATATTTACCAAGCTGTGATACAGTGGGAAAAAGTGGGAAATAGACATGTGAAATACAACATGTTATGTTACAGGCTTTTATGTTGCAGGCCCAGTCTATAATTGCGCAGGTGACACATTGATAAGTGAAGTAGGCTGTAGACGCAATGTTTTTTTGGTTTCGTTGTAATGTTTGATTAGTGACGTGCATTTCAAAACAAAATGATCTAGCCTATTTATAGAACAATAGGCTATTATTTTCTATCAAAAGTAGGATATTAGTCATATCCAAAATGATTTTATGCAAAGGCTACAGGTTTCATCGTCTGCCCTCAACCCCCGACCCGAAAAAGGCACTTCAGCGCCGCATTTTGATAGGCACGCTATCAATCACACGAACATCCGATAGCTGGGCCCTCTTTCGAGCCTCGACAATCTACCTTCTTCGGACCAACCAGCTTTTAACGTCAAAATACACATTTTTCCCGGCTCCGCTCTGTCTCGGCCTCTTGTGTTTTGGGCGAGAAGAGTGGAATGCCATAATTAACCAATGGAATTTCAAGCCTATATATGCTATTTCTGCCACAATGTTTACATCTTTAGAAGGGTTGGTCATGGAGCCTAAAGAAAGGCTAGTTTTATGTTTACTTAGACCATCAAATTAGAGTAGCCTATAGCTATTATGCAGTTACTAGAAAAATATTTAAAATAGAGATTCACTTTATAGCATGGCAAATGGAGTCACTAGCAGCAATACATAATACACATTGTTATTGTTGAGTATATACCACTTGTGGTTAACTCAGTGGTCTCAATGTTGAGTAATTATTCCACTATACTAGCCTATTAGTAGGCCTACAATCCTTATAATCAAGATAGTGCAGCCTAGTAGTGTGCGCCTAGTCTATTTGTTTATTTAATCCTGGTGATATTGAATAACAACAACAACGATACTAGCCTATAGGTACCAAGATTACACTACTAGCAGGGCTGTTAATGAGGACTTAGCATGTAATAGCAATCATCTAAATGATAGGGCTAATAATAACAGTCTGTAAAAACAGCCTACTAATAATACTATACGTCAAAGTAGCCGTCATGATAATAATAAGATGCCTATAATCAAGGAGGAAAATGACAACAATGAGCTGTGTTGCATGTTGTTGAAGCATGGATACATTTCCTGGTGATTCTGTTGAATAGGTCATAGCCCCCATGAACATACGTTTGACGTAAACAATATAATTTACCCTTATGGCAGCTTATTGCTGACCGAAAAGAACACAACGTAATTATTCGTCTGGCGCACTGCACATAAATCTTCTGTGCACCAAAATAGATATTTAGTTTCATTGTAAGCTGTTTCTTAGACTATATTTATCTCCTACGCGATCACCTATGTCAGAACCCGCATGTTCTAATAGGCTACAAACACGACACAGACAGTTTCTCCTGCGCGTGGGAATGTTTCTGTTTCTACTTGAGGAGCTGTTGTGGATGTATCGCGTGAGTGCTGTTTGACAGGACTCGGGAAGGGAGAGCCCAGGCAAGCCTATAGGCCTTAGTTTGAAATAAAAATTGAGGCCTAGGCTACCTCTAATCAAACAGAACATGCATGATTTCATTTTTACTATAGCTATATAATACTTGTATTTCTATTCGAGGGGAAAAGCTACGGTTTTTTGAAGAATATGTCATACCTTGCAAGCGATATTTTACATTGAATGAGTTTGGTATAGAATAAACCCTTAAAGTCTGCCTCGTATTTTCACTTTAATTATGCAACAAGGTGGTTGACTTTGTTTTTAAAAAAAACAGTGGTTTATTGAATTAATTACATTGTTTACATCTGAAATATGATTTAAATTCCACGTCTCTGGACGGAAGTGCAATTGAGTGGACTAAACAGTTGTTTAAAACACTATCACATACTGAATAAGACCACAAAAATGACAACATAACACTTCATTGCTTTTTTTTTCAAATAAAACATTTGCTTGAACTGCATCCACGACATCAGCCAAACACCATTGGTATTTATATCCAAAGAGAGATAGATGGAGATAGAAAGAGAGACAGGGATAGATTGAGAACGACTTCACATACACCATAGTGTCCAATATTTCTGTTTGATTTACTCTTGGGACAACAACAAACATCCAACCAACAACATCAGACAATGACAAAGTCCCTTACCAAAGGGTGTTGTATCTTCTCCTCTTAAAAATTGAATGTTTTTTTTCTCTTCAAATATCCACTCTCCGTAGCGGCAATTGCACATAAATATTCCATTAAATAACGTGAGAGTACAAATACAAGTCTAGAAGAAGACTTTTTCATCATTTCAAGTCTTTTTTTGAGAGGAGAAGAAGGATATTCACTGTTTGAGTTCCAAAGCCCAGACATGCTGCGGCCAACCAGTCCTTCCTTTGGTTTTCTTGTCATTGCTGCTCGCTGTGTTTTTCAAAACGTCATTCTGTTGGAAACAAGGAAAAATTGGATGTATGTTATTGTTGTCGAGAAATACTACTTTCTTGCCACTTATCACCACTTCTCTCCGGCATTCAAGGCTGTTATTCGGCCTACTGTGGTGTGGGAGCATGAAGTTGTTATTACTAAATTATTAGGAAAATTATAATATATTTACAGACTTTTATAACGCCAGTTTAGAACAGGTATAATTTAGCAACCTTGTCTCCATAAAACCAGTATTACTGTCGCTTATGTCAAAATATTATAGGCCTTAAGAAGGTTGTAGCCTATTGAGTTTCACAGCATAGGCTACTACAAACCTAGATAATAAGCAAATGTATGATCTATAATGTCAAGCTTTGCAGGAGGCTACTCTATGTTTGCATAAGTATGCATAACTGAAATTACGAATTTGTCTTACCACTTCTTTCTTTCTCCTCTCCTCCTTTGCTTCTGTCTTTTTGAAGTCAGCTTTGAAGGCCTCTGCGTCGCCGTTCTGCTCGTCCTTGTCCAGAATGTCCATGAGGTAGGCGATATAACTGGTAGCCAACCTGAGGGTCTTTATTTTGGACAGTTTAGTATCCGCAGGAACATTCGGAATGCAATCCCTGAGCTCGGAGAAGGCGCTGTTGATGCTCTGAGTCCTGCGCCTCTCCTTTCGGTTTGCCGTAGGTCTCCGTTTCACCGGCCGAGGTCCCATCCCGATCCCAGCGACGCCAGCCCCGGGGATACCACCTCCGTAGTGTGCGTGGTCTAACGCCGGGCCCCCGGTGGAGTATTCGGGGCTGTACGAGGGTGCCATACTGTAGTCTGGGGGAGACATCTCCGGGTGGCTTATCAGCCAACCGTGGAAGTAGGGGTTCTCTTCGTGGCAGCGGCTTGCAGCTGCTGCTGCAGCGAAGGAGTAGCCGTCATGATGCATCACCGGATGGTGAGGGAATCCACCAACTAAACTCATGGCGACACAGCAGTAGACCAAAAACTGCGACTAACGAACCACGAAACGAATACGCGTTCGCGCACTCCGATTAATGTCAGGTTCTCCAAAATATTTTTTAGGAAAATAGGCTATTCTCATAAAAAGTAACTTGGTTCAGTTGGTCATTTGAAAAGCACTGCTATTTATATTTGTCCAATATAGACACCTAAACGAAACTTCAGCAATGCATGAGTTTTCAGACGTTCTTTTTTTCTGTTTTGCTGGTCTATGGTGTGGAATATAGAAGAATGTTGTCAGCTACTTACACGTTTTTCTCAATTTGTCCATTCCCAACGTGAGAAAGTTCCTTCTTTTCCATTACGGAGACAGACAGTGCATGTTTCGCCTGATGAACTGCGTCCTCAAGCACTTCGGGTCGAGCTTTTCCCCTTCAAACTCTTTATGGATTCCAGACCAAATTCATTAAATAGGGCGTCAGATAACAAAAAAGCTCTAAATCCCAGCTGCTATAGTGTGCACTGCACGCAATACACAGCCTTTCAGTTGAGCACACAACCAGAATTCATCCGTTTGATCTACATGTCACAGCTTCATCTTTCGAACGACTTGGGTTAATATATGTCGTCAAAACCACTCTGAGCCAATCGCGTCTTAGAGGAGGAGGGACATAACCTACATTGCTGGGTGTTTTCGCTCCTAAATTTCAATGGCCCCTCTTAAGCATTGGCAGCCTCCACATATTTTATTAATGACTATAAGATTGTGAAAAATCCATACACCGCCTAATTAGACTATTGAAATTATAAAATCATCAACAAAATGAGAGGTATGGACGTTTTTTTGCCTTCAAATGTCAACGTTAGGGGCTGTTGTTGTAGGCTAATTTTAAGAATGATAGGCCTATGATTAGTGGTATGCTATTACTATTTGTGGTTTGCACGTTTGATTGTACTCAACAACAACAAAATACGTAGGCATAAAAGTCAAACGCATGATTGATTAGTTTATTCATGAAACTCGTCGTGTCTTGATGTAAAAGTTAGCTTTCAAGGAAATAGGCCTACATGATTTTGTGGGATATGTCACTAGGGTCGATTATTTCGGTCATCAATGCAGCAAGGCATTTATTGTACGCGCATGGAAAGGCGCTAAATCCTTAAACAGGAATATTATTCACAGTAGCCTATGATTTTCACATCTGACACTTTTTCGTATTCATATTAAAAGTGTATATTTGATCTGTCTCAGGTAGGCCAAGTCCCTTATCAATAAACCAAGCGCATTGGTCACAGTCCATATTACTCGTGCAAAACAATTATTAACTCCATTGCATGATCCTACATTGTGTCACATAAACAACAAAATGATGCGAATAGCAAACAACAGAATCATTTAATATGTTATCTGTGTAGAAATAAATACTGCACTTTTTCGACATATTGATTTTAACTGACATGCATTATTGCTCGATTTGCGATCTTCGATAGCAAACTATGCGTAAAGTCATTTTGAGAGTTAAATGAGAGGCAAAACGTAATGGAATCACGTTGGCCCATTCTCACAATGTATCATATATATAAATATATATATATATATAATTTCAAATACAACATATGATATGCCCAGCTTTGACATTTATTTCGTTTTTGTTGTATAATATATTTCGCCCAACTGACTGGCTTTAGAATGTTGGTTGCGTTTTCTATATTAGCACATAAACACTATATATATATATGTGAAATTAAATTGTAATTCTTCATTATATTGCAAATAAATAATGCCTATTTCATTACAGCATTATTTTGGTGCAAATGTGAATATAATAGAGAGATTAACCTTAGGCCTACTCTTCGTAGGACCTTCCTCCAGTACTGGAATAGGCCAATACATAAACCGATAGGCTTGAATGACCAGGGAGAATCCAGCCGATGACGCAATTTAAGCAAAGTAGGCCTGTTTCGCACAGATTGCTGATAAGGTAAACAATTGATTTAAATACTCGACTCATTTTGTTTCAGGGCTCATTTGAACCTTTATTTAGACTCGAGGTTGTTGATGGTCAAGCCCGTATTTATTTATGGTAATCTCAATTGGTATAAAACCAAGTGTATCATTGCACGGTAACTCATAAGAAATTGACACGTAGTCGAGGCTATTGGCCTAAAAATGAACAATGCGTATTTTGATACAGTTCGATACTCATTAACGATGCCTTCGCAAATGAAACTGACTAAATTGCACAGAGAAACCGTTACATTTGCTATGAGGTAAAACCCATTTATTATGTAGAACAATACTACAGATCATATGGGGGTCAGAATAAACGAGTTGGCATACAAGAGCTGTTTTATTTGGACATTCCTCGGCATATCTTATTCAGCCCACACACCGCATGTTGAACGTGTGTGTTTGTGTGGGTGTGTGTGTGTAGCCTAGATATGTGTGTCAGATTAGAGAAAAGGAGAGAGAATGTGTAAAATGAAAAAAAATCCCAAACTCAAAAAGGAAGGCAGAAGGGCCATGATTTATATTTGTTTAAGTGTTGTATGTGGGGGTGGTGGAGTGTCATTCATCTGGCTAAATGGAAGTTCTTTAAGTCATTTAGATGCGTCCAGTCTCTAGTTAATGACACATAATTAGCCTATAGGTCACTTGTTCAGACTCCTGTTACAAACCTCTCCTCTTCTCTTCTCTCTGATTTCCTTTGAAACTGAAACTGAATTTGTATAAATAAATACAAGTTATGCAGAGCCAAATATTTGAGCGTGAGAGAAGTGCTTGATGAACGTGATACATTCGGCGGAACTCAACCGACGATTGGGGAGTGTCTTGGCGAGTGCTATTTGCGTGGCAATTAAATTCAATTAACAAAAACTCTCACTTTTTCCATGCAATTAAGCGAAATAGCCCGACAAATGTAGACATCTCAAAATAATACGACTTAAAAGAATAATAGTTCTATGTTCTATAATCATGGTAATAATACTGTATTTATTTTATATAGCCATTTTCATTACAAAAATAATCTAAAATAATTTGTAAAAACAAACAAAACAAATGTAGAGATCTGACAGGTCTTGGTAATAACCCATAACCTTTATAGGAAAATATTGAGACCTTATTCGGATATCCTGTACTCATACAATATGTCAGTTATTTGTAGGATGGGCTATAAACCTTGAAAATATATATATATATATATATATATATATTTTGAGAATTTCTTGACATCCCAAAACAACCCCAAAATACAAACAGACTAAAATGCATCCCTGCATGGCCACAATACTTAATACCTACAACTAGTATAAAAGCCCATATAGGCCTACAACATGTACAACATATATGCCCTAAAAATAGGTGAAATAGGCTGAAAAGCGGGCACTTCCCCATTTCCCCTCCATACAAGCTCTCATGAGGTCTCATTAGCGAACCATTTGGTATTTCCAAAAATTGCCCAATCCAGCAATGTCTCGTTGGTTGGATTTACAGCAGGGCTGGCCGTTATCGTTGTTGACCCCAGTAAACAAGCTCACATCACCTCTCTCTCTCTCTCCGTCATGACCCATAACAGCAGCAATGGTCTGAGCTATAGCCTAATGCAGGTAGGCCTAAGAAGGTAAGCGTAACAACCGCCTTAACTTAATTTATTTAGGCATTAAGCTCATCCGAAATGTCGACTGATAGAGAACAGGCTAAAAGCTGGATTTAAGGGACTTTTACGAGATTTTAATACAACTCACCTGCTCGTATGAATTACAGCCATTTCGAACCACCTTTTAAATCCCATAAATACGCTTTGAAATGCTTGGCGCTTGTTATTGCGAATGCTTGTCATGTCTAATATACAGGAGGACGAAGTGAGAAAGTTCATTTATTGGGAACAAAAGGCTTGATGCGAAACATCAGAGGGACCATGCAGAGTTCCCTGGCATTGTGCGCATGCAGGCTAGCTAGCTGCCTAAATGAAATTGAATTGTATTTTTACTATAGGCTCTAATATAGGCCCTCTTATACATAATGCACATGAATTAATTAACTATGCATTATATTTTAATTAGGCCATTTAAAATACGTGTTTTGTCTTTTCTTCTTTACGTCTCTGATTAGGCCAAAGTGATATAACTATTGTTTACCTTTCCTCATAAAGCCCAGGGCCTGGCTCGTGTTCACTGTGCAATTACTAATCAATTATACATGACACATAAGAACATGAGTACTAGATAAGTGGTTGTCGAAATATTAACGTTAGAAAGATGTTCAATACCACATACATCGTGGCAAACGTTTGACAACATGAAATATAATGCAGGAATAAACTTTTAATGTATTCATATTTTAAAAGAAAAGGAAAACAAGCACGTCATTCAACAGAGAACCAATGATAATATTAAGACTAAAAATCAAAAACCTTTTTATTTTTTCAAACCACTCAACTAAAAGTTCATTAAATGAACCCCTTTTCAAAACGGCATACATAGGCATTCATATAACCCCTCTTTTTTGTTCTACATTTTATTTGCAAAAGACATTGATTCAAGACTAGAAACACTGAAATACATTTATAAAACCACCATGGAATGTATAATGGCAAATTGTATATAGGATGCGATAAGTTCTCTCGTCAAATTGTGAATGTGTAGAATCCATATAGTGAGACGGAGCTGCAGAGGCAGCTACTCTCCCACACTCCAACACATTATCCTGCTATAGTCAGTCAGTAGTGTGGCCAGTGCTGGCCGGGTAGCTCAAGGAGGTGAACATGGCTAGGGTAGCATTGCGTGACTGGAAACCACTTAAGTTAGTCTTTAGCAATTTTCTTATGATGTTAATTCTGAATTTCCTCAGTTTTATCTGTGAGTAAATATCAATAAACTCAGGGTCAAAGTCAAAACACAACTCGATCACAAGTTAGCAAAATCCATCTATCCCGTTCACACATTTGTACACATGATGTGATACATCGTTTTTCCTTAAAAGTTGAATTATCATAAACAATGACTGAAGTCAAACATATCTGTCGAACTACCTGTATTGGGTCAGAACCTGTTTTGGGAACTTTCTCTTTTCCTTCAACAACTCCCTTCTCCTGTCCTCTGTCCTCCCTTCTCTCTCATCCATAATAGTTATCTGTAGTAATCATCACTTCCTTAGCCTCTGTCACTCAGCACCTGTTCTCCCCCATCACCTCATTGATCATCCCTACACACTACACACTACTGTCTGTGTGAATTGCTGAAGTTCGCCCTATAACTTTCTCATAGGTCTCTTTCTCTGATTATCTCTGTCCCTCTCTGTCTGTGTCTGTCTGTCTGTCTGTCTGTCTGTCTGTCTGTCTGTCTGTCTGTCTGTCTGTCTGTCTGTCTGTCTGTCTGTCTGTCTGTCTGTCTGTCTGTCTGTCTGTCTGTCTGTCTGTCTGTCTGTCTGTCTGTCTGTCTGTCTGTCTGTCTGTCTGTCTCTCTCTCTCTCTCTCTCTCTCTCTCTCTCTGTCTCTCTGTGTCTCCCTCTGTCTCTCTCTCTTTGATTATCTCTGTCGCTTTCTCTCTCTCCCAATTACATTTTAATATCAATTTATGGGCTTTATTGGCATGGGAAATATATGTTAACATTGCCAAAGCAAGTCAATTAGATAATAAACAAAAGTGAAATTAACAATACAAATGAACAGTAAACATTACCCTCACAAAAGTTCCAAAATAATGAATACATTATAAATGTCATATTATGTGCAAATAGTTAAAGTACAAAAGGGAAAATAAATAAACTAAATATGGGTTGTATTTACTCTCTCTCTCTCTCTCTCTCTCTCAGGCCAGACCTTGCTGGAGAACAATGGAGGAGAGAGGAGAAGGCAGGACTATCTGCCCATTGTGTTACAGTACCTCTACACCTCTTCCACCCCGCTCAACCCTTATCTACACTCCCGGTCCAGTGTTTGGATCGACTTTCCCACTCTTTTTTCCCTCTCTCTCCTCCTCCTCCTCTTCCTCCTCTTCTTCTTTCCATAACCACTCACTTCTGATCACTCACCCCCTTTCTCTCACTCTTTCCCCCCCTCTCTCCAAGGGCCAGGTTCAAAGCCGTACTCCTCACCTCTCCCACACCAACTTCCACCCCCTAACCCCTCTCCCTCTCCTCCTCTCTCCCATTGTCCCTCCTATCGTCCTCTGGGTGTCTATCTCATTGTGTAAGCCTGAGGTGTGGGAGACATGGTGACCCCAAACACATAGTTAATCCACTGTGCTTACTGTGCTTTGCGGCCAGGCGTTTTGTCATTGTCCACCACTAAGCACCGGAGATAGAAACCGTACAGAATCCTTACAGAGGGTAAAATGAGAGTACAGCTTCAACGTGTGGGAATTGCGGAAATCCAACATGAGTGACATTAGCGTTCTTTGCTTTCAAAGTCCGGACGAACAAGCCCATACAGTGGGGCAAAAAAGCATTTAGTCAGCCATCAATTGTGCAAGTTCTCCCACTTAAAAAGATGAGAGAGGCCTGTAATTTTCATCATAGGTACACTTCAACTATGACAGACAAAATGAGAAAATAAAATCCAGAAAATCACATTGTAGGATTTTTAATGAATCGAGGGAGATTATCAGTGGTCTTGTATGTCTTCCATTTCCTAATAATTGCTCCCACAGTTGATTTCTTCAAACCAAGCTGCTTACCTATTGCAGGTTCAGTCTTCCCAGCCTGGTGCAGGTCTACAATTTTGTTTCTGGTGTCCTTTGACAGCTTTTTGGTCTTGGCCATAGTGGAGTTTGGAGTGTGACTGTTTGAGGTTGTGGACAGGTGTCTTTTATACTGATAACAAGTTCAAACAGGTGCCATTAATACAGGTAACGAGTGGAGGACAAAGGAGCCTCTTAAAGAAGAAGTTACAGGTCTGTGAGAGCCAGCAATCTTGCTTGTTTGTAGGTGAACAAATACTTATTTTCCACCATAATTTGCAAATAAATTCATAAAAAATCCTACAATGTGATTTTCTGGATTGTTCTCTCTCATTTTGCCTGTCATAGTTGAAGTGTACCTATGATGAACATTACAGGCCTCTCTCATCTTTTTACGTGGGAGAACTTGCACAATTGGTGGCTGACTAAATACTTTTTTGCCCCACTGTACATGGTAATCCCCACAAACTGATCGAGGTATGAGCTATCTGCTCACGTTCAAACGCTAACGCCCATTACCCAGAACCCCCACGTGTTTCTCATTTTTGTTTATTCAATATCCATAATCAATCTCCTGCAAAATGAAATGAAGGAAAAAATCATTATACTGTTGTGGAAGACTAATTTACTAAGACTGTCTGTGAGTCTGGTTTCTCATCACTGTTTGTCTTATTGTGTTGATGTGCTATTACTGCTCACTAAAGCAATTTCACTCCTCCTGTCTCCCTCTGACACACACACACACACACACACACACACACACACACACACACACACACACACACACACACACACACACACACACACACACACACCAGACTCACTACGGGCTCACCTTCTGTAGTTTCTGGTAGCCGGCAGCCATTTTGCACGAGTACAGGGTTCATTTGAGAGACTTAAATTCAGAAATTAAATTCATAACTCAGGATTCCCGGCTAACACAATACTACTAACCAGTTTATGCAAGACATTCCAAATCCAATCTGTTCTGCTGCCCTAATCAGAACCATATGTTTGTAGTGTTGTAGTAGTGTACCATTACTGGTCTGGACTCAAAACAACATGAAGCCTCTGATACATCTACTCTAACTGTACTGGGGGAGGGGGGGTGGCCAGTTACTTTCAGCTCCACTGTCTTCCTTATGGTGGCTTTTTCCTCAAACTTTTCGTCAATATATTTTCGTTTTGTCTTTGAATCGATACATAAGGTGTGGATGTGTTCAACGGTGAATAAAATGATATTTATTTGTATATTTTATTTGTTGTTGAGCTTTGGATATGCTAATATAACCCCCTGTTTCCTTTGTTGTAGTAGTCACTTCCTGTGTGTGTGTGTGTGTGTGTTTGTGTGTGCTTGTGTGTGGTTGTTTGCGTGCACGCGTCGGTGTGTGTGTATGCGTGGGAAAAATGGACTCATCTGAGGAAAAAGGTTGTACTCATCAGTACCATGTACATGTTGTACAGCCAACAATGACCTAAATCTGCTCCTACCTGACGGTGTTCCCCCCCCCCCCCCCTCCCCCATCTCCTCTCTTATCAATCTTCTTTGCCATAACTAATGATGCAGGGAAGCGGGGTGAGTTCTCTCTCTCTCACGTACCATGCTATTTCACACACAAGAAAGGTTGTTTAGCTTTAGTCTGATCCCAGACCTGTTTGTGTTGTGTAGCCATCTCCCATGATCAATGTTGTATCAAAAATGACCATAGGAGTTAGCAAGACAATACAAAGAGGTCTGGGACCAGGCTAGTTTAGCTGACCATGTCATAGACTGCAACTGTTTTCCCTAAAACAATGACTTTTTCTTATTTTGCCTTACAAACATTGAACATATGAATTTACACTGGACAGTACCTACATACATGAATACTAGAGTTATGGATTTGCACTTATGATGACATTTAAAGGAAATCAAAACGTTGTGTCAAACATTGAGTTCATTGAGATCCTTTAACCGATTTCCGTATGTCTCTCAATGTTTGACTTTCATTGAAATGCTACATGATTAGAGTGTGTAGCTACACTCAACATCCACCGCTTCACTAGATGCTTGATGGGAAGCACCAACTAGGAGGGTGACCTCGTTTGCAATTCATCTCTCATTAAAGGCCCAACATGCCGCTAACGCCAAGCGAAGCTGGACCTCTGTGTTTTCCATTTGGTTTTTAGTTTTCTCTTCCTTTAAAGAATAACTGGAGAACTGACTGGTATGCACCTGTAAGGCTGACAGACAGAACCAGCACTAAGACTCAATTGGCATGTTGGAATGGTGTGAAGTCACTGGCTGAGACCTTGTTAATCACACTCCCACTCATGCACACCACACACACACACACACACACACACACACACTCCGTTTCCCCTCCCTCTCTCCTCTCCCTCTCCAACTGCAATACCAACCTGTTTCACTATGTATGGAACATATTACACAGATAATTCACATTGTGTGTGTGTGTGTGTGTGTGTGTGTGTGTGTGTGTGTGTGTGTGAGGGATATGATGAGGGTCACCCACTAATAGTGGTTGTTTCCCTTCTGGTGTGTATGAAGCATCTGTCTGGTTGGGATTTTCCTCCTTGGGGCCTGCTTGTCATCCTGGTTTTAGATCAGAAAAGTCCACCGTTGTGTGTGTGGAATGAATCTTTTCCAAACCCCTCCTCTCCTCTCTCTCTCTCTTCCCTGAATGAAAACAAACAGGCATTAGTGTGTTATTATGAGCTTTCACAGCTCATTGATGTGTTTTTAATGCATCTGATGCATAATTACTGCAGCCTTCACCTCGTATTAAACGTGATCGCACCGATGGAGGGAGGAATGGAGGGAGGATAGAGGGAGGGAGGAATGGAGGGAGGATAGAGGGAGGGAGGAATGGAGGGAGGATAGAGGGAGGGAGGAATGGATGGATGGAACAGGGCTGGTGTTTTCATGGCTCCAGAGTGTAGCCAAGGCCCATTAGGCTCTGGAGATCCTAGGGAGGGGAGATGCTCAGCGTGTGCTTCATCACATTAACCTGACCAGACAGACACCCTCCTCCTTTTTTCTCTTCCTCCCTTCTCTGCTACTAAGATATACAATTAAACAACTCATTCTCTCTCTCTCTTTCTTTCTCTCTCTCTCTCTCTCTCTCTCTCTGACCCACTCTCTCTCTCTGACCCACTCTCTCTCTCTGACCCACTCCCTCTCCAGACAGTCACTCTGACTGCTACTCTCAGGTCTCCCATAAGACATATTACCTCCCCTGGCCTCTTCTAGCTTACACGCTTAGAAAAAAAGGTGCTATCTAGAACCTACAAGTGTTTTTTGGCTAGCTCTACAGGATAATCATTTGAAGAACCTTTTTTGGTTTCAGGTAGAACCATTTTGGTTCCTCTCCACAAAGGGTTCTACATGGAAGCCAAAAGGGTTCTACCTGGAACCAAAACGGATCTCCCTCCCTCTCTCCCCCCCTCCCGCTCTCCTGCTAAGATATACAATTAAACAACTCCTGTTTTGGGAACTCTCTATTTTCCTTCAACAACTCCCTTCTCCTCTCCTCTGTCCTCCCTTCTCTCTCATCCATAATAGTTATCTATAGTAATCATCACTCCCTTAGCCTCTGTCACTCAGCACCTGTTCTCCCCCATCACCTCATTGATCATCCCTACATACTACACACTACTGTCTGTGTGAATTGCTGAAGTTTGCTATATATCTTTCTCTCTCTGTGTGTATGTGTCTCTCTCTCTCTCTCGCTCTCAATTCCATTTCAATTTCAGGAGCTTTATTGGCATGGGAAGTGAAATGGATAAACAAAAGTGAAATAAACAATAAAGAGTGAACAGTAAATATTACACTCACACAAGTTCCAAAAGAATGAAGACATTTCAATGTTATATTATGTCTATATACAGTGTCTTAACGATGTGCAAATAGTTTAAGTATAAAAGGGAAAATAAATAAACATACATATGGGTTGTATTTATAATGGTGTTTGTTCTTCACTGGTTGCCCTTTTCTTGAGGCAACAGGTCACAAATCTTGCTGCTGTGATTGTACACTGTGGTATTTCACCCAGTAGATATGGGAGTTTATCAAAATTAGATTTTTTTCAAATTCTTTGTGGGTCTGTATAATCTGAGGGAAATATGTGTCTCTAATATGGTCATACATTTGGCAGGAGGTTAGGAAGTGCAGCTCAGTTTCCACCTCATTTTGCGAGCAGTGTGCACATAGCGTGTCTTCTCTTGAGAGACAGGTCTACCTACTGCAACCTTTGTCAATAGCAAGGGTATGCTCACTGAGTTTGTACATAGTCAAAGATTTCCTTAATTTTGGGTCAGTAAGTCACAGTGGTCAAGTATTCTGCCAATGTGTACATTCTAGTTTGCTGTTTTTTTTTGTTAATTCTTTCCAATGTGTCAAGTAATTCTCTTTTTGTTTTCTCATGATTTGGTTGTGTCTAATTGTGTTGCTGTCCTGGGGCTCTGTGGGGTCTGTTTGTGTTTGTTAACAGAGCCCCAGGACCAGTTTGCTAAGTGGACTCTTCTCCAGGTTCATCTCACTGTAGGTTTTGTTATGGAAGGTTTGGGAATCACTTCCTTTTAGCTGGTTGTAGATTTCAATTAACAGCTCTTTTCTGGATTTGGATAATTAGTGGGTATCGGCCTAATTCTGCTCTGCATGTATTATTTGGTGTTTTACGTGGTACACAGAGGATCTTTTTGCAGAATTCTGCATACAGAGTCTCAATCTGGTGTTTGTCCCATTTAGTGAATTCTTGGTTGGTGAGCGGACCCCAGACCTCACAACCATAAAGGGCAATGGGTTCTACAACTGATTCAAGTATTTTTTAGCCAGATCCTAATTGGTATGTCAAATTGTATGTTCCTTTTGATGGCATAGAAGGCCCTTCTTGTCTTGTCTCTAAGAGCACTGATGTTTAGGCCGAAGTATGTAAAAAAAAAAAGAAGTTGTGTGCTCTAGGGCAACTGTGTTGAGATGGAATTTGTATTTGTGGTCCTGGGAACTGGACCTTTTTTGGAACACCATTATTTGTGTCTTACTGAGATTTACTGGCAGGGCCCAGGTCTGGCAGAATCTGTGCAGAAGATCTAGGTACTGCTGTAGGCCTTCCTTGGTTGGTGACAGAAGCACCAGATCATCAGCAAACAGTAGACATTTGACTTCAGGTTCTATTAGGGTGAAGCCGGGTGCTGCAGACTGTTCTAGTGCCCTCACAAATTCGTTGATATATATGTTGAAGAGGGTGGGATTTAAGCTGCATCCCTGTCTCACCCCACAACCTATGGAAAGAAATGTTAGTATTCTTTTGCCAATTTTAACCTCACAAATGTTATAATGTCGTATGTTTTTCCCCCCAACACCACTTTCCATCAATTTGTATAGGAGACCCTCATGCCAAATTGAGTCCAAAGCTTTTTTGAAGTCAACAAAGAATGAGAAGACTTGGCCTTTGTTTTGTTTGTTTGTCAATTAGGGTGTGCAGGGAGAATACGTGGTCTGTCGTATGGTAATTTGATAAAAAGCCAATTTGACATTTGCTCAGTACATTGTTTTCGCTGAGGAAATGTACAAGTCTGGTGTTAACGATAATGCAGATGATTTTACCAAGGTTGCTGTTGTCGCATATCACACAGTAGTTATTGGGGTCATATTTGTCTCCACTTTTGAGGTTGGTCCTTAGTTCCAAATATTGGGGAAGATACTAGAGCTGAGGATGATGTCAAAGAGTTTAAGTGTAGCCAAATTTAAATTGCGGTCTGTAGTTTTATCATTAAATTTAGGATATCATCAACACCATTGTCCTGTAGTTCATTCAATGTAATTTGAGAATCCAGTGGGTTCTGGTAGTCTTTAATAGCTGATTCTCAGATTTGTAATTGATTATGTATATGTTTTTGCTGTATGTTCTTTGTTATAGGGCCAAAAAGATCTCAGTTTGGATAGGTTTCTCAATGTCTTTCTTAGGTTTCTACATTCTTCATCAAACCATTTGTCATTGTTGTTCATTTTCTTATGTTGTCTGCTTGAGATTTTTGGATTTGATAAGGAAGCTGAAAGGTCATTCTTACTGTTTAGGCTTTCTACTGCCAAGTTCACACCTTCACTATTACAGTGAAATGCTTTGTCCAGGACGTTGTCTAAAAGGCATTGAATTTGTTGTTGCCTAATTGTTTTTTAGTTGGTTTCTACACTACTTTCCTTCCATCTATAGCATTTCTTAATATTGTGGAGTTCCTTTGGCTTTGATGCCAAACTGAGTATGACTGAGTATTGCTCTGTTCAGGTAGACTTTGATTTTGCTGTGATTTGATAGGGGTGTTAGTGGGCTAAATGTGAACGCTCTGAGAGACTCTGGGTTGAGGTCAGTGATAAAGTAATCTACAGTTTCTCGCTTTCTTGCTCTCTCTTTTTCTCTACCTGGAACCAAAAAGAGGGTTCTCCTATGGGGATAGCCGAATAACCCTTTTGGAACCCTTTCTTCTAAGAGTGTACCCTTGACCAATAATACTGTGAGTCAGAGTTCACACAGCCTTTTACTCAGAGGGCTGAGAGCAAGACAGTGGAATTACTCTGATATAAACCTTTGATACTAGTCAAACCACAGGTATCCCACGGACATTGCTACCCTGTTATTTGGCCATTACGTGTGTATTGTGTAAACGTTTGTGGTCAAGGAAGTTCATTAAGAGTGAACTCACAGTGAAGAAACACTGCATATCAGGTGTGTGTGTGTGTGTGTGTGTGTGTGCGTGTGTATGTATATACACTGAACAAAAACATAAACGCAACATACAACAATTTTAAAGATTTGACTGAGTTACAGTTCATTTAAGGAAATCAGTCAATTTAAATAAATTCATTAGGCCCTAATCTATGCATTTTACATGACTGGGTATACAGATATGCATTTGTTTGTCACAGATACCTTAAAAAGAAAGTAGGGGCGTGGATCAGAAAACCAGTCAGTATCTGGTGTGACCACCATTTGCCTCATGCAGCGCAAACCATCTCCTTCGCATAGAGTTGACCAGGCTGTTGATTGTGGCCTGTGGAATGTTATCCCACTCCTCTTCAATGGCTGTGTGAAGTTGCTGGATATTGGCGGGAACTGGAACGTGCCGTCGTACACGTCGATCCAGGGCATCCCAAACATGCTCAATGGCTGACATGGCTGGTGTGTATGCAGGCCATGGAATAAACTGTTTAAATGTGTGTGTATGTGTGCATCTGTGTGTTTATGTATGTGTGTGTGTGTGTGTGTGTGTGTGGTTCTGTGTGTGTATGTGCACGTGCCAGCCATCCAGACATCATCGCCCAGCCCAGAGCAGTGCAATCCGTGCACACAAAAGTGCCAGGCGTGAATTTACGACCACCTGATGGATTTACACCCGTCTCCCCCATTATTGTGTACATTACCTCGGCCCAAGTTATGTCATGGTGTTAGAGAGATTGAGCGAAAGGATAACAGTACATAAAAACGACTTCCTCAGCGGTGAGAACCTCAGGGCTGCACGGGGGAGACAATGCAAGAAGAGACCCTCCTCCCTTTGACGTTGAGGGAGAAACAGACCGTCCTTGTAAAACTAGCTTCTAGACAAGTCTGCAGAGATCAGAGACACTAGTGTAAAAAAATCCTACACACTAGCCACTCCGGGTTGTGTTTGTCTGTACAAGTCAGGGGGAAAATGAGCTGAAATGTTGTAAAGTTCTTCCCTTAAGTGCTAAATGGATAAACAGCAGTATAATTCGTCATAAATAGTGGAGCCTTCGCTGTAACACCAATGATTTTGTTGTTTGAGGAAGGAATCTCAATGGCTGGGATGTTGACAATAAATACTGTATAATGTTACTATCAATGATAAAGGGGTTGCAAGGTGTCACGGCGTAAAACATTGAAATTTAATTGAAAAACTTTATTAAACTTAAAACTGTACAACAACAAAAATAGATACAGGTAACATCCGACCTGAGAAAAAGGTGGTGTTGCTGCTGTTGTACGTCAATGGCCCATTTGTTGTGCGCATTCTATGTGCGTGGCTGACAGTGAAGTATTTCCCTGGTAATTGGCTGTTTTAAAGGGCGGTATTTTCCGTCTGTTAACATCAGTAAATAGGTGGACAACAGAAAGAGGAAAGAGAGGGTCGTAGCAGAATCAGCCAAGCCATCGCAGGTCATAGTCAGCGTAGGCCAACTAATGTATTGGAAAGTCAACCAGGTACCAGGTACCAGGTTCTAATCCCTGTCATACATGCCAAGTGTCGTATAGCCTAGTTCTCTCATGATTTGTCACCACAGTTTAATTAACCCATTTGACTCATAATCTTGCTGATGAGAAGACAGAGTGTGAGGAGAGAGAACCTCAGGTCTGAGAAAAGCATTGTGCACCTGGAAACAACTGTTTTTAAGGTTATTTGCTCAGGACAACCTGGCTACGAGACTACTACTCTCTCTGCTCATTGTATACGCTTTCTGCAAACCGTAAGCCATGCCAGTAGCTTGTTTACCGTCTTGGAAAAGAGACGAGCAAAGGTCTAGTAGCTGCCACTGTGTAGAGAGAGAGACAGAGAGAGAGAGAGAGACAGAGTGAGAGAGATAGAAAGACAGAGCGAGAGAGAGAGAGAGACAGAGGGAGACCGACAGAAAGAGAGACAGACAGAGAGACCCAGAGACACAGAGAGACAGAGAGACAGAGAGACAGAGAGAGAGAGAAAGAGACAGAGAGAGACGGAGAGAGAGACGGAGAGAGAGAGTATGTCAGTAAAGTGGTAGAGTGCTGCCCTCACCTCAGCTGCTCTTGGCACTCTGTCTGGTTCCTAATGACACGGGGTCTATTCAGGGAACAACCAAGCCTCACACATCCCCTCAAGTGCTGCGGTATTAACTCACACACACTCACACATACACGCGCAGGCAGGCACATACACACACACACCCAGGCAGAAACACCCAAGCAGACACACATACATACACACACACAAGTCCCTCTTTCCCCTGAGTCAATAATATGACTGAAAAAGGTAAGATGGGGCCAAGGGAGAGAGGAAGATGAAGACGTCTGAATATCCCATCCATCAATCCTCCGGCACATATCCCGTCAAATAAACACTAAAACAATTTACTGGAAATGTACACAGTGGAAGTGCCAACGTTAACACTTCTTAGAAGCTGGCCGGCCGCCAGATCATTTCTCAGCGGCAATATTTAATGTGAACTGAACTGAGATGTCCCCTTTCCATTTGAAGTCAGCCTGAAGGGAATAACACACAGCTTTTCTATATTAGGCAGCAGTCTGATGCCCAGCAATCTTCTCTATGAATGTGTCCAAAATGGCACCCAATTTCCCTATATAGTGCACTGCTTTTGAACAGACTCCCATAGGTCCTGGTCAAAAGTAGTGCACTAAATAGGGAATAGGGTGCCATTTGGGACGAGATCCTTTAGTGCACCTCAGATGATGGATTGGGCCTTCATTTGTATAAGCACCATGTGGCAGTTTTAGTGTTCTTACTATAAATTTGCCATATACTTCCATTGGCATTTCATGTGATGTTGGGAAGAAACAAATTACACACCGGACTTTATTTCTATGCTTTAATAGTCCGAATCTGTCAGAAACACGATGAGTGTTGCCGGGGAGGGAGTTAGGCTAGCGCCTCACGGTAATGTGAGTCATGGCAAAGCTCCAGGTCTTCCCAAGACACTGTGTATGTGTAGGTGTGTAGGTGTGTGGACACAGTGTGCCTGTGTTGCTCTGAGGGTCTATATGAGAGGTTGAGAGTGACACCCCCATGAGGGGTGAAACAATGTTCCTTCACGCACACTGCGGACCGCGCTACAGAAATCACACTCAAAAAGGCATTGCTCCTCTGACACCCTAAGCTCCCCCTCACCTCCTCCGTACCCCTTAATGAATGATTCTAGGTTTAGAAGCAATTTGGCAAGGGGATGGGGTCGGAAAAAATATATTGTAAATGTACTCAGGACACACTTTGGCACAGCATCAATAACACATAGCTCATAAGAGTGCTTCCCTAAGCATCCCTCCCTCCCCAACAATGGATGGATGGTATTAAAGATGAAAAGTTTCCACAAGGCTTTCGACAGAGCGCTTCTCTCCCTCTCTCTCCCTGGACAGTGGCGACAAACAGTCCAAGTCATCATCCAGACAACATCACTGAGGAAGTGGCAGTGAGGAAGTGTGAATAGTCATGTTGACATCTGAGAAAGAACAGAGGGAATTAAAAAGTAATCCATTCCGGTTTATCATATCGTAATTCCCTCAGGATTATTAATGGGTGACGCAGAATTGGAAGGATGAATGGTGGAATTGAAACAAGTCTCACAAAGAAGCCAGTTGAAAGAGTTGTAACTTGAACAGATGAATCTGAGAGTGTGGAGCAACACAACGCCCCATTAGTACATTATTTGGGCGAATGCTAAACATTCTTTCCTCAGGCCTTTGAACCCGCAAAGTCCTGGAGTCTTGCCTAAAAGCAGCACTTTTCAAGCTGTCAGAAAGAACCACGAGAGGTCACGCGTGTGTGTGATGCGAGAACTAACTAACGTGTCAGAGGAGAGGACGGATAAGATGTCTTGTACATACAGTAGATAACCGTTGAACCTTACTGTGGGAACGACCATCATTGACTTGACTCAGGTGTTAGTAACGAGTTGGCAGAAAAGTACCAGAAGTGTTTTATTTCAAATCTGACTTGTCAACTCCAACATTTGATGTAATGTGTGAGTGTGTGGGGGGAAATTAATGCACACCTATTTGCACGTGTGTGTGTGTGTGTGTGTGTGTGTGTGCTATTTTAGAATTTGATATCCACTCCTGTAAACCCCTCCTCCTGCCAGGACACCAGCGATTCAAGAGGTGAAATATGAACCGTTCTAATACCTTTTATTTATTATTTATCTTTTTTTGTACTTTTACCCCTTTTTCTCCCCAATTTCATGATATCTAAATTGGTAGTTACAGTCTTGTCTCATCACTGCAACTCCCGTATTGGCTCGGGAGAAGCGAATGTCGAGGTGAAGGTCGAGAGCCATGAGCCCCCCGGAAACACGACCCGCCAAGCCGCACTGCTTCTTGACACACTGCTCGCCCAACCCAGGAGCAAGCCACACCAATGTGTCGGAGGAAACACCGTCCAGCTGGCGACCGAAGTCAGTGGGCATGCGCCCGGCCCGCCACAAGGAGTCGCTAGAGCGCGATGAGACAATGACATCCTAGCCGGCCAAACCCTCCCCTAAACCGGACGACGCCTCATGGGTCTCTCGGTTGCGACCAGCTGCGACGCGGCCCGGGATCGAACCCGGATCTGTAGTGACACCTTAGAAAGCTGCGCCACTCGGGAGGCCAACATTGTAATACCTAATCATTTCTGGTATCATGTTCAACAGGGGCATTCCAATGTATTTCTGCCTCACACACATACGGTCCTCATGCATGCCAGTCATGATCAGAAGACTGTGTGGAAGTAAGCAGGGCACCCCTAGTTTTTTGCAGTCCTGTGTGAATCTTTAAAAATATACTTTGGTCTAAGTTACTGTGTGTGGATTCCATATGCGGAAAGGAATGTAAGGAAAGGTACGTTAACAGAGACATCTGTATGGAGCAGACTGTCCCATTTTAACTGCAACATAAAACTATGTTAAGATAGTGGAAACACCCACCATAAACTACAGCAAACTGCAGCGTAGGCTATTGTAGTCAACCCATCGATCCAAATACTCAAGTCCTGCATTGAAAGTGCCCAACCAATACCTTTACTTACAAAGAACGCAGTCATCAGATATCAGACATCAGAGCTGTTTAAAAGCTCCTATAGCATTTGAGGGCCCACAAAAGCCAAGGGATCGACAAAGAAACAGACGAAACAAGACATCCATCATTCCTTAATGATTTATGAGAAGCTATTTAATATTATGACACAGTTTACAAAAACTACAAGCGCTTGATGTTTATTTTACGATCCCACTTGTCTTCAGAATCGTCCCAAATTCCTAACACTTGTGGTGTTTATGTCTATACGTCTTCATTCCCTTTTCCACGAGTTATTCCAATAGAATAGCACAACAGATCCAAAGCATTGACTTCATCATTTGTGAGGGGAAAGTTAAGATACATTTAGTTTTGAAGCTCATCTGAAAAGTATTAAAAGTTCTCAGGACGTTGGAACTCGACAGATAACAAACGGACAGTTATTTTGGAGTTTGTCATCACAGAAGAAGGAAGTTGACGCAACGTGTCTTAAAAAGCTGTTTTATGGGTCAGAATCATTTGTTGATTCAAACGAAAACAAACTTTTTTTTTTTTATTGTTCCATTAAACAAAAGCAGACTCTGAGTTATTTTAGGCTGAGCTGGTGGCAAACCACTCAAAAACAGACCTGCGATATTCCAAACGTGATGGTGGTTAACCACAATAACCTAATCAAAGAACCATAAAGGATACGTCAGCTTAAACCTCTCGTTAAACAATCACATTGTTTATCATTACACATTGGAATGATAAAGTGCCTCCTCACTGACCCTATTTCCACACACATAAACCGAGTTCCCAACCCCACACAAAATATCTGTTTGTCCGTTTGTTTTTGTAATTTCTTCCAACTGCAATTATTTTGCGATATTTAGCCACGTTTTATCCCACACTCACGAAACACACAATGAATAGAGTGATGTCACAATGTTATTACCATAAGAGGTCCTACTACTACCTATGGAGAAGGACGATTGTGGGCTAGCTACGGTCATTACAGATGTAGGACCTTCATTTGAGCCAGTTTCCAAAGCAGGAAAGGAATCCTGCAGCAACAGGAAATGTGAAATATTATGTGGATTATAATTACTGGATGTTTTTGTAGGGGTTGATGCATTTTGTTTTGTAAGGGAAAATTAAATCTGTAATCTAAAAGTGGAAATTACAAACTTTAGAAGGCTTTTTAAACTTCAAGTACACTATAAGTTTAAAATGCCATGCATTTTGCATACCTGACGCTGTGTCATCTTGAACACATTATTGTTAGCTATATACAGTGCCTTGCGAAAGTATTCGGCCCCCTTGAACTTTGCGACCTTTTGCCACATTTCAGGCTTCAAACATAAAGATATAAAACTGTATTTTTTTGTGAAGAATCAACAACAAGTGGGACACAATCATGAAGTGGAACGACATTTATTGGATATTTCAAACTTTTTTAACAAATCAAAAACTTAAAAATTGGGCGTGCAAAATTATTCAGCCCCCTTAAGTTAATACTTTGTAGCGCCACCTTTTGCTGCGATTACAGCTGTAAGTCGCTTGGGGTATGTCTCTATCAGTTTTGCACATCGAGAGACTGACATTTTTTCCCATTCCTCCTTGCAAAACAGCTCGAGCTCAGTGAGGTTGGATGGAGAGCATTTGTGAACAGCAGTTTTCAGTTCTTTCCACAGATTCTCGATTGGGATTCAGGTCTGGACTTTGACTTGGCCATTCTAACACCTGGATATGTTTATTTTTGAACCATTCCATTGTAGATTTTGCTTTATGTTTTGGATCATTGTCTTGTTGGAAGACAAATCTCCGTCCCAGTCTCAGGTCTTTTGCAGACTCCATCAGGTTTTCTTCCAGAATGGTCCTGTATTTGGCTCCATCCATCTTCCCATCAATTTTAACCATCTTCCCTGTCCCTGCTGAAGAAAAGCAGGCCCAAACCATGATGCTGCCACCACCATGTTTGACAGTGGGGATGGTGTGTTCAGCTGTGTTGCTTTTACGCCAAACATAACGTTTTGCATTGTTGCCAAAATGTTCAATTTTGGTTTCATCTGACCAGAGCACCTTCTTCCACATGTTTGGTGTGTCTCCGAGGTGGCTTGTGGTAAACTTTACCACACTTTTTATGGATATCTTTAAGAAATGGCTTTCTTCTTGCCACTCTTCCATAAAGGCCAGATTTGTGCAATATACGACTGATTGTTGTCCTATGGACAGAGTCTCCCACACCAGCTGTAAATCTCTGCAGTTCATCCAGAGTGATCATGGGCCTCTTGGCTGCATCTCTGATCAGTCTTCTCCTTGTATGAGCTGAAAGTTTAGAGGGACGGCCAGGTCTTGGTAGATTTGCAGTGGTCTGATACGCCTTCCATTTCAATATTATCGCTTGCAAAGTGCTCCTTGGGATGTTTAAAGCTTGGGAAATCTTTTTGTATCCAAATCCGGCTTTAAACTTCTTCACAACAGTATCTCGGACCTGCCTGGTGTGTTCGTTGTTCTTCATGATGCTCTCTGCACATTTAACGGACCTCTGAGACTATCACAGTGCAGGTGCATTTATACGGAGACTTGATTACACACAGGTGGATTGTATTTATCATCATTAGTCATTTAGGTCAACATTGGATCATTCAGAGATCCTCACTGAACTTCTGGAGAGAGTTTGCTGCACTGAAAGTAAAGGGGCTGAATAATTTTGCACGCCCAATTTTTCAGTTTTTGATTTGTTAAAAAAGTTTAAAATATCCAATAAATGTCGTTCCACTTCATGATTGTGTCCCACTTGTTGTTGATTCTTCACAAAAAAATACAGTTTTATATCTTTATGTTTGAAGGCAAAAGGTCGCAAAGTTCAAGGGGGCCGAATACTTTCGCAAGGCACTGTAGCTAAGGGGCAAAATGCCAAAATATGTCACCATCATTGAGCGTAGCTCTTCCTTCTAGTATGGGGTGAATTCGGAATAAGTGGGACACTTTTTGCATTTCCGTCTTCTGTAACCTCTTTCGACATCTCTCCAACATATTAGCCCAACACAATACATTTTTTGAAATCCTCAAGATGTTTTCTAATCACCAAAAAATATATATATATATATTATGTTGACAGGAGGCACGACACCCATTTATGTACACCAAGTCAAAACCATATTTTCAGTTTGCATTTGGTAGACTGGGACAGCAGATTAGATAAACTGGGACACCATTATTATAGTCCTAATTGGACCCGATGACAATGAAATTCCATTTTGTGTGACTAAGAAACATCTGAGGATTTCAGAAATGTATCATGTGTTGGGCTAATATGTTGGATAGATGTCTGAAGAGATGACAGAGGAGAGAAATGCAAAAAGTGTCCCACTTTTTCTGAATTCACTCAAATAACAGTACTAATAACAATATTAATAACAGTACTACAAGAAAACAATGAACAGGATCTAGTACTACAAGAACCAGAGCCCTGCCTAACCAAAGTACAGGGGGTCCCTAATGTAAACTGGACCTTTCCTCCATTGGGAAAGCCTATAAGTGCCACGCCTGCTCCTGCTCCCCCTTTCAGGCGCTCGGGGGCGCCAGGCGGCCCATCATCACATCTGTCAACATCATTACGCGCATCTGCGCAATATTTTTTTTTAGATCATATTTTTATTCACAGTGAATGAAAGATTACATGTAAAGATTTTTTCCCTTATTGTCCACTCCCCCTCCCCCAGAATGCCTCCAAACACACTTACAAAGAAAGGCAAAGTCATTGAGTTACATATCAGAAAACAAAAGTATGCAACAATGTTACTTCAATACAAGCAAAAATGTAACTATTTCAGGTGATGAGGTGATCTTTTAGGCCTATAGCGGTAATCTCGAGGGGTGGGGGTGGGGCCAAGAGTACTAATCTGGAGGAAGTGTTTGGAGCTGTTCAAAATTGGATATCATCGGGTCCCAGGTGGAATAAAATGAGTTGGTTGACCTTCGATTGGTGTACATAATTAGCTAGAATGTTAGGAACAACTTCAGATCTTTGATCCAAAGAGAGGCCAAGGGAGAATTGATAGATTTCCAATCCAATAAAATCCTTCTGCTGGCCAACAGTGAGGCAAAAGCAATGGCATCCAGCTGTCTATTGGTCAAAGAACAACTGTTGTTTGGTACTCCAAAAATAGCAATTTCTGCACTAGGCTGTAACTTTATATCAAATGCTTCAGAAAGGGTTTTAAATACAGTGGACCAATAATCTGCCGGACAGGGACAGAACCAGAACATGTGGGTCAGGTCTGCCAAGGGGCCTTTACACCTGTCACATGTACCATCAATATTTTGGGTAGAATTTGGACAATCTGGCCTTGCTGAAATGGATACGGTGAAGTACCTTAAACTGTATAAGGCTGAGCCGGGCACAAGAGGAGCTTCCATTTACCCTAAGTAAGGCCCCATTCCAGACTTCATCAGTGATCTCTCCACCATGTTCCCTTTCCCACTCAGATCGGATTTTATTGAGTGACGGGTTACCAAGGGACATGATTATCTCAAAACTACGGGATATGAGTCCCTTTAGTTGACAAGGAGTTTTCAAAAGCGCATCCAGACCTAATCCGGGTGATATAATTGGAAAGGTTGGGCTTTGAGTGCGGATAAACTGGTGGATTTGTAAATACCTAAATAAACTTGAATGAGGTAGATAAAGTTTGATTGCGAGGTGACATCTATATAAAGGTCATTAAACTTAGTAAGGCCATTCCTCTGCCACAACCTGAAAGCTGAATCCAGTTTGGATGGAAGGAAGAGGTGAGTATTACATATAGGATCTGGAATAGAGAAATCTCAGAATTTAAAATGTTGACGTAATTGAGTCCACATTTTTTAAGTATTGACAACAATTGGATTGGATGTGTAGCGCGAAGCTGAAAGAGGGAGATTGGAGGTGACTAAAGCTGAGAAAGAGGAGGAGAAACAGGAGTTGGCTTCTGTTTGACACCAGTCAGTTTTTGGTGTGTGAAGCCAGTAAACAATCTTTTGTATATTTGCTGCCCAGTACTAATACATAAAGTTAGTAAGGGATAGTTCTCCGTGTGTTCTATCTCTCTGGAGGAATGCTTCATGTATTCTTGGATTCACACCTCCCCATAGAAAAAAAGATAGAAGCTTATCCACTGAAGTTAAAAATAGACATTGGAGGCATTGGAACAAGTACAGAAATCTACAGAAATTAATCTTGATACAATTCACTTTACCAGCTAATGTAAAATGGAGAATACTCCATCTCTGAAAGTCCAGTTTATGTTTGTTAATCAGGGGAGAAAAGTTGTCATGAAGGGAGTACAACGTACGGGTGATATTGATCCCTAAATATTTCAAGCCAGTCTTGGACATACGGAATGGAATAGTATCCCGTGGAATTTGTAATGCTAAATCATTAACAGGAAAGCATTCACTTTCTGAGAAATGTAATTTATAGCCCGAAAACCTACCAAACCTACGCAGTACATCCACTACCTCAGGGATACAAGCTTCGCGGTCTGGGATATATAAAAGCAAGTCATCTGCATACAAGGAAACGTTGTGTTCCAGTCCCCATCTGTAGATACCATGTATTGAGGGTGTGGCCTTTAGCTTAACAGAAAGGGGTTCTATCGCCAGGGCAAATAACAGAGGTGACATTGGACATCCTTTGCTTGTGGCCTTTGATAATGGGAAATACGGTGAACAAAGTTCGTAAGTACGGATGCCTTGGGTGATGAGTACAACAATTGGACCCAGGAAATTAAGTTTGCACCAAAGCCAAAGAGAATAAATATTCCCACTCTACCCTGTCAAATACCTTCTCCGCATCTAAAGAGAGAACCACTTCAAGAGCGGCCGAAGGCGCAGGAGAGTGTATGACATTAAGCAGATGTCGAATGTTAGGAAAGGATTGGCGGCCCTTAATAAACCTGGTCTGATCCGTCGATATGATGTCTGTTATAGTGGATTCTATGCGAGACGCAAGCAATTTCGCTAATATTTTTACATCTGCACTTAAAAGTGAGATTGGTCTGTATGAGCCACACTCAGATGCATTTTTGCCAGGTTTTAGCAAAAGTGGGATCGACGCCTGTGTCAGGGTTCGGTGTAAAACACCCTGGTACAGGGCATTTAAAAATATTTCAAGCAGAAGGGGATCCAATTTGTCAGAAAACTTATTGTAGAATTTGATTGGGTAGCCATCTGGGCCAGGGGATTTCCCACGTTGCATTGCTGTAATTTAATTAATAATCTCTTAATTAATCAACCTGCAAAGGTTGATCAATTTCCTCTCTCTCCTCTGTACTAATGGTAGGAGCTTCCAAATTGTCAAGAAAATCATTCATAATTGAATTGTCTTCAGGTGATTCTGACATGTAAAGATCTGAATATAATTTTTTGCAGGTATTATTGATTTCAGTTGGACTAACTGTTAAGACACCCGAGGTGTTGTGAATTTGAGGGTTCATCTGTGAGGCAGATTTGCACTTGAGTTGATGAGCTAGAACTCGACCAGCCTTTTCTCCATATTCGTAAACAAAACCGTGTGCGCGTAGTAGCTGCTGCTCAGCTGTCACGGCTGTGTGGAGAGACGGACCAAGGCACAGCATATGTAGAGTTCCACATGTTTATTAAATGAAACTCACAAAACAGTAAAAAGCAACGAAACGTGACGTTCTGTAGAGCTCACAGGCATCAACACAAAAACAAGATCCCACAAAAACCAGTGGGGAAATGGCTGCCTAAATATGATCCTCAATCAGAGACAATGATAAGCAGCTGCCTCTGATTGGGAACCATACCAAGCCAACATAGAAAATATTAACCTAGATAGGACCCCCCCCCCCCCCCCACAGCCACACCTCGACCTAACCAAAAGAGAGAATAACAACAAGGCTCTTTATGGTCAGGGCGTGATATCAGCCTTATCTGTGGATAGTAAATTGTACTGAGTTTGAAGACTCAGACTTTCTTTGCAAAGTTCTGGTGATGGAGAGGCAGAGTATTTTTCGTCTAATTCCAGAATTGCGTCAATCAGCTGTTGTTTGATTGTCCATTGTTTATTGAGAAGAGAGGAATAGGAAATTATTTCACCTTGTGTCAGCATTGATGTCATTCCCCTGTTCAGACATTGTCCTTGTTTGTTTCTTTGTTTCTTTTCCTAGCATGTTGTTGTTGGTAGAGAGGTCTACTATATACTTTTTCTATCATGTTGTTGTTAGTAGAGAGGTCCACTATTTACTTTTCCTAGCATGTTGTTGTTTTTAGAGAGGTTCACTATTTACTTTTCCTAGCATGTTGTTGTTAGTAGAGAGGTCCCCTATTTACTTTTCCTAGCATGTTGTTGTTAGTAGAGAGGTCCACTATTTACTTTTCCTAGCATGTTGTTGTTAGTAGAGAGGTCCACTATTTACTTTTCCTAGCATGTTGTTGTTAGTAGAGAGGTCCACTATTTACTTTTCCTAGCATGTTGTTGTTTTTAGAGGTCCCCTATTTACTTTTCCTAGCATGTTGTTGTTAGTAGAGAGGTCCCCTATTTACTTTTCCTAGCATGTTGTTGTTAGTAGAGAGGTCTACTATTTACTTTTCCTAGCATGTTGTTTTTAGAGAGGTCCACTATTTACTTTTCCTAGCATGTTGTTGTTAGTAGAGAGGTCCCCTATTTACTTTTCCTAGCATGTTGTTGTTAGTAGAGAGGTCTACTATTTACTTTTCCTAGCATGTTGTTTTTAGAGAGGTCCACTATTTACTTTTCCTAGCATGTTGTTGTTAGTAGAGAGGTCCCCTATTTACTTTTCCTAGCATGTTGTTGTTAGAGAGGTCCCCTATTTACCTTTCCTAGCATGTTGTTGTTGTTAGAGAGGTCCCCTATTTACTTTTCCTAGCATGTTGTTGTTGGTAGAGAGGTCCACTATTTACTTTTCCTAGCATGTTGTTGTTGGTAGAGAGGTCCACTATTTACTTTTCCTAGCATGTTGATGTTAGTAGAGAGGTCCACTATTTACTTTTCCTAGCATGTTGTTGTTGTTAGAGAGGTCCCCTATTTACTTTTCCTAGCATGTTGTTGTTTTTAGAGAGGTCCCCTATTTACTTTTCCTAGCATGTTGTTGTTTTTAGAGAGGTCCCCTATTTACTTTTCCTAGCATGTTGTTGTTAGAGAGGTCCCCTATTTACTTTTCCTAGCATGTTGTTGTTGGTAGAGAGGTCTACTATTTACTTTTCCTAGCATGTTGTTGTTAGAGAGGTCCACTATTTACTTTTCCTAGCATGTTGTTGTTAGTAGAGAGGTCCACTATTTACTTTTCCTAGCATGTTGTTGTTAGAGAGGTCCCCTATTTACTTTTCCTAGCATGTTGTTGTTGGTAGAGAGGTCCACTATTTACTTTTCCTAGCATGTTGTTGTTGGTAGAGAGGTCTACTATTTACTTTTCCTAGCATGTTGTTGTTAGAGAGGTCCCCTATTTACTTTTCCTAGCATGTTGTTGTTGGTAGAGAGGTCCACTATTTACTTTTCCTAGCATGTTGTTGTTAGTAGAGAGGTCCACTATTTACTTTTCCTAGCATGTTGTTGTTAGAGAGGTCCCCTATTTACTTTTCCTAGCATGTTGTTGTTGGTAGAGAGGTCTACTATTTACTTTTCCTAGCATGTTGTTGTTAGTAGAGAGGTCTACTATTTACTTTTCCTAGCATGTTGTTGTTAGTAGAGAGGTCCACTATTTACTTTTCCTAGCATGTTGTTGTTAGAGAGGTCCACTATTTACTTTTCCTAGCATGTTGTTGTTAGAGAGGTCCCCTATTTACTTTTCCTAGCATGTTGTTGTTGGTAGAGAGGTCCACTATTTACTTTTCCTAGCATGTTGTTGTTAGAGAGGTCCCCTATTTACTTTTCCTAGCATGTTGTTGTTGGTAGAGAGGTCCACTATTTACTTTTCCTAGCATGTTGTTGTTAGTAGAGAGGTCCACTATTTACTTTTCCTAGCATGTTGTTGTTAGAGAGGTCCCCTATTTACTTTTCCTAGCATGTTGTTGTTGGTAGAGAGGTCTACTATTTACTTTTCCTAGCATGTTGTTGTTGGTAGAGAGGTCTACTATTTACTTTTCCTAGCATGTTGTTGTTGGTAGAGAGGTCTACTATTTACTTTTCCTAGCATGTTGTTGTTAGTAGAGAGGTCCCCTATTTACTTTTCCTAGCATGTTGTTGTTGGTAGAGAGGTCTACTATTTACTTTTCCTAGCATGTTGTTGTTAGTAGAGAGGTCCACTATTTACTTTTCCTAGCATGTTGATGTTAGTAGAGAGGTCCACTATTTACTTTTCCTAGTATGTTGTTGTTGGTAGAGAGGTCTACTATTTACTTTTCCTAGCATGTTGTTGTTGGTAGAGAGGTCTACTATTTACTTTTCCTAGCATGTTGCTGTTGGTAGAGAGGTCCACTATTTACGTTTCCTAGCATGTTCTTGTTGGTAGAGAGGTCCACTATTTACTTTTCCTAGCATGTTGTTGTTGGTAGAGAGGTCCACTATTTTGTAGTACTGAACAAGGCCAGGCCTGTGCACTGTGTGTCAACGAGCGTACAAATGCTTTATTTAGCCTTCTTAGTAAATCGGACACACGCGCATACACACACACACACATCAAGGCTTTTATTGATGACACATGTGGCTGGAAAATAGTCAGGTGGTTGTGCTCAAATACAATTTTGTTTTTATTTCGATTCTTTCTTTTCGTCTGGAATTTAAGACTCTCTCTCATTCAAAGTTCAGGGGAACGTGACTGGCCCTTGGAACAATGTACTAAAGTTTTAGCATGTCTTAAGGACCTCTCCACTTTTAAGTTGACCATACCAATGTTTTTCCAAATGCTAACCCTTTCTTTTTTCATCGAGTGTTACAACAAATACTTAGACATTAGGGCACCACAATATGTTGACAATGAACCAACAACTTTACAAGATGCTACATGTACGTAGGCTAAGCCTCTCATGACATGCTGAAGTTATATACCATTTAATTAAATCATATATTTCAATTTGACTTCATTTAATTAATGTAGAATAATACCACCCAGAATAATACCATTACAATGTAGTCTAACCCAGCTGTAAAGAAAACAGGAGAATCATAGAATGTAAAATAAAATATGACAAAATTGTAGCAGTTAGAGGGGATGAACATAAATATACCTGTCCTTTTCCATTTCTATTTACAATGTATTTTCTTTCTGATGTATGCTAAATCAGAGTCATTAATCAATATATTCTTCATACGCCTATTGAGTGAGGCCTTGAAAACAATTCAGAAAACAAACATGGGTTTGCCATTGTTAACCAGGCCACGTGTCACGTATATATTTGCAGAGATTTTTATTTTACTACTAGGAAAATGCTCTCTCTCTATCGCTCTCTCTCTTTCTCTCTCTCTCTCTCTCTCTTGCTCTTGCTCTCTCCCTTGCTCTCTCTCTCTGTCTCTCCCTCTCGCTATTTCTCTCTCGCTCCCTCTCTCTCGCTCTTGCTCTCTCTCTTGCTCTCTCTCTCTCTCTCCTTCTTTCTCTTTTCAACTCCAGCTCTCTTATCGCTGCGAGGCACACAGAGAAATGTCTTCTTCCAATTACCGGCACTCTCTGTTTACAGCCATATCTCAAGACCAGGAAGCCATTTTGAAAAGAAGTGCCACAGATAAACAAATGTGCGGAACTCTGGCATGGCCCTTTAGTCAACCTCTTACGATAAACAAGCCAGTCCGTCTCAGAACAGGGGGAACGTCTTCTCCTTCGTCTCGTCGTGAACTTTTCTCCTCTTCTGAAACCAGGAGGGACATCATTTTTAAAGGGACGGCGGAAGCAGGATAGAACGTTGGCCCGGGTCTGAGAATAATGTACCTCAGCCTCTTCCTTAATCTGCCTAGTCAAAGATAGATGATTGTGTCGTGCGTGCGGCTTGTGAGATAAGCAATTTCTTTGGAAAACTACAACATGTAAGATGTAATCCAGAGATAATTGTTACTGTTGCTCCTGAAAGTCGTTTTCCTTTTCAGTCATGTCCTCCTGAGACCCAGCAATTCATTTTTGTCCTCTCTAGTGGACATCAGTTCTTGGTCTGTATCACTGAGGCCATACAAGCCACTGAATTATGTCCTGTTGTCCCTTTGAGAGGATATTCTGGGCTTTTCAATGACATGGGAGAGTGACCTTAACGCCTTTATCTTTCTGGTTCTTCAAAAAATATCTTCAGTCAAAAATAGCTCATTTTATGGACATGTTAAAAGAATTGTGTGTGTAATTATTAATGATAATTTTTACGAGGTTGATATTCAAATCGTTTCCATTGAGTGAATATCTCAGGAAGAGCTAAGTGAGTTGTCAGGACTGTGTAACGTTTTTTTTTTTCTTTACATGAATTGAGAGCGAAATAAGAGCTTATGAAGAAATGTCGTCTCTAGTGGATACTTGGATGCTGCAGCCTTGTTTATCACCCTGAACCCATTGACTGTAATGTCTTTTTTTCATATTACGTCCTGAGGACCACGAAAGAGGACCATTTTGCACTTACAAAATAACAATATATTTGTGCAAAAAAAGATTTGTAACATGTTGTTTTCACCCCCCACTCAAACACTTACTGTATGTTATTAAAAAAAAAATTACAAATAAAAAATCGGGGGTTTCAGGAGGATATTGTAAAGGGTAACACAAGCGCACAGCCATGTCAGGTTATAACAACCCATGTCAACAATTACAATAGCTAATTACAAGTCTATGGACATGTACATATACTTATTGAAGTATCTCAACTGTTATGGATGAGTGTCGCACGTCGTAGCGTCATCTGCTCCATTTGACCCAGGTGTGTGTCCATGTCCCGTCCCTGTATCTACGCCCGACAACTCTCTCCTCGGTCATGGCCAATAGAAAAAGGACCAGACCAGACCTGTCGTTCACAGATGAGTTGTTTCCCCTCCTGACTACCCCTTTAATCAGCTGCCAGGAAATGCAACGTTCAGTCACTGAACATACTGAACACGTTTTATCTGTAGCCTGGAAAGAAGAAAGACAGAATGTGACAGTGTTCCAAATTGATTCCCAAACTAAAACCACAGCCTGACTTGATTCATTAAAACCACAGCCTGACTTGATTCATTAAAACCACAGCCTGACTTGATTCATTAAAACCACAGCCTGACTTGATTCATTAAAACCACAGCCTGGCTTGATTCATTAAAACCGCAAACCATCATCGAGAGGTCAACCTAAGATTCCTAAATTGAGGTAAATATTTAATAGAGATAGGAAGAGAGGGAATAGATTAAGATGCAGACGAACTGGACATGCATGGGAATTGTCCAAGCTGGAGAGTCAATTCCAATATTGAAGCACTGAATTCTTAATTTCCCTATTTCCCATTACCTGATTTGACGATGGGGGCATCCTAAATGGCACTGTACTATATAGTGCACTACTTTTGACAGTCAAAAGTAGTGCACTATAAAGGGAATAGGGTGCCATTTGAGAGGCAGACCGAGAGAGAGAGAGAGAGAGAGAGAGAGAGAGAGAGAGAGAGAGAGAGAGAGAGAGAGAGAGAGAGAGAGTGAGAGTGAACGAAAGAGAGTGAGAGTGAACGAAAGAGAGTGAACGAGCGAGAGGAAATTAATTAGCCCAGCACACATGGCTTTTAAGGGCAGAGAGACTGCATGACAAATGTTCTCCACCTCCAACGTAATGTTCAATAGAACAAATAAAAAAAAACACCCCCTTCAGGACAGGAACTTTACAACGATATAACATCATGGATCCTACAAAACAACATACAGTTGAAGTCGGAAGTTTACATACTGTACACCTTAGTCAACTACATTTAAACTCAGTTTTTTACAATTCCTTGACATTTAATCCTAGTAAAAATTCCTGTTTTAGGTCAGTTAGGATCACCACTTTATTTTAAGAATGTGAAATGTCAGAATAATTCTAGAGAGAATGATTTATTTCAGCTTTTATTTCTTTCATCACATTCCCAGTGGGTCAGAAGTTTACATACACTCAATTAGTATTTGGTAGCATTGCCTTTAAATTGTTTAGCTTGGGTCAAACGTTTTGGGTAGCCTTCACACAAGCTTCCCACAATAAGTTGGGTGAATTTGGCCCATTCCTCCTGATAGAGCTGGTGTAACTGAGTCAGGTTTGTAGGCCTCTTGGCTCGCACACGCTTTTTCAGTTCTGCCCACAAATTTTCTATGGGATTGAGGTCAGGGCTTTGTGATGGCCACTCCAATACCTTGACTTTGTTGTCCTTAAGCCATTTTGCCACAGCTTTGGAAGTTTGCTTGGGGTCATTGTACATTTGGAAGATCCATTTGCGACCAAGCTTTAACTTCCTGACTGATGTCTTGAGATGTTGCTTCAATATATCCACATCATTTTCCATCCACATGATGCCATTTATTTTGTGAAGTGCACCAGTCCCTCCTGCAGCAAATCACCCCCACAACATGATGCTGCCACCCCCGTGCTTCACGGTTGGGATGGTGTTCTTCAGCTTGCAAGCCTCCCCCTTTTTCCTCCAAACATAACAATGGTCATTATGGCCAAACAGTTCTATTTTTGTTTCATCAGACCAGAGGACATTTCTCCCAAAAGTACGATCTTTGTCCCCATGTGCAGTTGCAAACCATAGTCTGTCTTTTTTATGGCGGTTTTGGAGCCGTGGCTTCTTCCTTGCTGAGCGGCCTTTCAGGTTATTTCGATATAGGACTCGTTTTTACTGTGGATATAGATACTTTTGTACCTGTTTCCTCCAGCATCTTCACAAGGTCCTTTGCTGTTGTTCTGGGATTGATTTGCACTTTTCGCACCAAAGTACGTTCATCTCTAGGAGACAGGACACGTCTCCTTCCTGAGCGGTATGACGGCTGCGTGGTGGCATGGTGTTTATACTTGCGTACTATTGTTTGTACAGATGAACATGGTACGTTCAGGCGTTTGAAAATTGCTCCCAAGGATGAACCAGACTTGTGGAGGTCTACAATTGTTTTTCTGAGGTTTTGGCTGATTTCTTTTGATTTTATCATGATGTTAAGCAAAGAGGCACTGAGTTTGAAGGTAGGCCTTGAAAGACATCCACAGGTCCACCTCCAATTGACTCAAATGAGCCCATCATAAGCTTCTAAAGCCATGACATAATTTTCTGGAATTTTCCAAGCTGTTTAACGGCACAGTCAACTTAGTGTGTGTAAACTTCTGACCCACTGGAATTGTGATACAGTGAATGATAAGTGAAATAATCTGTCTGTAAACAATTGTTGGAGAAATGACTTGTGTCATGCACAAAGTAGATGTCCTAACCGACTTGCCAAAACTATAGTTTGTTAACAAGAAATTTGTGGAGTGGTTGAAAAACAGTTTTAATGACTCCAACCAAAGTGTATGTAAACTTCTGACTTCAACTGTACATAAGGTTAAATATACATTTTTCTCTGGGCCCCTGCTGGGGAGAAATGGTGGAGAAGATTGTCCCATGCTGTTTATTGTACTACATACAAACATTTAAATAGCACTGTAGCATATAGGACACTTCGGGGAGGTTTCCCAAACACAGATCAAGCCTATTCCTTGATTATAAAATTGAGAATCTCCATTGAGCATGCTTTTTAGTCCAGGACTTGTCTTAATGTCTCCCGGGAAAACAGTTATATTTGGTCTACACTGCAGTACTGTGTTCATCATGCCTACTTTAGCTTGGCAGTTGGCGCCATAGAAATAGTCTCGTCCAAATAGAATGAACAGAACAGGCTTGTAAGCTCTAACCCTGTCAATTTGACTGGTAAACTCATGGGTACACTCAAAACGTCTGCCGGTATCCATTATGCCGTCCTTGACTTAAGTGGAGACGCCGTTTCTATTCATTCTATTTCTATGGATAGAATACAGTATCATGGCACACACACTGTGTGCACTCTACAGTGCCATTATGGCCCACAGTATATCTGCTGTCTTCCCTAGTGTGTTGTACAGTGTTTGAGGGGGCACAGGCCGTGTCTTCTCTCTGCTGGCAGCCAGCCATCTCTCCTGGGTGACAGTGTGGATGGAGCTGGGTCCTTCATGCCCCGCTGCCCAGGAAGACAAACTGATAATTAGCCTTGATCTGTCTGTGGCTGTCTGTGGCTGGTTATCTATCTGGGGGTAAAGAGAGGCAGCCTGGAGGCCTTGGGGGCCTGGGTGGTGGTGGTGGTGGGGGGGGGGGGGGGGGGGGGGGGGGGGGGGGAGCGGGGTGACTTATCCTAACGACACAGCCCATCCAAGGAGAGAGAAGGGGGGAGAGGGAAATAGAGGGAGAGAGAGAGAGAGAGTGGTTAGAGAAGTGGTTTTGCGGGGGTGACCTATCCTAATGACAGAGCCCCTCTTCAGAGACCCCCCATCCCACCACCCCTCTCTGGCCTTGAAGAGGAGACCCTATGCCTCATGTGGGGGACGGCGGGGAGGGATGGGAGGCTAAAACATGAAAGGGATTCACATCATGTTACAGATGGCAAGGTCGCAGAAGAAAACTATGATACTTGTGTTTTATATTCCTCTCTCTGCTGGTTTAAGACACATTTTCTTACTTTTGGTCTCATGTTTCATATCCTGCTTTGGTCTTGATGGTTTAGCTTGTGGAGACTTAACTATCCTTCTCCTCTCCACTGCGTTCCCACAGACCAACACAGTGAAATGTTTTAGTGAGGTAAACTAAACTGTGCTTGCTCAGTGAGATTTTCCCCAATCATGTAGATTCAATGAATTGGATGCTGTAGACCCAAGCATATCATGAGAAAACAAAAAGATAAATACTTGACACATTGGAAAGAATTAACAAAAAAACAAAGCAAACTAGAATGCTATTTGGCCCTAAAAAGAGAGTACACAGTGGCAGAATACCTGATCACTGTGACTTGCCCAAACGTTGAGAAAACAAAAAGATAATTACTTGACACATTGGAAAGAATTAACAAAAAAACAGAGCAAACTAGAATGCTATTTGGCCCTAAAAAGAGAGTACACAGTGGCAGAATTCCTGACCACTGTGACTTACCCAAACTTAAAGAAAGGTTTGACTATGTACAGACTCAGTGAGCATAGCCTTGCTATTGAGAAAGGCTGCCGTAGGCACACCGCCCACAAAATGAGGTGGAAACTGAGCTGCACTTCCTAACCTCCTGCCCAATGTATGACCATATTAGAGACACATATTTCCCTCAGATTACACAGATCAACAAAGAATTTGAAAACAAAGGGCAACCAGTGAAGAACAAACACCATTGTAAATACAACCCACATTTATGCTTATTTACTTTCCCTTGTGTACTTTAACCATTTGTACATTGTTACAACACTGTATATATTCATAATATGACATTTGTAATACCTTTATTGTTTTGAAACGTCTGTATGTGTAATGTCTACTGTTAATTTCTATTGTTTATTTCACTTTTGTATATTATCTACCTCACTTGCTTTGGCAATGTTAACACATGTTTCCCATGCCAATAAAGCCCCTTGAATTGAGGGAGAGAGGAGCAGAGATGACAGGCAGGATAAGTGGAAAGAGAGAAGAGGGGAGCTCCAGTGTGCTCTAACAAGGTATCTGCTTTGGCACCTTCTGACATCACGCAGTAGTAAATACGCCACTTACTCCTGCTAACTACAGGACAAACACACAGTGTAATTGTTAGCACCCTCGCTGTTAAATTAAGCGCAGTGTTAACATTAACACCTAGCGACTGGCTCGGCTGCTCAGGGCTGTTAAGGAACGCATGGCTATAGGAGAAGCAGAAGCAAAGAGGAACAGCAATTTATACCTGGTCCACAGCTACATTAGTATAATTGTGTCCAATTTTAATGGAACAACAACCAGCTATTGTTACCACCACCTATCATAAATAAAACAAATGCATTGACCAATGGAGTAAGGAGAGGCAGTTAAGTAGGATCCATTAGACGATCCATTAATGATGTATGGAGGAACAGTATAGGAACAGTACCTTATCATCTGCCCTGGCCACTGGCCGCCTCCCAAATGGCACCCTATTCCCTTTGGCTCTGGTCGAAAGTAGTGCACTCTGTAGGGAATAGGGTGCCATTTGGGACACCGGCTGAGTAACAACCTAGGGACTCCGTCAGCCTGTAGTGAAACAAAGCTGGAGTCTCCAAGTCTAGAGAAGCCTGAAACAGGATGTTACCATTATTAATTGGAAAGACAAATCATTGAGACGTGTGTGTGTGTGTGTGTGTGTGTGTGTGTGTGTTTGTGTGTGTGTGTGTGTGTGTGTGTGTGTGTGTGTGTGTGTGTGTGTGTGTGTGTGTGTGCAGGCATGGTGGCAGAGCGTGCGTCTGGGGTCAAAAAGGTTTAATCATGGGGGTGATTATTAACTAACATCCCTGTCAGGTCTGACCATTAGGGCTTTAAATAGCTGCTTCTTCATTGGTGGCCTCTTTGACCATGCAGTCTCTATAATTAAAACTTCCAGATTAATGAAGGAAGAAGAGGTATGAGAGCAGTTGACAGACAGACAGACAGACAGACAGACAGACAGACAGACAGACAGACAGACAGACAGACAGACAGACAGACAGACAGACAGACAGACAGACAGACAGACAGACAGACAGACAGACAGACAGACAGACAGACAGACAGACAGACAGACAGACAGACAGACAGACAGACAGACAGACAGACAGACAGACAGACAGACAGACAGACAGACAGACAGACAGACAGACATGGAGGCCAGTATTACCTCAGTTACTTGAATACATTATCTATTAAGAATTCACAATATGGTTATTAACAAACAAGAAGGTTTACTAATCAAACTGTTATTTCCTTCATACAAATTAACATATTATGTGCAATACTTTAGAGGAAGTAAATGATTGTGTTTGTAAACAGGAAAACAAGTTGCATTTTTCCCTGTTGAAAATGTTTATCAATGTGTTAGTATTTTACAGCCATATAAACAAATCAAATTGCAGCTCTTTGATGTTACGAAGGCGCCGGGTGAGTAAGCTAGATCTCGCTGGTGGAACGTGGTACTGTATGATGTAGGTTTAGATTCATTCAGTAGAGAACTGAAATATAACACCATCACATTCATTTCGGCGTTGCCTCTCTACTTGAGACTGTGTTTCTCACCCCTGATTGGCCCTTAAAGTGTCAAGTGGTTCCAGATGCTAATACCTTTTGAACGGGTAGTTCTGGAACAACAAAACCGGAAGGGCAGAAATTGTTGTATTTTATACAACGGGTGGGTCTTATCCTGAATGCTGATTGGTTAAAACCGCATTCCAGCCGGTGTCTATTCCACATGTTACCACCGGCTAAATCTATGACGTTAAAATATCTATTTAGTCTGTTCCATCTGACTGCCCAATCCACTGTCTCCTCAGCCCATTGAAGTTAGAAAGTTGATCTCCACTATAAAAGCATCTAGACATGATCTCACATTTCTTTTTGACCAACATTTAGTTTTCAACAGCGGAGATTATTATAAACCTTGCTGTCTGTCTCTCTGACATTTGCAACATTGTTTCAATATTTAAATTTGATCACCAGCTGTCCCATAGTAATGAACGTGTTGCGAGTCGGGATGAGACAGACAAGAAGGCAGCGTTTCTAAGCCAGTGGATGGAAATCATGAATCAGCTGCATCATTTTTATGGAAATATACCAAGAAAACGAAGTGCAGTTACTTTGCAGTCTTTCCAGCTTCAGTTTGAAGTGATTATGTTAGTTGTGTTGTTGGCTAGCTCCAGTGTCCAGCGCCTCATTAGCTCATTGTAATGGATGTATCCAAATAAATGTCACTAGAAAACCGCTTAAACAACTGCAAATGCAGCTACTTTGATGTTATTCTGGCTGCCATAGTTGGCTAACTAGCAAGCAAGGGATAAGAACGTTGCCAGCCAGTATGGCAATGGAACATTTAGAACAAACGACTGGATCACGTCCATAGATACAGAACAAAAAGACTGAATGACGGGGTCACGTCCATAGATACAGAACAAAAAGACTGAATGACGGGTCACGTCCATAGATACAGAACAAAAAGACTGAACGACTGGGTCACGTCCATAGATACAGAACAAAAAGACTGAATGGCGGGTCACGTCCATAGATACAGAACAAAAAGACTGAATGACGGGTCACGTCCATAGATACAGAACAAAAAGACTGAATGATGGGTCACGTCCATAGATACAGAACAAAAAGACTGAACGACTGGGTCACGTCCATAGATACAGAACAAAAAGACTGAACGACTGGGTCTCGTCCATAGATACAGAACAAAAAGACTGAACGACTAGGTCACGTCCATAGATACAGAACAAAAAGACTGAACGACTGGGTCACGTCCATAGATACAGAACAAAAAGACTGAATGACGGGTCACGTCCATAGATACAGAACAAAAAGACTGAACTACTGGGTCGCGTCCATAGATACAGAACAAAAAGACTGAACGAGTAGGTCACGTCCATAGATACAGAACAAAAAGACTGAACGAGTAGGTCACGTCCATAGATACAGAACAAAAAGACTGAATGACGGGGTCACGTCCATAGATACAGAACAAAAAGACTGAACGAGTAGGTCACGTCCATAGATACAGAACAAAAAGACTGAACGACTAGGTCACGTCCATAGATACAGAACAAAAAGACTGAATGACGGGTCACGTCCATAGATACAGAACAAAAAGACTGAACGAGTAGGTCACGTCCATAGATACAGAACAAAAAGACTGAACGAGTAGGTCACGTCCATAGATACAGAACAAAAAGACTGAATGACGGGGTCACGTCCATAGATACAGAACAAAAAGACTGAACGAGTAGGTCACGTCCATAGATACAGAACAAAAAGACTGAACGACTAGGTCACGTCCATAGATACAGAACAAAAAGACTGAATGACGGGTCACGTCCATAGATACAGAACAAAAAGACTGAATGACGGGTCACGTCCATAGATACAGAACAAAAAGACTGAATGACGGGGTCACGTCCATAGATACAGAACAAAAAGACTGAATGATGGGCCACGTCCATAGATACAGAACAAAAAGACTGAATGACGGGTCACGTCCATAGATACAGAACAAAAAGACTGAATGACGGGTCACGTCCATAGATACAGAACAAAAAGACTGAATGACGGGGTCACGTCCATAGATACAGAACAAAAAGACTGAATGACGGGTCACGTCCATAGATACAGAACAAAAAGACTGAATGACGGGTCACGTCCATAGATACAGAACAAAAAGACTGAATGACGGGTCACGTCCATAGATACAGAACAAAAAGACTGAATGACGGGGTCACGTCCATAGATACAGAACAAAAAGACTGAACGACTAGGTCACGTCCATAGATACAGAACAAAAAGACTGAATGACGGGTCACGTCCATAGATACAGAACAAAAAGACTGAATGACGGGTCACGTCCATAGATACAGAACAAAAAGACTGAATGATGGGTCACGTCCATAGATACAGAACAAAAAGACTGAATGACGGGTCACGTCCATAGATACAGAACAAAAAGACTGAATGATGGGTCACGTCCATAGATACAGAACAAAAAGACTGAATGACGGGTCACGTCCATAGATACAGAACAAAAAGACTGAATGACGGGGTCACGTCCATAGATACAGAACAAAAAGACTGAACGACTAGGTCACGTCCATAGACACAGAACAAAAAGACTGAATGACGGGTCACGTCCATAGATACAGAACAAAAAGACTGAATGACGGGGTCACGTCCATAGATACAGAACAAAAAGACTGAACGACTAGGTCACGTCCATAGATACAGAACAAAAAGACTGAATGACGGGTCACGTCCATAGATACAGAACAAAAAGACTGAATGACGGGTCACGTCCATAGATACAGAACAAAAAGACTGAATGACGGGGTCACGTCCATAGATACAGAACAAAAAGACTGAATGACGGGGTCACGTCCATAGATACAGAACAAAAAGACTGAATGACGGGTCACGTCCATAGATACAGAACAAAAAGACTGAATGATGGGTCACGTCCATAGACACAGAACAAAAAGACTGAATGACGGGTCACGTCCATAGACACAGAACAAAAAGACTGAATGACGGGTCACGTCCATAGACACAGAACAAAAAGACTGAATGACGGGTCACATCCATAGATACAGAACAAAAAGACTGAACGACTAGGTCTCGTCCATAGATACAGAACAAAAAGACTGAACGACTGGGTCGCATCTTTAGCAACCGAACCAATAGAACGAATTACCAGCCAGCTTGGGCAGCAACCTTAGATTTGTGTCGGGAATATATCTTGTGGAAGGATGAAATAGTATGAATGAATTCAATCATTATTGGAATATGCTGGTAACCCGTTGTATAAAAGTGATAATGCCAGAGAAGCCGGTGTTTGGAGGATATATTGGTACGGTTTTCAACAACACCCGTGCCAATATATCCTCCAAACACCGGCTTCTCTGGCATTATCACTTAAATATGTCTCTTTGTTGTGGCAATGACATGACGTTACTTGGTGATGTCACAATCAGTGTATCGAAATAGAATGTGCAAGGCCCCTCAGACCACTGGAATTCCTCTATCCACGAGGGACTGTTGAGTTGACTGGGAATGTCCGTTCTTGTAAATGTATTTCTATGGCTGTGAAACCCTGACCGCAACCAGACCACAACCAGGGTGTTGATACGAGGCCCTCTCCAGTAAAAAGGGGTTGATCCTTACCTGTGGTGTCCGCTACTGCAGTTGTGCAACGCACCTCGAGGGGAGATGGTGTGTTTATTCTAGATGTTACCACGGTAATACAACTTGTGCTCCTCTGCCTGATGTCCATGGCTCAGCTGGTAGAGCATGGTGCTTGCACCGTTACGGTTGTGGGTTAGGTTCCGGTGGCCACCCATAAATAAAACGGATGCCCGCATGACTGTAAGTCGCTTTGGATAGAAGCGTCTGCTAAGTGGCATTTATTATTATATTACACAGCTACAATCATATCAAAGGTGCCAGTAACCTTTGATCAGAAATCCAGGCTGTATCACAACCGGCCGTGATTGGGAGTCACATAGAACGGTGCACAATAGGCCCAGCATCGTCCGGGTTTGGCCGGTGTAGGCCGTCATTGTAAATAAGAATTTGTACTTAACTGACTTGCCTAGTTAAATAAAGGTTAAAAATACAAACATTTGAAGATTAGGTAAAATGGAGGTAGGGAGATTGTTACTGCCATAAGCATAAAAGCAGAAGACAAATGGACCAGTACAGTATATCTTATAAGAATGACTATTTCTTTGGTAACTGCCGGTTGGTCTATTTTAGAAGGGACATTCCACAGTCCTTTAATAAACCGACTAGATGATCCTCACTTGATGTTTTCTCATATACATGGATAAATCAACCTGTGGGGTTTCTAAACATTTCCCTCTCGCTCTTTTTCCGCTGGTGGCAGCCTGCCGATTTCAGACAGACCAAACCTCTTCTTCTTCTCTCTGGATCAGGTTGATTTATCGGAGGTATAAAAACACTGAGAGAGAACAAGGTTAGATTCTATCAACTCTGAGATTTATCTAGTTTACTATAAGGATGTACCCTGCCAGATTCGGAACAACTAAAGGCTGTGTGTGTGTGTGTGTGTGTGTGTGTGTGTGTGTGTGTGTGTGTATATACACGTGTGTGTGTGCACTTGTGTATTCGTGTGTTTACATATAGACGTGTGTGTGTGTGTGTTTGCATCTACGTCTGTGCTTACGTGTGTTTGTTTAAGTCATCTTTTACAGTTGTAATTGATCCCCGGGCCTGCACAAGGGGACTCTCTCCGACAGCACTGTCACAAGTTAATAGCTGGAAACTTTCCTATGTACAGTTTGGCGGATTATACCGGATTGATTTCTTGGAATTATTTATACGAGGATCTCCTGCGTTAAAGGTTCAGTGTAAATGAAAGAAGTATATATCGTAGAAACGGCCTGCAGCCCAAGACAAACTCAAAGCTTACAAATCCACCCTGAGCTTGCTTGGCTGTGACAGGACTCTCTTTTAGCAATGTCAAGAGTTTTTTTTTAACAGTGAAGAGAAGTGAGGGAGTTACTAAGTGTGTGTGTGTGTGTGTGTGTGTGTGTGTGTAACATAGAGGTAGAGGCCTTTCCTAGTTGACGTGACTCAGAACAGAGTCATTTAACCGTCATACGGTATGAGCTGGAAAGGCACTGACTGGTACCATGTAAGTTGAACTCACACACACACACACACACACACACACACACACACACACACACACACACACACACACACACACACACACACACACACACACACACACACAAGCCATCGCTGATGTTCTTTTTTAATAATAATGCCTTGCAAATTAGCATGTATGAAGTTGTTTTTCCCATTTCTAGTGGTCCTTTTGTTAAATCGAAGTGACAAACAGCTGCTTACACTTGGCAGGAGACGCAGGCACTTTACAGCTGTTTCAAAATAAACAGAAATTGAAGCCCTCGCAAAGTTTACATTCCTTCCCAAACTTTTCCCCTTTAATTATTTTGCGATCTGTCCACCGAGGACTTTTTATCAATGGGATGTTTACGTGTCTGCTGAGATTATACTAAAGACACGTTAAACACAGATAAGTAGTAGCACTTCTTACCGAACAATGCTTTGAAAAAAGAGAAACTCCTTGAGCCGTTGAGGCGGTCCAAAGTTAGAAACCTGGCCAGCATAATGTTCTCACTATCTGACCACAGAGCCACACATACGGATGGTGAAACTGGCACCGTTTGGCACCTGTGCGATTCCATGCCAGACCACCAGAAAAAAAAGCGCGAGCGATCTCATAAATACCAGGTGACGAATTATAAACAACCCCCCTAAGGTCTGAGGCAACTCGTTCCTGTATGTTTATTGAATAGCAAAATGTTTGAATAAATGTAAGAATTGTGGGGTATAAACAATGTAAACCCTGCAGGAGAAATGATGGTGCGGACATGACAGTTGTTGGTGTACTGTTTATATGGAAGTCAATGCAGTATTTCAGAAGCTGCGTCACAAATGGCACTCTATTCCCTATATAGTGCATTACTTTAGACCAGGGCCCATAGAACTCTGGTCAAAAGTAGTGCGCAATATTGGGTATAGGGAGCCATTTGAGACGTAGACAGAATGTGGATGGTTTTTTACCATCTAGGCCAAGTCGGCAGGCAGGCAGACCCATGTTTTACCCTTTAGGAGGAGCAGGAAAAGACACTGCTCTTGTGGCTGTGGGCTGGAGACAGCTGGGTGATGCTAATGCTGAAAGGTTTTTGTGACCACATGACCTGACCGTTAATAACTAGAGTGTGGAGTTTTTCCGCATTGTAAGGAAACACTCTTTGCCCTAGTCCTGCTTCAATGTTAAACATTAAGTGAAGTTGGGGCTGGATGAACGATGGTGTTGCGGTGAGCGGCCATTATTCTCCCTGACCTATCTGTCACAGTGTTGCACCATTACTGCCCATTTCTCTCAGCATCTGGTCTGCTCTTCACTCACTCACTGCATTCCTTCACAGCCCAGAATCTCTCTCTCTCTCTCTCTCTCTCTCTCTCTCACACACTCTCTATCTCTCTCTCTCTCTCTCTCTCTCACACTCTCTATCTCTCTCTCTCTCTCTCTCACACTCTCTATCTCTCTCTCTCTCTCACACTCTCTATCTCTCTCTCTCACACTCTCTCTCTCTCTGTCTCTCTCTGTCTCTCTATGTCTCTCTCTCTCTCTCTCTCTCTCTCTCTCTCTCTCTGTCATTACCTCCCTATGTAACATACATAGCTTTCTCTCTCCTGTCTATTTAACCTTTCTTTCTCTAAGTGCAAAACAGCCACAACAGAAACAGTCACATCATGCTGGGAACCTGGGGGTCACAGTAGAATGGGAGTTCTGATCTAGGATCAGTTTGGCCAATTAGATCATAATGAATAGCATTGTATGGAGACCAGGGGAGACCTGATCCTAGATCAGCACTCCTACTCTGAGGCTCTTTGTGAATAGGGTCCCAGCTGTTGTTTAAGTTTCAGGGGAAGCCTTGTTCAGTTCCCAGACTCTGGTCCGGGGGCCTCAGTCGAAGGGAGCCTCTAGCTGTTCAGCCCTAAGCGGTGAACCCTTAGTGGGGCATAGTGAGGTCAGAGCAGAGCGGAGCCAGAGAGCCGCCCATCGATCAGTCCTTATCAGGACGTCCTGACAGTTCAGAAGCGCAGCTGGGGGAAGAGGACCGAAGAACCCCAGGGGACAGAGAGACAGAGAGAGAGAGACAGAGAGACAGAGAGAGAGAGACAGAGAGAGAGGAAGAGAGAAGAAAAGAGCGAGAGAGAATAGAGAGAGAGAAGAAAGAGTGAAAAGAGAGAGAGAGGGAGGGAGAGAGAAGAGAGAGAGAGAGGAGAGAGAAGGAGAGAGGGAGAGAGAGAGAGGAGAGAAGAGAGAGGGAGAGAGAAGAGAGTGAAAAAAGAGAGAGAGGGAGGGAGGGAGAATAGAGAAGGAGAGGGAGGGAGAAGAGAGAGAAGAGAGAGAGAAGAGAGAAGATGGAGAGAAGAGAGAGGGAGAGAGAAGATAGAGAGAGGAGGGAAGAGAGAGAGAGAGAGGAGAGAAGAGAGAGAGAGAGGGAGAGAGAAGAGAGAGAGAGGAGAGAAGAGAGAGGGAGAGAGAAGATAGAGAGAGGGCAGAGACGGAAGGAGATATAGAAGAGAGAGGAGAGAAGAGAGAGAGAAGATAGAGAGAGGACAGAGACGGAAGGAGATATAGAAGAGAGAGAGCGGCATCTTCCCCAATATTTGGAACCAAGGACTGATCCCCCCCAATCCACAAAAGTGGAGACAAATTTGACCCCAATAACTACCATGGGATATGCGTCAACAGCAACCTTGGGAAAATCCTCTGCATTATCATCAACAGCAGACTCGTACTTTTCCTCAGTGAAAACAATGTACTGAGCAAATGTCAAATTGGCTTTTTACCAAATTACCATACGACAGACCATGTATTGCTTACCCTAATTGACAAACAATCAAACCAAACCAAAGGCAGTCTTCTCATGCTTTGTTGATTTGAAAAAAAGCTTTTGACTCCTTTTGGCATGAGGTTCTGCTATACAAATTGATGGAATGTGGCGTTGGGGGTAAAACATACGACATTATAAAAACCATGTACACAAACAACAACTGTGCTGTTAAAATTGTCAACAAAACACACTTCTTTCCACAGGTCTGTGGGGTGAGACAGGGATGCAGCTTAAATCCCACCCTCTTCAACATATATATCAACGAATTGGCGAGGGCACTAGAACAGTCTGCAGCACCCGGCCTCACCCTAATAGAACCTGAAGTCAAATGTCTACTGTTTGCTGATGATCTGGTGCTTCTGTCACCAACCAAGGAAGGCCTACAGCAGTACCTAGAACTTCTGCACAGATTCTGCCAGACCTGGTCTCAGTAAGACCAAAATAATGGTGTTCCAAAAAAGGTCCAGTTCCCAGGACCACAAATACAAATTCCGTCTAGACACCGTTGCCCTAGAGCACACAAAAAACGATACATACCTCGAGCTAAACATCAGCGCCACAGGTAACTTCCACAAGGCTGTGAACGATCTTAGAGACAAGACAAGAAGGGCCTTCTATGCCATCAAAAGAAACATACAATTCGACATTCCAATTAGGATCTGGCGAAAAATACTTGAATCAGTTATTGAACCCATTGCCCTTTATGGTTGTGAGGCCTGGGGTCCGCTCACCAACCAAGAATTTACAAAATGAGACAAACGCCAAATTGAGACTCTTCATGCAGAATTATGCAAAAATATCCTCTGTGTACAATGTAAAACACCAAATAATGCATGTAAAGCAGAATTTGGCCAATACCCGCTAATGATCAATATCCAGAAAAGAGCTTTTAAAATCTACAACCACCTAAAGGAAAGCAATTCCCAAACCTTCCATAACAAAGCCATCACCTACAGAGAGATGAACCTAGAGAAGAGTCCCCTAAGCAAGCTGGTCCTGGGGCTCTGTTCACAAACACAAACAGACCCCACAGAGTCCCAGAACAGCAACACAATCAGACCCAACCAAATCATGAGAAAACAAAAAGATAATTACTTTACACATTTGAAAGATTTAACAAAAAAACAGAGTAACTAGAATGCTATTTGGCCCTAAAAAGAGAGTACACAGTGGCAGAATACCTGACCACTGTGACTTACCCAAACTTAAAGAAAGGTTTGACTATGTACAGACTCAGTGTGCATAGCCTTGCTATTGAGAAAGGTCGCTGTAGGCAGACCTGGCTCTCAAGAGAAGACAAGCTATGTGCACACTGCCCACAAAATGAGGTAGAAACTGAGCTGCACTTCCTAACCTCCTGCCTAATGTTTGGCCATATTAGAGACATATAGTTCCCTCAGATTACACAGATCCAGTACGAATTCGAAAACAAACCCAATTTTGATAAACTCCCATATCTACTGGGTGAAATACCACTGTGTGTCATCGCAGCAGCAAGATTTGTGACCTGTTGCCTCAAGGAAAGGGCAACCAGTAAATACAACCCATATTTATGTTTATTTATTTTCCCTTTTGTACTTTAATTATTTGCACATAATTTGACATTTGAAATGTCTTTATTCTTTTGGAACTTTTGTGAGTGTAATGTTTGCTATTAATTGTAATTGTTCATTTCACTTTTGTTTATTATCTAATTCACTTGCTTTGGCAATGTTAACATGTGTTTCCCATGCAAAATACGCCCGTAATTGAAATTGAACTGAAATTGAGAGGGAGAGGGAAGAGAGAGAGAGAGAGAAGAAAGAGAGAGGAGAGAAGAGAGAAGGGAGAGGAGAGAGAAGATAGAGAGCGAGGGTTAGAGCGGAGAGAGGGAGAGAGAGAGAATAGTGAAAGAGGGAGAGAGTTGAGAGAGGGAGAGAGAGATGAAAGAGAGAGGGATAGACAGAGAGAGACAGAGAGACTAATATGGATAGAGTCTGTCTGTCTTTCTGTCTCAGCACTGTCTGTGTCTGCTCTGAGCCAGGGTAACTTATGACTGCTCTGCAGCTCCAGCCCCCAGGCAGGCTGATGGACAAGCTGACAGCCTGCCTCGTCATTCAGGAAAAACACAGCGCAGCCAGAGATAAGGGTCTCCCTCCCCTGACATGTGACAGTTGATGCTGATGCATTTGAGCTCTTTAGTCAGGATCATAATGAGACCATATGACATTACAATACATTATAGCAGCATCATAATGCGTTATACCTGTCGCCTGGTGGTGTTACCAAGATGCTTTAAGGTAAACAATAGGAGAGACGCAGTACATACGGTTTGAGCCATAGCCTGATAGGACAACAACATGACCCGAGAGAACATAGTACTGTAGTCAGTGATGCCCCACTGCGTTTCCTTGGTGGTCCTCACCATTAGCCGCCATTATGTACAAATGTACAGTCCTCAAACCAATCCAATTATCAGTCTGACCCCTCTGTGTGATTCACTGCCACCCTTCCCAATTACACTGTCCCACAATATACCACCACACAATGGCCGTCTCACAGTGGGCTTGAAGCGGAAGACTCTGTGGCAGAGCAGAGGACGAGAGGAGAATAAGTGATTTGTTTAAGCCGTGGACAGTTTGGAGGATAGGAGGATGCGTGGGTTGTGAGGAGGGCCGGGGGGAGACATGGGGGGGACAGTCTGATGACTCCAGAATCATGAGGGCTGTCTGGTGGTGGTGGAATCCCATGTGTAGATAGCCTCCCTCTGAGAAGAGATAGAGACAGAGTTACCCCAGTCAGAGCTGTAGGTTAGACTCTCCCCTCCCCCTCAGTGGCTCCAGGGTGCAGCAGAGGAGACAGTGGCTGGCCCACAGAGGTGACCCGAGTCACTTATCCACTGCCCTGTGGTTGGCCCTCTAACCTAACCACACTGGCCTGGCCTACCCCACACAGACTAAATACTGACGGGCTGTTAGATTCTAGGCTAATTAGGTTGAAGGATTGCTCTGGTACCTGTGCAACAGATAAGTAAACTGTAGCTGACAAGTAAACAAATGATTGAAATTATGGAATTTATGCATCCCATGCTAAACAATGCAAGCCATTCGTGCATGCAACTCCACTAGGCTTACTGGACATTCTCACACAAGTTAACTCACTTGCTAACTTACCCATACTATGACCCTGTGCTGTGAGTCACCCGGACTCAGCCACTGTCGGACGTCTCCATTACCCCTGCTATCTTTAACCCATACAGGCCTTAGTATTGGAGATTCTTTCTGAAACCCCCGGTCCCTAGCTGTGTGGCGTCCCCAGTCCCATCCCTCCATGTCCCCAGGGCTGTTGTTCCTACTCCCATTAGCCCCATGAAAGACCACCAGTTACCAGACCCCACATTAGTTTGTCAGTTCCAAGTCATCAGCCTCATAACGAAGCCCATTGTCCCTCATTGAAAGTTGTGGGGACATAATTATCCACCGACAGGACCATTACCCTTTACATTGGACATGGGAGTTCAACTTGATGGAAGTATACTGTCATTGAAAACTCAACTCTTATGTGTGAGACATGTTGGGATACAGAGGATAACTGGGGGAAGTATTGTTTATTTTCTATTAAAGACGAGACACGATGAGATCATTCAGTCGTTCATTCATTCATTCAGAAGTCCTTTGCGAAAGCCAAGTGGTGCCCGTTTACTCATTTTTATTGGTGTTTCAAACCGGTACTCTGTAGCCTTTGGTACTCTGTAGCCTTTGGTACTCTGTAGCCTTTGGTACTCTGTAGCCTTTGGTACTCTGTAGCCTTTGGTACTCTGTAGCATTTGGTACTCTGTAGCCTTTGGTACTCTGTAGCATTTGGTACTCTGTAGCCTTTGGTACTCTGTAGCATGTGGTACTCTGTAGCCTTTGGTACTCTGTAGCTTTTGGTACTCTGTAGCCTTTGGTACTCTGTAGCATTTGGTACTCTGTAGCTTTTGGTACTCTGTAGCCTTTGGTACTCTGTAGCCTTTGGTACTCTGTAGCCTTTGGTACTCTGTAGCTTTTGGTACTCTGTAGCCTTTGGTACTATGTAGCTTTTGGTACTCTGTAGCCTTTGGTACTCTGTAGCTTTTGGTACTCTGTAGCCTTTGGTACTCTGTAGCCTTTGGTACTCTGTAGCCTTTGGTACTCTCTAGCTTTTGGTACTCTGTAGCCTTTGGTACTCTGTAGCTTTTGGTACTCTGTAGCTTTTGGTACTCTGTAGCTTTTGGTACTCTGTAGCCTTTGGTACTCTGTAGCCTTTGGTACTCTGTAGCCTTTGGCTATGATAGTTAAAGCCCTAGTTTTTCAGCCCTGACATGTTAAGTCACTATTCGATGTCCATCCATGTCTGAGGACGTCAGGAGATTATGTGAAAACAGTGAGCGCTGTTACCTTCAAGTAGGTTTCGGGTTTTGCTAGTGTGTTGTGGACAGGGCTGGTGGATGAGCGTAAGCATCTGCCTCTGGTGACTAAGGTTGCATGTTTGAATGCAGCGATAGAAAGTTGTTTTTTAGATTTTTGTTTTAAGCCTATCCCAAACCTTGAAATACCTGTTGCTCTGTGGGCGTGTTTGTGTGAGTTCAATAGTGTATGACGTAAGACTGGGGCCAAATTTCCCACACTGTCGGACAGTGACTTCAGGCATCTCTTTCTCTCTCTCTCTCTCTGTCCCAGACACCTCAGAGCAAAACAAGGCCGAGACAAAGGCCTCCGTGGTGCCAGACTGATAAAGCTTTTCACATGTGTCAATCAACTCAGGGAGCGGCAGGGTGATATGGCATGACACACACACACACACACACACACACACACACACACACACACACACACACACACTGGAGCAGGCACACACTGGAACACACACACTCTCTCTCCCCTCTCCCTCTCCCCATCTCCCCCTTTCTCTCCCAATTCTCCGCCTCCGTCTAACCCTCTGGTTGCCTCGTATTATAGCCAGGCATCAGATAGCAAAGGGAGAAATGACTTGTTAAAGAGGATTAGGAACATCATTATGGACTTAGCCGTGCTGGATCTAGTTGAGAGAGAAGGTCAAGACAAACCCTTTCAGTCATCAGACTACTGAACATCTGCCATGTTTTTGAAGAAGACTGTTTACTGTTTGATCCTAAAGCATGCATCCAGATGCTATCAAGTTTTCTTCTCTGTCTTTCTTTACTTAGATCTGTTTTGCTGGTGGGATACACAAGGAGGACACTTCAATAGACTGCTAGTCTGAAGAGAGCAGCCTCTAAAACGTCATTTAACAATCAACAGGAGTTAGTGTCCTCGGCTTGTAAATGCAGCCTTGCACGTGCAATTCCTATTGAGACAGACTACCCCCCCCCCTCCCCCAAACTCACTGCAATATACCGACTAGTTGACGTTCATTCATGTCCAAAATAAAACCATTTAGTGTGGTATAAAGGCATATTTTCCTATTTTCCTCCAGCCAATAAACAGATCTATTTTCATTTCAGTGATAATCTATTCATGTGGTAATTTCAGTCATTTCAGTGATAACGTATTTATGTAGTAATTAGATAACAAATCAAACGATCTGTAAAATGGGTCATGAGCCGCTCTCGTCTGATACGATGATGAAGGGCTCGTCGGCTTGGCCCACCTCACAGACACCACACTACTAGCTTCCTGATAGATAGATAGATAGAGAGAGAGTGAGAGAGAGAGAGAGAGTGTGTGTGTGAGAGAGAGAGAGAGTGTGTGTGTGAGAGAGAGAGAGAGAGAGAGAGAGAGAGAGAGAGAGAGAGAGAGAGAGAGAGAGAGAGAGAGAGAGAGAGAGAGAGAGAGAGAGAGAGAGAGAGAGAGAGAGAGAGAGAGAGAGAGAGAGAGAGAGAGAGAGAGAGAGAGAGAGAGAGAGAGAGAGAGAGAGAGAGAGAGAGAGAGAGAGAGAGAGAGAGAGAGAGAGAGAGAGAGAGAGAGAGAGAGAGAGAGAGAGAGAGAGAGAGAGAGAGAGAGAGTCTGAAAAGCCTCCTAATAGCTTAAAGCTGTTGATACTTTGACTTCAGAGCGGTGGGGGACACTACATTCTTCAGAGAAGGAGCTGGCCGGTAGGAGCCTTATGACTATTAGTGAAATTATGCACATCGCGATCGCTGGCGCTGCCAACTTCCCTGTGTGTCACCGGGGGGGCGCCCCTGATATCTGACAGGACAAGAGCATATTTGGCCAGCCAATTAACAAGCGCTGAAATAACTTGGTTAGTGTCTGTTGATATTAGGTTGTGGGAAAAGGACATTGGACAAAAAGGAACACCCGCGGTGGCAAAGTTTTGAGATTGTGTCCGTTTGTTTTTTTTTGGACGTAAAAGATATGCACTATAAATGTGATGATCGTGGAGATTTAGATAAAGTCAGGATTTAATGATATGTGATAAAATCCCAAATCAACATGTCAACTTATTGGCAACAACTTTTGCGAACAAACATTTCCAAAGGAAAGTACATTCCCTACTCCCACCTCTCTTTTATCTTGATATTCAAAGTTTAAATCAGGACAAAGCATGAATCACCTTGTCACCGTTGTATCATAACTCACAGACACAGTTTAATAGTTAATAACCGATCCTCCCTGAGTACATTATGCATTTTATGAAGCAGCACTAATGTGTGTGTATCACCGTGGAAACCAGACAGGGGGCCCTCCCCCTTTCAGAAGAGTCCTTTAGCAAGCAGGCTGTTTTACTGCTTTCTCACCCAACCCTCACTCAGCCCAAGCCCAGACTGCAAGCTGCACTATGCGTACCGAACCCACAAATGACAGACTTTCTCCCCCAGACGTAGAGGAATGATGACATTTTGTAGTGAAATCACGGGGGAGTCGATGAGTTGGATCTCAAAGAATGTGTTTTACTCCCTCCTTGCTCAAGACATTATGACATCAATCAATTTGAATTTCTATTTCTTCATTTGGATAACCACAGTTTTGCAATAAGATTTTTTTTAAATGGCACCTTTCGATTGGACTCATCTCTGGAGAATTGATAACTATGAACAATGCAAAAAAGATCTTGAAATACTAACTTCCAGGGGTGCTTCCGGGGTTGCCGTAGCAGCCCTTAATTGACTTGATAGGATTTGATCGCTTTATCTCTGACATAATTTCCTCTTTCACGCCCTTTAGCTAATTAAAATCCCATTAAAATGATGTTGCTGCGAGTCACTTAAAAATGTCTCCTATCAATGTTACTCACGGTGCATGGAATCTATTCTATCTAACCATTGTAAGAATTGTGTTTAGTCATTCCAACATACAAACAAAGATGGCCGCTTGACTGGCTGACTGGTTGGGGACCTGTGATTTAGTGCTACATTATCCTGTTTCCCTCAGACCTTTTCCTCCGGAAATGTAATTGTGGGGAGGCCAGTCAAGGGCCCGGACATCTTTAAGGGCCTCCCTCCCTCCTTATGGTCTTTTAAGGATCTAATAAAGGGCTGTTTTTATGGAGAGGTAGCCGACCCAGCTCCTTCATCTCTCTATTGGAGGAGACAGTATACCAATTCAAGGCAACATTAATTTTATATCTCAGTCTGACTGGCTGGGTAATCGACCCAGCAGCCATAACCGACCATGCTGCCGTAAAATAACGGCTACAATGTTCTAATACCTAACCCCCATACGCCCTCACTGTCTGTGTGCCAGCACCAGGATTCATCTATCTACCCTACCTGGGTTGTCAGATTGTTTTACCAAAGGTCATAGAGTTATTTGGGGGACTATTAACTGGTCTGGGTATTTACCTGTGTGTGTGTGTGTCTGGGATTTTAAATTATTTCATTATTAGCCAGTTTATAACGTAGTTCACTCCTTTGTGATTGAGCAGATCAATTGGAGGCTAATCATTATTATCAGTTCTAGAGTTATAACATTAATATGTGTCATGCTTAGAGTATGATGTCACTCTCTTTGGATTGGTGGACTCTTTCAGACTGGGTTTGTTTTTACATAGAACCTCGATGAAGCAATCGACATGAGAGAAGTTATCTGAGTGATGTCATCGTAGTTATTTATGTATCTATTAGTTAGAAAATGTTTCCACGTGACTAATATGAATATTTTTAGGCTGATGAAGTAGATCTGACATTCTGACTTATATGTGTACAGTTCCAAAAGGGTTCTTTGGCTGTCCCCATTGGAGAACCCTTTTGGGTTCCAGGTAGAACCCTTTACGGTTCCAGGTAGAACCCTTTGTGTTCCATGTAGAACCATCTGTGGAAAGGGTTCTACATGGAACCCAAAAGGGTTCTTCAAAGGTTTCTCCAATGGGGACAGCCAAATAACTATTTTAGGTTCTAGATAGCACCTTTTTTTTTTCGAAGAGACTAGAAAGATCCTACATTTATTTGATATGTGCTAAATATTCAAGTTGATCTTTCATGTTATACCTCTCCCTACTCTTTTATGGATGCATATATATATTAAAACAATTATATCACTAAAAACAACTTTTACCCTTCCTTTCTCTCATGTTTTCCTTTTTTTCTATCTTCCCTCCCTCCTTCTCTCCTTCCTTCTCTCCTTGCCTCTCTGGAAGTGTCTCACATGTTGCTGTTTTTCATTGTTTCCAGTCCTTGGGAAAAGGGTGATTTTTAGAGCAAATTATATGGGTGCATTCCACCTCATATATATGTCAGACATTTCATCAGGAGAGCACTTTCAGGGGGAGGTGGTAAGCGGCCTTGACATCAGCTTCAGCCCGCCGCCTCACAGCACTAATCCATCCTCTCTGAGTGTGGCTGGTGAACACACACACATTCACACACCTGCACGTATGCAGGCAGGCACGTATGCACGTACGCACACACGCATGCACGCACGCACACACACACACACACAGGCACACACACGGAGGCAAGCAGGCAGACACACACTGTCTTTCTGAACCTGGATAACACACTTACACAGTGGGGTGCTCTGGGGGAAAGGAAAAAAAGGACCTTAAAACGACCTGTTTCTTTATGACTTATGGGTGTGGGTGGTGGTGTTTCCCATTTTCCTAACGTAACACTCCAGATAGATGTACCACATCTCCATTGTGGAGTTGCGTTCACCTTTACAACGTTTACAGGGAGTTTGTCGTGACATGGAGGAGTTAGAGTTGTTGGGAAAGTTGACTAGGTTAACGCTGGAGATTTATCATAGGAATAGCCTGGGTCGGTTCTCCAGTCAGGCAGTCAGTCAGGGCAGTACTGTGATGAGCTGGTTGAGAAAGACATATTTTGTCTTGAGGAAACCAGGTTTATTGGTTGATGAAACCTCAGTGAGCCAGCTGTTTCCCACCACATAGTGGATACCAGTACCATCACTCACCCTTACAGTTCTTTTTGGAGGGACAGTGTGTGTGTGTGTGCGTGTGTGCGTGTCTGCGTGTGTGCGTGCGTGCGTGCGTGCGTGCTTTAGAGGGAGAGGGAGAGAGCGTTGTTGACCTTTTTTGACACAGGTGGTTGTGAATTGTGTTGCGGTTGTAAGTTGTGTTGAATTTGGATGTTAGTTGCTTTGGTGGGATTTGTAGGTAAGACTCCATCGCAGGACTCAGAAGATGGCATTTTAACAGTTAGTCAACCCCTTTTTACAGATTTGTCTCATGCTTTTCGCCTGCCAGAATGCCACAGAATACTTATTTTTAAGTGAAACAGTTTGCACATATATTAAGACTACATTTCGTGACGTTTTTGTTCGTTTTGTTCAGCACACAGTTTTTTTTTCTGGGGCTTTTCAAGGCGGAGGCCCCTTCGTCGGTGATTGGTCAACAGTAGGGATTCTTCAATTAAGTGTTTGTTGTCATTCAACGACAGACGACTAGTTTTCATGCACATTTTTTCACTTGAGAAATATTGTACCAAACATGTCAAATTGCGCAACAAAGTCCTCTGCAAAAATGTAAAGAAATCATTACATATTTCTGGAGTTATCTTACATTTATTTCGAGGAAGTGTACTTGTTGCTACAGCGTCTCAAGAGGGACAAACAGTGGTATGGCCGCTTTTGTCTTGTTTTTGAAGCGAAGGTATCTTAAGGGAGCATGCTAGCGCTGACGTTCACTTCGCCTAGCCAAGTTCTGCTAGGGAGGCTCATGATGACAACACTGTTTGGTGGCAGTACGATCACGTCATCGCACATCCACACATGAACGCAAATGATTACACACCAGTAGAAAACAAACTGATAAGGAGAGATAAAGACAATGAGCGAAGGGAGAGAACTACGCTCTGCTTCCATTCTCCCTAAAAGTCAATGTGCTACTTTTAGATTCAACTGTTTGGGTGTTATCGTTGGGGAAAAAATAGGTCTGCAACAACTGAGTAGACAAGCATTGATAGGACAGGAGAGCTCACTTTTTCCACTTGTAAACATCACTACGCCATTGAGATGAAAAGACAATAATACTAATGGAAAAAGTTTCTCTCTTTGCAACGTTGTTACTGTAAATGTGCAGTACTTTTCCGGTCACTGTCTGTATCTGTATCTGAGCTAGGAACACAAGCATTTCGCTACACGCAATAGCATCTGTGTATGTGACCAGTAAAATGGTATTTTATTTGATATCTATTTTCTATTATGGGCTCATGAACTAATAGGTCAAATGTTCTAATTCGACATCCAAAGTAGTTTTGATTGGTCATTATAGCCTCAGATCCAGGAAATCTCTGCTCTGAGCCTCGGACTAAAATGGCATCCGTGTTTGGAATTCTGGGTATATATGACAAAGCAACTTGTACAGTGGCTTGCGAAAGTATTCACCCCCTTGGCATTTTACTTTTTTCTTTTGCCTTACAACCTGTAATTAAAATATATGTTTTTGTGGGTTTGTATAATTTGATTTACACAACATGCCTACCACTTTGAAGATGCAAAATATTTGTTATTGTGAAACAAACAAGAAATAAGACAAAAAACAGAATACTTGAGAGTGCATAACTATTCACCCTCCAAAGTCAATACTTTGTGGAGCCACCTTTTGCAGAAATTACAGCTGCAAGTCTCTTAGGGTATGTCTCTATACGCTTGGCACATCTAGCCACTGGGATTTTAGCCCATTCTTCAAGGCAAAACTGCTCCAGCTCCTTCAAGTTGAATGTGTTCCGCTGGTGTACAGCAATCCTTAAGTCATACCACAGATTATCAATTGGATTGAGGTCTGGGCTTTGACCAGGGCTAGGCCATTCCAATACATTTAAATGTTTCCACTTAAACCACTCGAGTGTTGCTTTAGCAGTATGCTTAGGGTCGTTATCCTGCTGGAAGGTGAACCTCCGTCCCAGTTTCAAATCTCTAGAAGACTGAAACAAGTTTCCCTCAAGAATTTCCCTGTATTTAGCGCCATCCATCATTCCTTCAATTTTGACCATTTTCCCAGTCCCTGCCAATGTAAAATATCCCCACAGCATGATGCTGTCACCACCATGCTTCATTGTGGGGATGGTCTTCTCTTTTCCTTGATGAACAAAAAGTTACATTTTGTCTCATCTGACCAGAGTACCTTCTTCCATATGTTTGGGGAGTCTCCCACGTGCCTTTTGGCAAACAACAAACGTGGTTGCTTATTTTTTTCTTTAAGCAATGGTTTCTTTTGGCCACTCTTCCATAAAGCCCAGCTCTGTGGAGTGTACGGCTTAAAGTGGTCCTATGGGCAGATACTCCAATCTCCACTGTGGAGCTTTGCAGCTCCTTCAGGGTTATTTTTGGTCTCTTTGTTGCCTCTCTGATTAATACCCTCCATGCCTGGTCTGTGAGTTTTGGTGGGCGGCCCTCTCTTGGCAGGTTTGTTGTGGTGTCATATTATTTAACATTTTTTAATAATAGATTTTATGGTGCTCCCTGGGATGTTCAATGTTTCTGATATTTTTTTATAACACAACCCTGATCTGTACTTCTTCACAACTTTGTCCCTGACCTGTTTGGAGAGCTCCTTGGTCTTCATGGTGCCCCTTGCTTAGTGGTGTTGTAGACTTTGGGGCCTTTCAGAACAGGTGTATATATACTGAGATCATGTGACAGATCATGTGACACTTAAATTGCACACAGGTGGACTTTATTTAACTAATTACATGAATTGTGTAATGTTGCACCAGATCTTACTTAGGGGCTTCATAGTAAAGGGGGTGAATGCATATGCACGCACCACTTTTCCATTTTTTTGAAACAAGTTATTTATTTAATTTCACTTCACCAATTTGGACTACTTGGTGCATGTCCATTACATGAAATCCAAATAAAAATCTATTTAAATTACAGGTTGAAATGCAACAAAATAGGAAAAATGCCAAGGGGGATGAATACTTTTGCATACTTTTGTATAACTCTGCATTGAAGCATTTATTTTTTAGTATTGATTATTTAAACAAGATAGTATGAATTTGCTCTCTGAAAATAGTGTTGTATTTGATATGCATTATAATAAAATCTGAATAATGCCAAAGGTTGTTGTAGAATGCATTTTTAGATCAACACTATCAATGTTATTCACTCGAACCTAAGGTGTGTGAGTGCTGAGCTTTATCGTCAGTTGGACTACAGTGTTAACCCTCGGGCTTTCTGTCTCTGTTAAACCAGTTTAAGCCTCATAGCAGCAACAGCTTCCCCATCACGTGCATGTGCAGGCACACACACACACACACACACACACACACACACTCACACACACACACACACATGCCAACCGCAGGGCTTGGATCCATCATCCACATCATCAGCTGCTTGGCTTGTACCTCCCCAGTTGCCATAGTAACGTGTGTGTGTGTGTGTGTGTGTGTTCGTTCACCAGGTGACGGAACACAACAGGTGCCTGAACAACAATCATGCTGAACAATAATTAGATTTCTTAGATGCTATCTGTCCTATTGCTTTCTGACCTTTGACTCTTGAGACATTCTCTTCCCTATCTCTCCATCTCTCTGCTCTCCTCTCCTCTGTGTCCTCCCTCCCTCCCTCCCTCCGCTGTAGCTCTTAACCTTATCTCCCATCATGTTTGCATGTGATTTTAGGTAATGCAGTTTCTGGGTCGCTGGACGACATGTGCAGTGACTACAGTACTTGTCCCGGTGAAGTCCTTTTTGTGTTCTCACCTGCCTCGGGGGAGGGTTCTGACTGAGTTTGCTGAACCAATTAACGTATAATTAGTTCCTCTTAAACCAGATTACCACAGAAAGAGAGAGAGAGAGAGAGAGAGAGAGAGAGAGAGAGAGAGAGAGAGAGAGAGAGAAGAGAGAGAAAGTCTTTATGACCAGGGGGAAGCAGCCCAATGGTCTGTTAGAGGTCTTTGTTCATGGGGCATTAACCCTGTGACACATTGACCATATCCACAGCTAATTGAGTGTACTTGAGTGAATGGCAGAGTAGCTCGACCCTATTAGCAAGTTGACATGGTACCTATGTAGCCTACAACTCAACTGTGACTTCAGTAACCTAGGCTGCATCCGAAATGGCACCCTATTCCCTATACAGTGCACTACGTGTGACCAGTGCTCTGGTCAAAAGCTGTAGTTAAGTTCAACTGCTGAACAGCTTTGTAAAACATTGCCATGGGGATTCATGCTCTTTGGCTTTCCAAAGAAACTGCTAAGAAAATCTTGTCTGGGCTTAGTGTCCATCTGATGTGTTCATAGGCATACCATACACTACTTCAACTGATCCCCTCCAACACATTAAACATCACTTAACTAGTCATATCGACCACAAACACTGTGGTCGGTCTAGTCGGGGGGGTGTTTAACATTCTTGGTTCAAGTGCAGAAAAGAGGGGAAGTATGCTAGTGGAAAGAGAGAGAGAGTGAGAGGGAAAGAGAGAGAGAGATTTCCCTCAGATTACACAGATACACAAAGGATTCGAAAACAAACCCAATTTTGATAAGCTCCCATATCTATTGGGTGAAATACCACAGTGTGTCATCACAGCAGCAAGATTTGTGACCTGTTGCCACAAGAAAAAGGCAAAGAAGAAGAACAAACACTATTGTAAATACAACCCATATTTATGTTAATTTATTTTCCCTTTTGTACTTTAACTATTTGCACATAATATGTCTTTATTCGTTTTGAACTTTTGTGAGTGTAATGTTATTGTTCATTTGTATTGTTTATTTCACTTTTGAATACCTTTCCCATGCCAATAAAGCCCTTATATTGAAATTGGAGAGAGAGAGAGAGAGAGAGAGAGAGAGAGAGAGAGAGAGAGAGAGAGAGAGAGAGAGAGAGAGAGAGAGAGAGAGAGAGAGAGAGAGAGAGAGAGAGAGAGAGAGAGAGAGAGAGAGAGAGAGAGAGAGAGAGAGAGAGAGAGAGAGAGAGAGAGAGAGAGAGAGAGAGAGAGAGAGAGAGAGAGAGAGAGAGAGAGAGAGAGAGAGAGAGAGAGAGAGAGAGAGAGAGAGAGAGAGAGAGAGAGAGAGAGAGAGAGAGAGAGAGAGAGAGAGAGAGAGAGAGAGAGAGAGAGAGCTTTAAGCAGCAGCATGTCAGAAAGACTTAGATGAGGGCTTTTAAGGGAGTAAACAGTGTTTGGGAGCAGCTGGCAGAATATCAGAGAAGTCTCTCCAGAACAGAACAGAGACTCAAATGTATTACCTTGTCCTGGTTCAGCCCAGCGGACTTCATCAGAGCAACTAAATGGCCACTTTTATTAGATGTTCCAGGAACAACAGCATTGTCTTAATGGCCTTGTTTTCTAATGGTCTAGCGTAGAAAGCGGATACACACAGACATCAATAACAGGGCCCGTGGTTGAGGTTGGCCAAAAATTGCGAATTGGAGTCGGGGTGAGGGGCTGTGTATGTGTGTGTTTGCATGGATGCCGTTTTGGTTGGAGGTTATTTTGCTACTCTGTTAAATCTCAATATGTGTGGCTATTTTCTTTATAGCTACTTTAAGGTATTTTAATCTTTGTCAGAATTTGCATTTTTTAGTCTGCTATTTATATCCATCTGAGTAGACTGGTTGATGTGCTGCATCTTAAAATAGATGCCTGTCAGTGTTGTAATTACAGCCCGCAGGAGGTATCGTTTGACAAGGCACAAGGCAGGGGTTAGAGGTCGCGCCCTGTCTGCCTCCCTGTTTTCAGACCTCGCCACAAGGTCACTGACCCCTCTGAACCCTTACACACTCCCTTTTAACCCACTAGGATTAAAGACACAACAACAACATGTCAACAACCACAGTGACAGTCAAGACAAGCAACTAACAATATGTTTTTATCACTTTTATTTAGAATGGTATGACGACTGATGTTTTACTCTTGTAAAGAGTCTCATGTCTGTCCTCCCTTCCTTGGAGGTGACTGATTGGTCACTGTGGTAAAGAGCCTCAAGCAAATTAAGCCACAGGAGACCAGAGTCCCATTCCTTCCATGTAATTGATCATTTGTCTCTCTGAGGGCCCATCTTTACGCTATGTGTGTATTTTTAAAACTGATGGATGGGTCTGTCTAGGTGTGTGTGTGTGTGCGTGTGTGCGTGTGTGTGTGCGTGCGTGCGTGCGTGAGCAGTTAGTGTTTGTTTCTAGCTGGCTCAGACCATTAAGACATAACAATGTCAGGGAAGCCAAAAAAGTTTAAGCGTTAACCGTGACTTCATTTACATTAGTGAGTGAGTAAAGGCGAGGGTTGGATCCCCACGAGGGTTGGATCCCCACGAGGGTTGGATCCCCACGAGGGTTGGATCCCCACGAGGGTTGGATCCCCACGAGGGTTGGATCCCCACGAGGGTTGGATCCCATGGGAGTATCTGACCTGGGTTCAAATGGTAAAAATATATGGTCTTTTTGACTATTTTATTAGTTCCAGTGCCAAGCAAGTTCATTCAAGAACAGGTCAAGTGTTTGAATGATTAAAAAAAACAGCAAAAAGTTAGTTGAATTTTCTATGTGATATCACTATGCTTTCTACCATCTAAAAGCACAACCAAATTCCAATGGAATAAATATTCAGATTGTGTTGTCACTGTACTTCATCTGATAGCAGAACCAAATGATCTGGATTGCAGTTGACAATACTTTATAAGTACATGGTGCAAGTGACCAATGCCGTTCGGGATTCTGCACAGATGATTACAGTATGTGGGAAGGTCTTGATCTTGAACATCCACGCTTTCTATGATTACATAAGAAGACATTTATAGTTACAGTGACCTCAAAATGTGGCCATGGATGTGTTACTCATTTTAAGGTTGAATGTTACATTAGGCTATTTACTGTACACATAACATGCACACACATTTATACTGACTCTACACACAAAGGGGATTCAGAAAAAACTATGGCTATACATGGTGTCGTTTCAATTTCTCTACTGTAGGGACATTATCTCTCTCTCTCACACACACACACACACACACACACACACACACACACACACACTCAATCATCAGTTATGATGCTGCTACTCTGTTTATCATATATCCTGATGACTAGTCACCTGACCCCTATACCGACTGTCACTCCAGTATCCCTGCACATTGTAAATATGGTATTGGAACTGACCTGGTATATAGCTTCTTACTTTCTCTTATTCTCATTTCATATTTATATGTCCCATGTGTTTTTATCCTCATGTTGTTTTAGTGCTACATTGATATTGATTACTGCTTTGTTGGGTTTGGAGCGAGAAAGGCATTTCGCTGTACTTTTGGCATTAAATCTTGAAACTTGAAACTTTGTCAATAGACCAATAAGACAGTTCCAAACCCCTCTGCCAATAACAGCTAGTTTTCAGTTTCCCCCTCCCAACTCCCAGACAGTCCTAGCACAATTATTGCTCGAGAAATTGTTCTTTGCTAAGAAGCTATTTAGATTATTATTTTTTTTTTTACCATTTCAAAAAACAATCACAGTGAGGTACTGAATTGTGACCCAGACATGATTTGATATTGAGATGAAAATGGCTACGATGGACCTTTTATCATTTGGTTGGGATGGAGACTTGAAAGAAACATATCAATTATTACTTTGTAGTAAAACTGAAGTGAAAGCCATACTAAATGAGTGGCAGAAGGAACTACCCAAGCAGGAGATACATCTCCTTCAAAATGTTGACACAATTCAATATCCCAAAATATCCATACATTTGAAATCAACCACAGCTTTAATTTGCTTTCATCCCCCACATTTCATTTGCTCTGTTAAACCTACCCTTCGGAATGACTTTGATAGCAACCGTGAATCTATGTCATTGAAGAAGATGGAGATCTCTCAACAATCATTCTCACAATAGCACCATGTAATAGTCAGGGATGAATCGCAAAGAGAAGAAGGACTGGTTAAAACCCTGGATGGGAGACCAAATGGTAGCTGTAGATAGATACATTGTCCAGTAGGAGGTGCTACTCAGCCTATAGTTTTTCCCCCTGATATATAACGTTGAAGAGCTTACGTTGTTTTAAAGGTTCTAAATTCAACATATTTTCTACAATGTTTGTCTATGTTGACATTTGGTTACCATGATGACATAATCCTGTGGTTGAAATTCCCCCCTCAAAACAATAGTTTACTTTGATGATAAAAATAAAAAATCCAATCTATTTTCCACGTTGATTCCACTTCACAATATGTTAACAAATGACTTTGAAACCACGTTGATTCAACCAGTTTGTGCCCAGTGGGTATTTCAACCTGCAGGGAGAATTCAGAAAATAAATAAGATGGAAGAAAGATAGTGGTGAAAAAACAGAAACAAACGCCAACAACCAAACAAACCATGCATTCCCTTTCTGAGGCAAAGAGCCAGACGTCTATCACTGTCACAACTTCCAGTTGTAATATCATTGAACGGTCCGGGAACATATGTTACCCAGCATGCCCCATGAATGGGCTGACCTCTGACCCCTGGAGGCCTTGAAGAAGATAGTGGAGGTCACGGGAGCTGGAACTGCTGGGAGGTGGAGGGTGGGGTGGGGGGGGGGGGAACAGGTGAAAGGGGTCTAACCTGTCATCACATCACAGTCCATTCCTCAAGCATACACACACACACACACACACACACACACACACACACACACACACACTATATGGGACAGAGGGCCAGGAATGCATCCAGATTCAGTGGTTCTGAGTGGGAGAGAGAGGAGAGGAGACTAGAGTTAACATTGATCAGACTGACAATCATGTTGTGGTTACCCATGTTTCCCATGTCATAGATTCCATCTGGCTGTGCAGGAAAGGTAGCTATTCTACTTTTATTTTACTACAGTAATTGTGATGATTTAGTGCCCAACAACAATCCATAGTATAGAATGAGGGGAATTGTAGTCTTATTTGACCCTGTTGGTCATCTATGAACATTTGAACATCTTGGCCATGTTCTGTTATAATCTCTACCCGGCACAGCCAGAAAAGGACTGGTCACCCCTCATAGCCTGGTTCCTCTCTAGGTTTCTTCCTAGGTTCTGGCCTTTCTAGGGAGTTTTTCCTAGCCACCGTGCTTCTACACCTGCATTTCTTGCTGTTTGGGGTTTTTGGCTGTGTTTCTGTACAGCACTTTGTGACATCAGCTGATGTAAGAAGGGCTATATAAAAACATTTGATTGATTGATTCTGTAGTTGAAGGATTTGCATCCTTTCCTCTGTGGATTGAGAGAAGAGACTACGCAATATTTTAATTCAGTTCAGTTATAAATCATTGGCATTGTTTCATCCGTTTCCCTTCATCGAGTCAGTTGACCTTATAAATGTGTGTTCTGTTCACAATGTGTAGATATGAGTCCAGTTAAAACGAGGCCAAGTGGATTTAACACCAACATTAGCGCTCAGCTACCAGGATGTTTTCATTAAACTAACTCCCTGCCCTGCTTCAGGAAATCTTCAGGGATATTCAGTTGGATTCCTAAGCAAGAAGTCAAAGATATAAACGGCTGTTATAAAGTCAAACAAGGCCAATATGGCTGGCACAAGACTCTTATTAGATCCCCCTAGATTGGTCCATTCTTCTTCCTCTTCGTCTTCTTCTTCGTCTTCTTCACACTTCAAGAAACATCACTTCATCACTCCCCAGATTAGCAACATAGCTAGCGTTCCTCCAGGCGGTTTATTGAGGCATGTGATGCTGAGGCAAATGTATTATAGCCGAGGATTGGGAGTAAATTAGTTCCAACTGGAGGTCAGACTGACCATTATAGATAAGGCATCTGGATCCAGAGGTTGTTCACCCAGGGAGGGGTAGGGAGGGAACCAGCTTGCCCACTGTCGTAGCCCCCTGCCCTCCTTTGATGTTGCAGTGATTTAAGGTTTAGTGAGGGGGTCCTGGGTTCTACAACATAACTTCATTGATCTCTGAGCGTATCCACAGACTTATAGCGTTATAGATATCTCCAGACCACACTTTGTTGTACATAGGCAGGCAATTGACCCTGTTTTTATCTTAACCACCCCATAACCCCAGCCCCATTCCCCATTCCCCAGCTCTATGACCCAAGCCCAGCCAACGAAACAAACGGTGGATCCCCCTGACCCAGACATCTGGCCTGGCTGTAACCTGGCTGCTGCTCTGGCCCTCTGCCCCAAGCCCCTGAGCCTCCAGAAGTGAAATAGTGGGTGAGCAAAAAAGAATAGCCTTCTTTCATGTCCCGTAAGGGAATGTTGCAAACTTTAGCCGGGTACCCCCCCACCAGCCCCCATTCACCCAAACAAGGATGCCATGCCATAGTGAGTCAGCTTTAATGGGGGGATAATATAGTGGTGCACTAAGATGTTTTTGTAACCTCGGGAATACCCCGACCGGCGCATGAGGACGAGAGTATGTGTGTGTGTGTGTGTGTGTGGACGACTCCCCGCCTTATCGACCTCCGGAGGTGTCTGGTTGCTCGTTATGTGGATCCAATCTGGATGGCTCACACTAGCAATCTGTTTGATCACAGCAGTGAAAAGTATGATAATCACTGGAGGTTGTGGAGAACGTCTGGTCCAGAAAGAGCTGGTTGGGGAAATCTAAAGCACACACACACACACACACACACACACACACACACACACACACACACACACACACACACACACACACACACACTCTTGCACACACTGCCAGCCCCACTATATTTGTTCAGATGTGTAAAGTTATTCTTCTATATGAGGAAGAATTATACGGACCTGTTTAGCCCCCGGTCTGACACATAAATGTTTACCAGTAGGAGAATTATTGCTCCTGAATGGCTCATCAGTTTCCGCCAGATCAGTGCAACAGAAGGAAACTGTAATCTACTATAAGAATATTTTTTGACATGTTGAAAATTACAGCCATTAGAATTTCCCACTTCCAAAACTGGCACAGTTCACTAAAAAGCACTCAATTGATATTATCAGTAGTACATTAATTTTCCAGATGAAACATCTCTCAAATAATCTTAGAAAAGTGTTTGTTTATGTTATTTGTTGAATACAGAGAGCCTCCAGCTGTCAAAACCACTTGTCTAGACGAGTCGCTCTTGAACATTAAAAACAATTTAACTCACTCTACAGGTCAAGGAGGCCCTCCCATCGTGTTGTGACTCCGTCCATTAAGCTTTCAAGCCTTCACAACACGGCATTACCGTTATGCAATTATATCTTCATACAATAATTGAATTATAAACTCAGTTTGAGATGCAAAGTCCTCCTAATTCCCCTTGAGCTCGGAATACCCTCCCCCTGTAATGACAACACCAACGGTGGTGGTTTGTCACGGACAAATTGAAACGGGTGGCTATTTCATAAAATTGGTTATAATTGTGGGAAAACACAAACTGGCCATGACCGGATGATCACAGAGAAAAAGGGGGTGTGTGAGAGTGGGTGTCACAGGAGGCTGGTGGCACCTTCATTGGGGAGGATGGGCTTGTGGTAATGGCTGGAGTGGAATAGGTTGGAATGGTATTAAATAGAACAAACATGGTTTCTGTGTGTTTGATGCCATTCCATTCGCTCCATTCCAGACATTACTGTGAGTCGTCCTCCCCTCAGCAGCCTCCACTGGGGTGCGTGTGTTTGTGTATCGTGTGTGCATGCCTGTGTGTGTGGAAACATTTGCAAGCAGATGGAAAATGACATGGAAACAAGATGGTGCACTTCCTGTTGTTTTATTTCTATGGGCAGAGAGAGACGTTGAGGAGGGCTGATGATGCTAACGCTGACAGCGCTGTCACTACTACTGTCTATTAGCAGTGTTTTGGTAACTCTAGTATTCGGACAGCGTTACGTTGTTCAGGATGCCGGTGTGAGTGTATGTGTATGTAATATGACAGTCCAACAAGAGTGTTTTTTCACTTCCTACTCTCTTGCACATTCTCATGGAGCAAAAGGTTCTTTCTGAAGGCATTGGTGAAGCAACAAGTGTGCATCAAACTCTTGAACAATTCTTTACTCTCTTTCATACTTTCTTATTCTCTCTCTCTCTCTCTCTCTCTCTCTCTCTCTCTCTCTCACACTCACTCACTCACTCTCTCTCTCTATTTCTAGCCGTGGTGATATTTGACTCTGCAGAGGCAATCCCTCATCTTACATGGGCTCCAGCTATAGCATAAGGGGAATTAGCCTTTAAGTGTGAAGGCAATCTGGCGTCTCATAGAGATTTGGTTGGACTTAGCAGGGCCACTTTCGGGCAAGCATCCAGGGGAGGCCCCGTGACTGCTATTGAAACCAGGGGCGCGTTTAGTAAACGCTGTTGAATGTTTGAGATAGATATGTCATGAACAGCTATGTCACAGAGGCACGTTTGTTCTGTCTCCCATATTTGCATTGAACCATTCTACACCATTAGCCTATTGAACATGCCAGGTTGGTTATTGTACTGTGTTTAACTGCAATGTTCAGATAGCACACTTAGGAAATAAGTAATACCACACCAGTGCTTAGTGAACTAGCGTAGGTCAATCTCTTGTTTCCTCCCCATATATTTAATTGAAAAGAAGCACTTTTGTATCAGTTCTACTTGTAGGACTTCAGTTAGGAAACTACAATGGCTGCATAAAGATGTACCCCCCTCCTTCTGCCGTCTATCCAGATCTAAGAGCAAGATCAAAGCAACGCCTGTTTTTAACCATTTCAAAATGGATTCTTTGATTTATCTGCCAAGCAGGAAAACTGTCCGTTTTTGCAATTTCCCCCCACAAAGATGATCTTATGAGCTGGGAATGATAGACTGTACTCCGAAGGGCATTTGGGAACAAGCCGTTGCTTCTGTTTCAAACAATGGACCAGTGTATTCAAATCCAGCTTATTGGCACTGATTGCTTTTACTCCATGTATTATCACTAGAGGTTTTCCTCTGTAGCAGATGTACTGTGAATTCCATGGATTAGATCTTTGGTTACTTTAGTAGCCAACTGGATTAACAACTCAGGAAATAACGCATTTTCATATTCTTGGAAAAACCTAGATTCCCATATCAAAAAGAAAATGGCAACCCCCAGTTTATTCATTACATAATCATACTAGAATTTAGGCTATACCAAGTGATCCATAAGAGGCCGACTTGCTCCAATCTCTGATATAATACAACGTTTGATACAATATCATGGTTCATTTCCAGACAATACTCATATCATTGTTTACTCTTCGTACATTTTCCCTAGCCAGGATGGCAGTGAGTGAGTGGTCAGTCATTAAATAATAGGGGCCAGTAGGCCTGCCTGGTTGGTCGAGCCCAGCTCTAACCCCAGCCAGAGAGAGATGGAAAGGATTCGTTCCAGATTGCAGATTAAACATGAGGGGGTAATTAGGCCCTGAAGAGAGGAGCTAAATTAACCTCCAAACCAAGACTCCTGTTGTTTTTAGTCCTTCTGGAAAATGTGGATTTTCTGATGATAGCCATTTAAAGGTGTCAGTGCAGAGCCGGGGTTGAATTAGAGAGGGGAGACCGCCCCACCCCACACACACACACACACACACACACACACACACACACACACACACACACACACACACACAGAGAGAGAGCGAGAGAGAGTGAATTAAGGGGAGCCACTACACAGTCTAAACAAGCAATCTTCTCCATTATCAACAGTCTGACAGCCTAATAGGGCCAGGACAACTAACCGGTCACATGACCAGGAAGCCTGACGCCCTCGCCACAGTGACAAAAGACCGACGGCTATCATTGATGGCGGGTAGGAGGTTTGCGGAGCGTGGTGTGTTCGCCGCCCTGGCGCCACCTCTTAAATTCCTTAAATACGTTACCATGGAGATACCAATACATGTGGCATGGGTCCAATTTGATATCCATTGATTTCATCACAAGGTTTCTGAGGTATGATACCTTGATGAAATATATAGCGAAGCTAAATATCCATTCTTAGGAATAAATATATACTACACACCACATGAATGTCACATGTTTTCTTCTTGTTGCATTATCAAAAGTTGTAGGCAAATTGTTTCCGATATTGTCAAGAGATAAATGTTCAGCCTCCGTACAAAAAGGTTTCACTTCTGGGGCCATGACAACTAAAGCAAAGAACTACCATGAAGGTTCAAGAGGTTATAAAGGTAAATGATTTCATCTGCTGTGACCAGAGACCAGGGTATGGCAGCAGACGTGTAGACCAACCAATGGCGTCGTGATGAGTCCGGTCGGTCCATTTTCTCCCTCGGAGAGGTGGAAACGGCTAGTTAGAGTGCTTAATCTCCAGAGACGCCTCGACACTCCCCTCCCCTGCTTTTAAGTAGAACCTTCTGCCCTGCAGTCAGCCCTCAGAGCTTACATAGCCCTGGAAAGCGTGTACACACACACACACACACACACACACACACACACACACACACACACACACACACACACACACCACCCTGGAAAGCGGGCAGCACCAGGGGCAGGCATAGGCAGCTGGATTTTGTCAAGCATGGCCAGGGACATTCTTGTTAGTGTAGCGTAACCTTTTCTCCACTCACACAGATAACACTGGCACCTAGCTGGCCCTCTAATCTCCTACCACTGCCAGTGGGTTGGGACTGGGAGCTGGGACTGGGAGCTCCATAACACCAGGGGCAAGAGGGGGTTAACTTATTCCACGAGCCCAGCAGTGGGCCACCGTGGTTGGGGTAGCAGGGAGTGGCAGAGGGTGGCCTGGGAAGGGGGGGTGGGGGGGGGCTGGAAGCCTGACGAACTCACGGTTCTGGTGACCTCACTAAGAATGGAAAGTGTCTGGCTGCTGGGATAGGGAGATTATTTATTGCTTATCTTGTGAGATCCTTAGCGTGGCTCTTTGGTGGAAGGACAACATCGGTTACTGTTCCTAGCTAGTTGACTTGACTCTTGTATCTCTGCTGTAGCCCAGTGATTCATGGCTGTAGTGTGTTTCATAATGGGGACAGTGTTTGACCTCATTCTTTTTTGGGGTATCTTATTGCAACTTGTTACAGAAAATAATTATACATTCTGATGTAATTATTAAGTTTAATTTCCTTGATTGTATTAAAAATGGAGTTTGATTGACTTTATTTGTGCATTGGCTACTTATGGCATATGAATGTGTGTCTGTTTAAAGAAATGAATCTACATTTTCTGTACCTGAGTTTGTAAATACTAAAGGTAGTAAAGTCAAAGCTGAAAAGACTTCATTCCTGTCACAATCCCAGGAATATTCCTCCACCCTACTCTGGGTTCAAGGGCCTTACTGCCATATGGGGAGAGAGGGTGGAAGGGGGAAGGGGTGTAGGGTGTAAAAGTAGTGGGGAACATAGGGGGTTGTGGTAGTTTGGTGGTGGGGGGGTGGGGGGGCTGTAGGAGAGCCTAACATGTGTAGTCCAGATGCCCAGTGTAGCGGAGGTGGGCGTGAGGCGGTCTAGCGCTAGCTGACAACGTCTGCGTCCCTATTCCCTACGTAGTGCACTACTTTTGATCAGAGCCCTATTGGCCCGAGTGAATTATATAGGGATTAGGGTACCATTTGGGACTGGGACAATAATGCAGGGGACAGCGGGTGTCAACCAGAGAGAGAGAGGCCTACTACACCTCATCACCCCGCGCCGCCGGCTAATTGATTTCACAATTATACCCCCCTCCCTCCACTCCTCCACCACCTCCCAGACGGTATTTCTGAACAGTAATCTTTAAAGGCGGCCGTAAAAATATCCAGGGATACAGGGTGTGCCAGGCTTTCATCCAACAAAATCTCCTCTCTCTCGTTCTCTTTTGTTCGTTCTCTCGCTCTCGTTTGTTCATTCTCTCTCTCTCATTCGTTCGCTCTCTCTCTTTCTCGTTTTGTTCATTCTCTCTCTCTCTCTCATTTCGTTTTATGCGTTCAAAGCTGGCACACCTGAACTTTTGGCATGCGTAATCCTCCCTCACCCACCACCCCCAAACCCCATTTTATCCACCCTTCCTCGCCAACCCACACCCTTGTAAAAAAAATGTTTTTAATGAAGCGAAAAAGAAAAAAATCAAAATGGGAACCATATTGTTAATTCCCTTCCCTCAGTCCCATTTCTCAGTCCCTTTTCTCAGTCCCTTCCCTCAGTCCCTTTTCTCAGTCCCCTCCCTCAGTCCCTTCCCTCAGTCCCTTTTCTCAGTCCCTTCCCTCAGTCCCTTTTCTCAGTCCCTTCCCTCAGTCCCTTTTCTCAGTCCCTTCCCTCAGTCCCTTTTCTCAGTCCCTTCCCTCAGTCCCTTTTCTCAGTCCCTTCCCTCAGTCCCTTTTCTCAGTCCCCTCCCTCAGTCCCTTCCCTCAGTCCCTTTTGTCAGTCCCTTCCCTCAGTCCCTTTTCTCGGTCCCTTCCCTCAGTCCCTTTTCTCAGTACCTTCCCTCAGTCCCTTTTCTCAGTCCACATAAGGATTCCAACCTTAACCGTAACTGAACACGGATCGAAGAATTCCGACATTCTGCATCATCATAATCAAATGAGGTGTGTTCACGTGGGTCCCGACCGGCGAGGATAAATCACGGGTTGTGCCGGGCGCCGTGACACGTCCGATCGCTCTGCGCCCCCTGCCTCTCAGGGTCTTCCTTCTCCCAGGGCCCCAGAGTGGAAATCAAAGCCAGGGGGAAAGAGATGGAGATGACCAGAGAGTCTGGCTGTCTCTGACTACTCAATCGCCTCTCCACTCCTCCACCTTTTGAACCCTAAGGCAGAGTGCAGACTGGAGCCCCTCTAACTGCTGGGAGTCTGGGGGCCTGGCTGGCTGACTTCTGTGTGAGCGAACACTTACTGACTGAGAAGGAGGAGAGATAAAAGTAATCTGCCATGAATATGAATGGGTTTGGATGGAATGAAGTTATTCTCAGGATAGAAATAGAATCACAGTGGTCTACGTTTTTTTTCAACTGTTCTAGTGATGATATTTCTATGGTTCTCAGTGTGTTTGTGGTGACGAGTGAGTTGAATGTGGAGACCCTGGTCTGCTCCAGCATGATTGCCTATCTATCTCTGAGAAGACAGGAAGTTATTATCAGTACTGTGTGGAAACAAGACAAACAAACCCAAAAGGACGGATGATGGTACACAAGCGTTTCCATTGATGTCACGCATGAGAGCAGACAGGCTTATAATGCTGATTAGGAGTTTTTCTTTTATCTTCACATTTTGTGTCATCTGACATTTTAGTGTCTGCTTTTTTGATATAGAGATACAGAACAGCACAGTCTGAAACAGATAAGTAAAATTGATAGAAAAATATGAATTGGTTATACACCTTAGCCAAATACATTTAAACTCAGTTTTTCACAATTCCTGACATTTAATCCTAGTAAAAATCCCCTGTCTTAGGTCAGTTAGGACCTAAGACACTTTATTTTAAGAATGTGAAATGTCAGAAAAATAGAGAGAGAGTGATTTATTTCAGCTTTTATTTCTTTCATCACCTTCCCAGTGTGTCAGAAGTTAACATACACTCAATTAGTATTTGGTAGCATTGCCTTTAAATTGTTTAACTTGGGTCAAACATTTCGGGTAGCCTTCCACAAGCTTCCCACAATAAGTTGGGTGAATTTTGGCCCATTCCTCCTGACAAAGCTGGTGTAACTGAGTCAGGTTTGTAGGTCTCCTTGCTCACACATGCTTTTTCAGTTCTGCCCACAGATTTTCTATGGGATTGAGGTCAGGGCTTTGGGATGGCCACTCCAATACCTTGACTTTGTTGTCCTTAAGCCATTTTGCCACAACTTTGGAAGTATGCTTGGGGTCATTGTCCATTTGGGAGACTCATTTGCGACCAAGCTTTAACTTCCTGACTGATGTCTTGAGATGTTGCTTCAATACATCCACATCATTTTCCTCCTTCATGGTGCCATCTATTTTGTGAAGTGCACCAGTCCCTCCTGCAGCAGAGCACCCTCACAACATGATGCTGCCACCCCCGTGCTTCACGGTTGGGATGGTGTTGTTCGGCTTGCAAGCTTCCCCCTTTTTCCTCCAAACATAACGATGGTCATTTTGGCCAAACAGATCTATTTTAGTTTCATCAGACCAGAGGGCATTTCTCCAAAAAGTACTGCAAACCGTAGTCTGGCTATTTAATGGTGGTTTTGGAGCCTTGGCTTCTTCCTTGCTGAGCGGCCTTTCGGGTTATGTCGATATATGACTCGTTTTACTGTGGATATAGATACTTTTGTACCTGTTTCCTCCAGCATCTCCCCAAGGTCCTTTGCTGCTGTTCTGGGATTGATTTGCACTTTTCACACCAAAGTACATTCATCTCTAGATGATCTCTACATTAATCTCTTCTTCCTGAGCGGTATGATGGCTGCGTGGTCCCATGGTGTTAATATTTGCGTACTAGTGTTTGTACAGATGAACGTGGTACCTTCAGGCATTTGGAAATTGTTCCCAAGGATGAACCAGACTTGTGGAGGTCTACAATTGTTTTTCTGAGGTCTTGGCTGATTTCTTTTGATTTTCCCATGATGTCAAGCAAAGAGGCACTGAGTTTGAAGGTAGGCCTTGAAATACATCCACAGGTACACCTCCAATTGACTCAAATGATGTCAATTAGCCTATCAGAAGCTTCTAAATCCATGACATCCTTTTCTGGAATGTTCCAAGACGTTTGAAGGCACAGTCAACTTAGTGTATGTAAACTTCTGATCCACTGGAATTGTGATACAGTGAATTATAAGTTAAATAATCTGTCTGTAAACAATTGTTGGAAACATGACTTGTGTCAGGCACAAAGTAGATGTCCTAACTGACTTGCCGAAACTATAGTTTGTTAACAAGAAATTTGTGGAGTGGTTGACTCCAACCTAAGTGTATGTAAACTTCTGACTTCAACTGTAGCTTTGAGCTAAAAGTTCAAATATGGAGCTTGCTTACCACCAGCTGTAGTGTTGAATGCAGCAACAGAGCACTTGCCATTGCAGTTGTAAGAACTATCTATCATGATTAGTTAGTGACACATTTTTCTCGCTCCCCGTGGCTAATGCAGGGAAAATGGGCAGGGACCCCCCCCCACACACACACACACAAATACACACAGATGAGCGCCATTTGACCTTGGCACACTCGATTGGCACAATGCCCCTCTCCATATTAGCCTGGTCCATGTGTAAATATTTCCCCTGGTTACACAGCCTGTTGATCTTTCCATATTGATGTTGTATTCAAAAGGTTTATTATCGGGTCAGGTGCAAGTTGTGAATGGAAAGCAACGCGCCGTGGAATAAAAGTGTTGCACCATTCCATCATCCATTAAATATCGGCCTGATTTATCCACATTCTGTGAATCTCAAAACAAACAGTGACAACATTCATCTTTCCACAGTGTACAGGAGTGACTGAATCATTGTAATCAAAGACGTGTGCCCTGGCGCTGTGCATTTCCTGTTTTGTGTGTGTGTCCGCGTGTGTGTGTGTGTGTGTGTGTGACAGGGACGTACACAGTCCAGGCCAGCCCTATGCAGCCACTATCAATAATACGGAGCTCTCTGACGCTCTGGGAGAAACCTCATCTAACAACTCCACCATAAAAAGACAAGAGGAAGAACATTTTAAAAAAGGAAAAGAAGAAAAAAAAAACAGAGAATTAGAAAAATGAACCGTCAGAGCAGAATCACTGTGCTGTGCAAAACAGAGGAAGTATAACCCGTGTACAGACATATGAGTGGGAGACTCATTCATCTGCCGCGGTCAACTCTCCTTCTGATTCATGGCCTGTTCGCCTTGATTAAAAGTCATTTAAAAGATCGATTGCAATAGTGCTATTTATTAAATCAATGAAATAATAGCGGTTGCATGATAGCGTCATAGAGCTCATCACCATAAACCATATTCTTTAAACCTTTAGTTGGATGATGGGCTATGTGCACAACGATTCTGAAGCTATTATAACTTATTGCAGAGAAGTCTGTTGGTGGCTGTTGTCGGTGGTGACCCTGTTGCTAAGGCAATCATCACCTTAAAACCACAAAATGACCTATGACCTTTCTGCTCCCTTTCCTACACAGAGCAGAGGCCTGCACTCGGATACCCCACACCACCGACTTTAATGGAGGCTTCTCTTTCTATCAGTAAAATAATACATGCCAGAAAAATATTTTCTTAGTAATATATTAGCTAAGATATGACAGGCCAAATGTGTCAGAGTGTGCGCCATATATTTTGACATTGCAATGCCTTGATACAGCTGACAAAAGACATGCAATATACCGGGTGATCGAATATATTTATCATGTACCAGTGACTCATTCCCAGTCAAAGTCACGTCGTCCAACGTCAGCTAAATAAATCACAGCGTTAACTACGACAGTGGATCTGTTTCATGTTAGCATGTAAATCAACGATATACCCGACGTTATAATCCGGATATAACCACGTTATCAAACCCTTCTCTCCATCTCCACGTCCACTTCCAAGAGCAACCATGCACACGAACAAACACGCACACACACACACACACACACACACGCGCACACGTGCATTAAGCATCAATTACACATCGCTCAAATCCAGTTAACCCTATGGTAATAAACCCAAACCCTTGCCCAGGGGCTAGTCAGGTCCCAGAACCACATAGGGGACAGGGTTAAGTGAATTAAAGCAGGGCCAGCAAGGTATCTGGTGAGTGTCAGAGGGCCAGGGGGCCGTCTGGTCAGGCAGCGCTGATTTCACTACACAGTGATTTGGCCCCCCTCTAGTGTTGTTTATAGTGATGGTGATAGTCCACCTTCACTGATATCCTGTCCCGCTCCTGTGTTCCCCCGCCATTGGCTGGTTGGTGTCAGTTCCTTATCAATTCAGTCAGTTCAAGGAATATACTGAACTTCCCATTCTAATTTCAATTTTCCTCAATGTGTCTCTATTAGAAAAATTTTGAATTTGAATTTAAAAGGAACTGACCCCAACCCTGGACACAGACGACAGACGGACATACGGACAATGGTCAGATGAGGGTCTGTGTGTTTGTGTGTTTTTGGCCGGGGTGGAAATGGGGTTTGAGAGCCAATTGCACCGAACAGCACTCTGATTCAATTAGCAGTACACAGCAATCAGTCGTTGGCTCTTTTCTGATTTATAGTTTCCTGTTTCCCCCTTCTCTCTCTTTCTCTCTGTCTCTCTCTCTCCCTGTGTTGTCTCTTTCTGTCCTTCACTCTCTCCCTGTGCCCTCTCTCTCTTTCCGTGCCCTTTCTGTCTCTCTCTCTTTCTCTGCTCTGCCCGCTTCCTTCCCTGATAATGTGTAAAAAGGTTTTCAGAGTCCAACTGACCCAAACAGTCCTAACCCTCCTTATCAGTCAGCAGCCCAGGGCTTATAGGCTGCTAACTGGCAGGTCATTACTAACTGTATTTATTTAAACATGAGAAACACTTCCTTCAGGGCAATTAGGGAAATCCTCAATGGCTCGTTGAAGAGGACTAAGGCTTTGGAAGTCTTTGCAGGAAAAAGAAAAGGGGATATTTTGCATTTGAAGATGATGAGGGTATATGATACCGCACACTCTGGGCGGACAAGAAAATCATTTATAACTGAGCAGGCGGGAGACGGGGCAGCATAATGGGGGCCTTTGAGCAGCGGCAGTGCCACCCGCAGTCACAGAGGGTTGCCGTGACGCTTACATGAAAGCTGGCACGCGGGTAACCTCTGGGTTGCAGAGAGATGCTTCCTCTAATGGCTAATGACTGGTGTATGTCCCATATAGAAAAACACAAAGGGGATTCAGAAATAAGTATGGCTATACATGGTGTCGTTTCAATTTCTCTACTGTAGGGACATTCTCTCTCTCTCACACACACACACACACACACACACACACACACACTGTAATGGTTCACCATTCAAATGAAACCTTGAAAGGAAACACAAAGACAACGAGATGGCAAACCAAATTGTAGTTATCAGTGTGTTTCAGTGTCCGTCTGTATTCGATGGAGTGTGCGCGTGTTGTTTTTTTGTGGGAGTCTGCGCTCGTTGGAGTGTGTGTGTGTTGTTTTTGTGGTAGTGTGCACTCGTTGGAGTGAGTCCACCAAACTACCCACGACCAGGATATCCAGCAAGCATCCTCTTGCAGTGTTCTGGCAAACCTCACTTTCCCCTAAGCGCTTTACATGAGCCCTTTAAAACAGCTGATGGTAAATTACTTTGTTTCATTAACAGCACATGGGAATATTCAGAATGTATATCACTGTGGCAACTATAGTATTATATTATCATTATACATTATTTTTCATTCTCTCCTTTGGAAAGATACATATGATTTAGCAGAAACGTGTTTCATTTCCATAACCTTTCCAGAAAAACAAATGGAATGCAGTAGAAATGATTTAATCGTAAGTAATGCATACGCAATAAACCGTGTGATACTTTCATATGCATTTAACTGGATATTATCTAGCTGATTATCGTGTGCTTTAGTGAAATCTGAGTCTAACCCTTCTCAAGTTACCTTTGAAAAAGCTCTTCATGCATTTGCAGCAACATTTATAGTATGTTCATTACATGAATCCAATTATGAAATGACATCGGCCTGTTAGGAAACAGTCATTTCAGACCTCCCTATCAGGAACAGGAACAAGTGCCGGCCAGTTGGTGGTCCAGTTGTGACCCCCTGGGGGCCAGGTCATCCTGACAGTCTTGTTAATGTCCCCCCATCAGGCTGGTCAGGCGTCTAGCAGCTGGTCTATACAGCCACCGGCCCCAACCTGGACTAGTCCACTAAAGCAGCTGATTTAAGGCCGTTTGTGACATCAAGGCTGCTGCAGTGGCCATTCAGGCTCCTAATCATGTTAGCCCCCCTCAACGACCAGACGCCCCTCCATCCTCCTTTCTCTCTGATGACTAATCAAAGGCCAAGGGGGTGACTGGGACTGCGGTCTGCGCATGGTTGGCCTGGTCCACGTACTGTCGACTCAGGGATGACCGACCAACCGTCTGGTGTGATCACAGTGATCAGATAAGGGAGCAGAGCTTTTGATAGCAGCAGGCTCAACGAGCCACAACCTCACAGAATCCAGCCAGCCCAACAGTCACTAAATAGGGCCTGGGTTCAATTAATCAGCCACAAGTGGTGGCTCTTAGTTTTCTGCTATCTTGATATTATCTAGAAATCTCCCCTGTGCGTAATGGTGAAACGATTGGACACTTCACTAATGCTGTAAAATGACTGAGTGAAAGCGAAATACAAATTCAGGGGACTTTTTATTGTGTTCTAAAATACCAGTAAATAATCTAGCCTTTGTAGGCTAATCATGTAAATACAGTTTGTAGCCTTGTATATCCATCCTGGTAAACGATGTGCATAATTATAATGACATGTAACCTTGGGAGATACGCTACATCATTATTACATTTACACATGAATAACAGACTTATGTCCCAATAATAACACCCGAATAAAATACAGCAATTTATGCTGAACATTTCAAAATGTTATAGAAGACACAACCGACTGTAGCCTTCACATCCTGTATGTCTAAAACCCCTGACAGTAAATGTATTGGGTTTCTAAGGAGTTATCCCATGACGTAAAATGACAACACAATCAACAGAATGGATCTGTGTACACCTTAAACATGACAATGCAGCCATATTATAAACCTCTGAGAGTATAATAACTAAATACATTACAAAAACTCTTAACCCACCTCACTCTGAGAGAGACAGGGTCAGAGAAGGAGGGCCAGAGAAGGTGAAAGGCCTTCCCTCCCATCTCTCCATGGAGAAATCCACCACTGCAGATTCTAGCGTCTCTCTCGCACGCACTCACGCACGCGCGCACACACACACACACACACACACACACACACACACACACACACACACACACACACACACACACACACACACATTCACTTGGTACACATGCTCACATGTTCCTGCACATGTAATGGAACACGTGCACAAACTGGCATGCACACACACACACGGACCTTTGACATTATAATAGTAATGGACACATAGTAAGTAACACTTTGATATTTAAATATATGAAAAGAATCTCAGGTGAGATGTCTGTTCCCCTGTAAGCTGCTCTGTTCTGGGTTGAATTAAAAGCCTGTCAGACAGACATGGCTGCTTCCTCTCCTTTGGTAGAGAGGATGTCCTACATACAAATAAAATGACTAGAATGGATATTCTCATTCAAATCAAATCAAACTGTATTTACCACATGCGCCGAATACATCAAGTGTACAGTCGTGGCCAAAAGTTTGGAGAATGACACAAATTAATTTTCACAACGTTTGCTGCTTCAGTGTCTTCAGATATTTTTGTCAGATGTTACTATGGAATACTGAAGTATGATTACAAGCATTTCATTACTGTCAAAGGTCTTATTGACAATTACATGAAGTTGATGCAAAGAGTCAATATTTGCAGTGTTGACCGTTCTTTTTCAAAACCTCTGCAATCCACCCTAGCATGCTGTCAATTAACTTCTGGGCCACATCCTGACTGATGGCAGCCCTTTCTTGCATAATCAATGCTTGGAGTTTGTCCGAATTTGTGGGTTTTTGTTTGTCCACCCGCCTCTTGAGGATTGACCACAAGTTCTCAATGGGATTAAGGTCTGGGGAGTTTCCTGGCCATGGACCCAAAATATTGATGTTTTGTTCCCCGAGCCACTTAGTTATCACTTTTGCCTTATGGCAAGGTGATCCATCATGCTGGAAAAGGCATTGTTTGTCACCAAACTGTTCCTGGATGGTTGGGAGAAGTTGCTCTTGGAGGATGTGTTGGTACCATTCTTTATTCATGGCTGTGTTCTTAGGCAAAATTGTGAGTGAGCTCACTCCTTTGGCTGAGAAGCAACCCCACACATGAATGGTCTCAGGATGCTTTACTGTTGGCATGACACAGGACTGATGGTAGTGCTCACCTTGTTTTCCGGATGCCCCAATCAATCGGAAAGGGGATTCATCAGAGAAAATGACTTTACCACCCTCCCTTTGAAGCTTCCAGTCTGTTATTCAAACTCAATCAGCATGACAGAGTGATCTCCAGCCTTGTCCTCGTCAACACTCACACCAGTGTTAACGAGAGAATCTCTGACATGATGTCAGCTGGTCCTTTTGTGGCAGGGCTGAAATGCAGTGGAATTTTTGGGGGGGATTCCGTTAATTTGCATGGCAAAGAGGGACTTTGCAATTAATTCAAATTCATCTGATCACTCTTCATAACATTCTGGAGTATATGCAAATTGCCATCATACAAACTGAGGCAGCAGACTTTGAAAATTAATATTTGTGTCATTCTCAAAACTTTTGGCCACGACTATACAAAACAGAACACCTGCTCTTTCCATGACATAGATTTCACCTGGATTCACCTGGTCAATCTATGATTCCTTATTGAGGTCACTTGTTAAATCCACTTCAAATCAGTGTAGATGAAGGGGAGGAGACAGGTTAAAGAAGGATTTTTAAGCCCTGAGACAATTGAGTCATGGATTGTGCATTTGTGCCATTCCGAAGGTGAATGGGCAAGACAACATATTTCAGTTCCTTTTAACGGGGTATGTCAGTAGGTGCCAGGCACACCAGTTTTTGTTAAGGGCTGCAACACTGCTGGGGTTTTCACACAACAGTTTCCTCAAGACAACAAGGCCAGCATCCCAAAATATGAATGTGTTGGTTTTCTTCCAGACCTAAAAAAGATGGTCTTCTGATGTGATTTAACCATTGCCATTTACTCAGAACATCCAATTTCGTTGTTTCTCTCTAAAAATATATATATTCTGAGAGTGGAAAAACTAAAAGATATCTAACGCCAGGAAAAATCTACCTGAGAAAACATCATTTGTGAAAATATAAAACATATTTTTTTCAATCTGTTTTTTTTAGGGCCCGCCTTAGAGTTGTTTATTAACCATTATTTTGCTAGGTATATTGGCAGAAAACATAGTGTACAAGAGAATATAGTGCACTAAGGACCCGGGGAAGAGTTGCAAGGGAGAGGAGAAAAGTAGCTCTCATGCTAGAAAAGGTCTATAGCCTGCTGATATAAATGCAATAATAGAGGCACCAGACCTCAGACACACAAATTGGTTGGAATCAGCCCCACAGCGGGGAAGAAATGCTGAATAGAGAAAGAAAATTCGACTTTAAATAGTAAAAAAAATATAGTAAAAATTAAACACAGGAGGATGGGAAGCAGATACGGTCACAGGAAATTACAAACTCATAGTTTACACACATGCAGAGGTGAGGTAAAAAAAGAGTCTATTTTGCCATTTTAACAGGCCTGTAAAAGTCGTCTTTCGACTAACAAGGTAGGTTAACGCGCAAAGTACACTCACTCTGTCATGAAGATCTCTTTATAAGACAGCTCTGTCACATGCCACTCAGCAAAGAACCACACTGAATTACATCGTATACCAACATACAGTAGTGTCCGTTAACCCTCATCTTAATGAATGTTTCAGTGAAGGGATACTGTACCACCATTGTTTCCTCTTGGCCTCCGACCTCCAAAACCAGGTGCCTTAAAGATGTACAGGCCACAAACAATTAAACCATTGGATTGATTTTAGTTTAGCTAATGAATGAAGTGTGAACTATGAGAGAGAGAGAGAGAGAGAGAGAGAGAGAGAGAGAGAGAGAGAGAGAGAGACTTTCGTTGGTCTCCGCAATAACAACTATCTCTACCAGGCTGCAACAGGACTAGTTTCACCTCATTTTGAATTTCTTCATTTTTGTTTGTTTTCGTCATGCCCTCATCATAATTAATCATTTTACATGGTCATTATGTAACCAGAACATAAAGCAATACTTATGCTTTTCTTCACTCAACAGAGTTTTTTATTTTTATTTGAGTGTTTTGTATTTTTTTCTTCTTTTGCTCTGAGGTTACTTTAGATGATGTCTGACAATTCCAACAACGGCTCAGCCGTGAAGTGGTAGGTCACAAGCTCACAGAACGGGATTGCCAAGTGCAGAAGCACGTAACATGTAAAAATTGTCCATCCTCAATTGCAACACTCACCACAGAGTTCCAAACTGCCTCTGGAAGCAACGTCAGAATAAGAACTGTTCGTCGGGAGCTTCCTGAAATGGATTTCCAATGCCAAGCATTGGCTGGAGTGGTGTGAAGTTCGCCGCCATTGGACTCTGGAGCAGTGGAAACACATTCTCTGGAGTGATGAATCACGCTTCACCATTTGGCAGTCCGACGGGCGAATCTGGGTTTGGAGGATGCCAGGAGAACGCTACCTGCCCTAATGCATAGTGCCAACCGTAAAGTTTGGCGGAGGAGGAATAATGATCTGGGGCTGTTTTTCATGATTCGGGCTAGGCCGCTTAGTTCCAGCGAAGGGAAATCTTAACACTACAGCATACAATTACATTCTAGATGATTCTGTGCTTCCAACTTTGTGGCAACAGTTTTGTGGAAGGCCCTTTCCTGTTTCAACATGACAATGTCCCTGTGCACAAAGCGAGGTTCATACAGAAATGGTTTGTCAAGATCCGTGTGGAAGAACTTGACTAGCCTGCACAGAGCCCTGATCTCAACCCCATCGAACACCTTTGGGATGAATTGGAACTCGGACTGCGAGCCAGGCCTAATTGCCCGACATCAGTGCCTGGCCTCACTCATGCTCTTGTGGCTAAATGTAAGCAAGTCCCTGCAGCAATGTCCCAACATCTAGTGGAAAGTATTTCCAGAAGAGTGTAGGCTGTTATAGCAGCAAAGTGGGGACCAACTCCATGTTAATGGCCATTATTTTGGAATGAAAATTTCAACAAGCAGGTGTCCACATACTTTTGGTCATTTAGTTTACTTCAGGCCCATTCAGAAGGGTTTAGCAAGTGGGTTAGAGGGTTGAATTCTGATGTGTGTGACTGATTTCCATGATTTCAAAATGTCCATACAGGGCACCAGGATAATGTTTAGACGCCTGGGAAAACATCCTTTCCGCAGGCCGTTGAGTAAAGTAGTGTTGTTGTTATGAAGTGGCACCACCTACTTGTCCCTGTCACGTAGGCGTCACGCCACGACACACGGACATGAACGCAAACCCCCGGCTTTCGCAGAACAGTCGATCTCATTCACATATTCTCACTAATGCGACACTATTTCAAGTATTTTACAGGGCGTGTAATCGCTGTGACAGGAATGGCGAGGGCCGCCTTTGACATGGGAAAGTTGCCTGCCCACCCAGGTGCTAACACCATGGGACCAGCTCTGTTTAGTATTGGCCGCTCCTCCACAGCTTTCAACAATGTTGTTAGGCTACTCTGACCACCACGGTTTATGATGAAGCCACTACAGAGGATCCTGGGAGGTGTAGTTTCATCAAGTTTTGTAGTTGGAAACTCAATCCGGGTTGATTTGTAGTCTGACAAGTAAAAAACAAGAACTTAATTTTCCTTATTTGATTTGATTCCGCAAATATTAGTGTATGTGTTGTCCTTATGGTCAAACAATGGTGGTTTTGTGGCCAACATTTGTTTGTTTTTAAATGCAAGACTCCCAAACACTCAAGACGGTTGTGGCTTATGCTTCTATTGGATTTTGCGACTGGAGCTGTGAAGAAGGATGATGAAATGCTCGGCTCTCCCTTGCTGTGGCTGAGTGGTGAAGGAGGGCAAGCATCTGTTACGTCTCACTCTATGCCACCGCTAACCCAGAGGGACGTGAGGGAGGCCAGTGATTGGCCGCTGGCATCCTGTTGCTCTGAGGTCATACCGGGTCTGACCCATGTATCTATCTATGGTAATGACCCGTTTCTATGGTAGCCAGCTCGAAGGAGGAAGGGGTGTGTGGTAGTGGTACATGGGCGGCCATTTTGGAGAGAATAACTGATCAGGACGGGTGGAGATAAAGGGTTCTTTAGGCTCTCTGTTTTACTTCTTGATCTCTCTCGTTCTCTCTCTCTCTCTCTCTCTCTCTCTCGTTCTCTCTCGTTCTCTCTCGTTCTCTCTGTCTCTCTCTCTCTCTCTCTCTCTCTCTCTCGTTCTCTCTCTCTCTCTCGTTCTCTCTCTCGTTCTCTCTCTCTCTCTCTCTCTCTCTCTTTCTCTCTCTCGTTCTCTCTCTCTCTCTCTCTCTCTCTCGTTCTCTCTCTCTCTCTCTCTCGTTCTCTCTCTCTCTCTCTCTCGTTCTCTCTGTCTCTCTCTCTGGTACAGACAGGGCAACTCAAGCCTATTGTCTGAGAAAAAAAACTAATGAACAGCGGAAAAGTGGATTAAGATCTCCCATTTTATGTCGCTTTGAAGCATGTGTCTTTGCGGAGAACGAAAAATAAGACTTCTGCCTTATAAGTGCCCCTTTTCAGTCTCATTTCTACTATTTCCAACTTAAATTGAAACTGGATACTCACTCATCCATTCACATCAGCAGGCAAGGCAAGCACCTAGTAAAAATGGAGTATGGGACTCGGGACTCCTAGGATTTACAACGCATCGAGCCACCCATGAGGGAATAAGGCCATTATCCAACCGTTCACTTCCATTGCTGAAATGGTTTCCCAGCTAGCTACTAGCCTACCCTGGCCCCTCAACCCCCTCAGCCCAGCACCAACCTAGGCCATAAAAGCCGGCCCCAGCCCTGGCTCTCCCTGGCTGTTGGTGGTCCCACTCTAGCCCCTTTAAACTGGGAAGGGGGCCCAATTTGATTGTGTCTTTCCACTGAAGGGCCCATCTGAGAGGGAGAAACTTCAAACGGCTACATAATCCAGGTACAGGCCCTCCACTTTTAGCTTCTCCGGCCCCGCACGTCTGTAGCAGCCGTAAAACTGTGGCCACTGAAACCGGAGGATGATTGATTTTATACAGAGCTTGATTAGAATGGGGGTTCCCGTTCTCTAGCTGACTGTATCAATATAATTTTATGATAAAATAATCAAGATCTTTAATGAGGGAAATGTCTCACTAATAGATTACTCGATGGAGTGTAATCAAAATGCGCGACATGTTGTAGTGTCCTTCCGTCGGTTTATAATTGAATGAATCTTTTGCAAGATTACCTTCTTCCCCCCATTGTTTTGTGTATTGAATGTTACTTTAGATACACTGTTCAATGGACAGTGTTTTCCATGCTGTGTGCGGCGTGCAACCCTCTTACCGTGCGTCTCCCTTGCCAGTCAGGCAACAAATATCCACACATGTCTCTGTCTGGGACGGACTAGGTTGTCCAGGCTGGCTTTGGGGTTGACTAGATGTCAGTCAGTTTGGGGTTGAGGAGGAACAACGTGTGGAGGAATGTGGGGAAAGTGCACAGTGTGTCTGGACGGTCTGAGCCAGAGGACTGAGTGTATGCCAACAGCTGTGAGTAAGGCCTGGAGCCGGGGGCATTCCTGTGGCAGTCCAGGCCAGCCTTATGACCCGCGGCCGCCCACAGGGCCACGCAGGCGGTCAGAGCGGGTGAGAGGGGCACCCTGGGTCACCTCGGGCCCCATGAGGAGGGAGGGAGGGAGGGAGGGAGGGAGGGGGAGAGGAGAGGAGAGGAGAGGAGAGGAGAGGAGAGGAGAGGAGAGGAGAGGAGAGGAGAGGAGAGGAGAGGAGAGGAGAGGAGAGGAGAGGAGAGGAGAGGAGAGGAGAGGAGAGAGAGAGAGAGAGAGACTAAATAAAATAGAGAACTGGAGTGAGAGATTGTTTGATGTGACTGGCTGCGATCACCATTCTAGAGAAAAGAGGTGTAGAGAGATGGGGAGAGTGAAAGACAGATGAGAGACTGGTAGAGCAGCCAAGAGAGGTACAGAGAGAGAGAGACTAGATGTGTTTTGTATTTTAGCTAACCCTGACCTAATTATCCTAACCTGCTACGTAAATTATTCTAACCTGCTACGAAAAGTCAACTTGAACATAAACTGTAAGCTTTCTAGTCACTCGCCCCAGATGTTGATGGGGTTGATGGATGGTTGATATCCCACTGGGCACAGACATCTACTCAATGTCTATCCCACGTTTGTTCAACATATTTTCATTGAAATGACATGGAAACAACATTGATTCAACCAGTGTGTTCCCAGTGGGATCTGATTGGAGGAGCAGCTGGAATAGGCCTGCAAGTTAACTACAGAGCATGAACTCATGTTTTAGAGAAAAACAGTAATTGATGTTGTTTATTAGGGAGGTTGTGTTCTTTCTGAATGCTGCTTACACTTGGGACATGTTTTTGTTTTGGTTGTTTCGACTGAGGCGAAAAGTTGGCAGGTATCTCTGAAACCACGTTGTGTTTTAGTGGGGGTTTCTATCGCCACCTAGTGATCCTGGACAATGCCTTGGTGCAGAGAGAGAGAGAGAGAGAGTGTGGTCTACCTTACGGGTAGCAATGATGGTTTTTCCACATTCGATGAGAAGATGGTCAACTTCAGAAGAAAAAAGTCCTAGTAGTGATTGTATCATTTTCGCATAAACGAAACATTCACTCTTTAAAAAAAAAAAATCGGACAGAACAAAAAAGGGTTCTATTGCTTGCTTCATACATGGCGCCATATAGAACCCTTAAGAGGTGCCATATATGAAGCCCTAGAAGCATTTTTAGATCTATCTGAAAAAAAAATTTTTGAGAGTGTTTATTGTTCGTTTATGCGAAAATGGTGCAATCACTACTGGGACTTTTTTCTACGAGTGTAGGCCAATTTTACGTGAATTGATTTCTTATTTGACTTATTATTTGGTCTAAAATCGTTGTGACCAGCTCTTGTAATGTGTCCTTGACGCATCGAAGGATAGAACAGCAAATAGCGTAGAGCATCAATATTGTGTGCAGATTTGCTCTTCATGAATTGAATTCATATGTCAGGCAAGTGTATAATGAAAACATCTGAAAACGAAACACAAAAACTCTTGGAGAGAAATTCATGCTCTCATTGAAGAAAGGCTTTTTTATGCAATACCAAATGTGATCAGGAATTAATTAAGTAATTATTCCTGCCTGGTTTGTGTCAAAAGGCCTTGCTCATGGTGTGTAGAATTTCCTTTCGCATGCAAATATGAGATATATAGAGTAAAATATGCTACAATCCATTATTTTCTAAATGAATCAGCCTACCGTTCGTTTTTATTTGACCCTCGTGAAAACTATGTCGTTCATTTATTAAAAATAATAACACGATTCATTATTCGGCCTATAACATATTTTAATCGATGTGGCATGCATACGTCATCCTATAAGAGCACAACTCGAAGCAATGTTTAAAGTTCTAGGAATGTTATTGTGTATGATGTATTCTAAGCCTATGTCGTGCCTTTGCTCTGTCTGGCCGTATTGCCAAGTTGAATAAGGGAATATAAACAACCTAAACTGCATACAGTTCGCTCACTAACCCTTAATGCAACTGTTAAATGTTTAAATCTAATTGTTAAACCCATCATCGTTGTCTATGTGAATTTATTCCTCATCGTCGTTATTTTGAAAGCATGATTTTTTCACTTTCAATTCTTCATGGACCTATCCACTATCGAATGATTATGAATCGTTTAATTTTCATTTTAATAGTTTATTCATTGGTTTCGTGGCAATGTAATCCTTGTTTGAAAAGAATGCCATACTCATGGTCACTTTGAATCAAATAATTAGCATTTTCTGGCTATGTAAAGAGGATGCTTGACTGGCCTATATAGCCGATTACTCCTCTTCCAACAACCGGGGGAAGAGTCTGCATTGCACCGATGATTGCGAAGGGACACCTCAAACTTCAATATACGATAGGCCTATAGATTTTCTATTATAGGAAAAGTACAGCATTATACATTACACACACACACGGAAACTGATACATTCATTCAATCTCTTATCTAAAAAAAAAAACGTAAATGTCTTCATATCAACGTTTGTTACCCATATTTTTTTTAAACGAAAATCGCCGATCACCCACTATATTTTTTTCTAACAGTCGACCCAAATATATAACGTTCTTGATTTTGACCCACTCAACATGTAAGAAAAATGTAGCAAAATCTACTTAAGTAGGCCTAGCCCAGGTAAATGAATACGTTTGCTTTGAAGTGAAACGCAATAAGGCTATATTAATATTGCGTATATACATATACGTATCGCATTAATCATTACAAAGAATAACTGGATACAATTCTGGCCTAGATTTAATTCCAATGTCGTCTACAAGATCAATAAAGCCTTATTGCATTGCATTTCAAAGCAGACATTCATTTACCGAGGCTAGGCCTACTTAAGTAGAGTTTGCTATATTTTTCTTGCATGTTGAGTGGGTCAAAATCAAGGATGTTTTCATTTCTATGTAAAGGACATAATGATAAACCAGGCGGTCAAATGTTCCTCTAGGCTTTCTTGAAGCACTAATTCATCCCCTCAATGTGATTATTTACCTCTGATTAAGATAATTATGATGAAACGAATCGATTACAAATCAAAAACCCGTTACAAATCATTCTGAAAAACAAACATAATCGGTTGTCATAGTAATGATAATTATGTCTCACCGCTTTGATGGCTCGGGAATACAAATGATGTGTGTTTTATAATTACACAGCGCTCACCTCTGCCTTTTATTAACGCACCTTGACTTTTTACAATGTAGTAATGTGTGAAAACAAGGACAGCCCAGTCAATAAAGCAAATCACTCTGCAGTCCGTCACCGATAAGAGGGAAAATTACCCTGGTAATTGCACGATTAATCACGCGCCTTTTTATGTTTTTCAGTAGGCAGACACGGAGCCACTATACCACCAATGCTCATAGGCACAGCAGCAAAATATGGTACACAGACGACGCTGGACTTGTACAAATCACAAACAAGCAAAACGTCCATGCTTCATTAAGCTATAATGAAGAGGCACAACACAGAGCAGCTATAGGCCTACAGAAATTAGGTTATTTTAATGATCTTAAAACCCCACGTATATAACGGATAGCTTACATCTAAAAACTAGAGCTGAATAATTATTTTACATATAAAAAAGAAAAATGTCTGATTGATTTATAAGCAACACATCTTGAACCCATAGTATTTATTTCTTACTAAAAGTGTATAAACATAATGCATGATTATCTGTCTGTGTGTGTGTCTCTATACGTGTAAACGTGCACAGTTGTGTGTGTAGTATGCCTCGCATGTCCCAGTCTGTGATGAAGGTGGATACCTCCAAACAATAGGAACTAGGTAGAAGACAAAAATACATCTCTTCGGCCTCTCCTCTCTCTCTTGATACGTTTCTCTCAGCAATATTACCCTCAGAGATCAAACAGCTTGACATTGGCGAAATGTGGCTGTTTAGAAGCCCATAGAAGCCCTGCCCTGATTGGTTGGCTGGCAACGGCTGGGGTAATGTTATGACCAGGTAATTGCAGACCTTGGACAGATGCATTAACCAGGCTCAGTGACTGGAGCCACTGGATATTATTTTAGCCAGAGGGCCAAAGGAACCTGGAAGAACTGGGCCCTCAGAGAGGCCGAGGGCTGGACCTCCGAGGCCCCAGGAGGGCCCGGTACCCTGGCTCTGGTGCCCTCCATACCCACAGAGGGCTGCTCCCAACTGAGGTCTCGTTGGATCTCTGGGTCTCCCTCCTGGTGCTTTGAAGCAGGGGGCATTGGAGTTGATGAGCTCTTGTGGAGAGTGGGGACATTGGCACCCACCCTACTATAACTAACGCCATTCATAACCACTCTCACAACATGTGGTTGACCACTCTGTTGGTCTGTGTTTGACTGTGCCACCCCATCTGTGTATTGGATGTACACACCTTATGGTAGCTTTCCCACCCTTGCTTTAATATGCCAGGGTACCCTGCCTTTATACTGCATACTTTGGACGATTCACTGAAAGTCACTTCCCCACTTTCCCCCCAACCTATTGCCTCTTCATTCAGTACAGAAACTAGACCCTCGCAAGGCCAGAAAACAGCTTTAACCGAAGATTGTGTGTCAATGGTTTCCATCACATTTCCTGTCGGATCTTTTAGGAACCCCTAGCTGGAAACTAGCCCAGCAGATCCTGTTTAAATTTGACGCTTGATACAATGTAAATCTTATGGAATTCACTGGTTTGCGTCCCAAATGTCACCATATTCCCTACCACAGTGTGCTACTTTTATCCAGAACCCTGTGGGTCCTGGTCAAAAGTAGTGCACTATGTAGGGAATAGGATACATTTTAAGACATAGACACTGAGGTGAGAAACAAGTGGGCTTTCTGTAAATTAAACCTTTGTGGGTTATTATATAGATTACGCTCTCATGCCTTGTGGGCTTTTAATGTCCAATAGCATAGCCAGTAAAGCCTGGGCCACACTTCCTGAGATGCACTCAGGATCTAATAACACTGTCATAGTGCTGCTGAATGGCCTGGTGTTGTACAGCAGTATGTCAGAAGAGAGCCTTTGAATAAGTTGACCCTCGCCATCCGGAAAGGAACTGCCTCCTTCCATAAAAGCTTATTGCCAAATTTACAGCAGAGTTCATTTACAAATGTTGGACATGTACTCCAGTGTGTTATAATGTGTGGGCTATGTTGGACAAATGAGTGAATATTCTGGTGTTTTATTTTCTATCTCATTCTATCCAATTCTATTCCATTCCATTCCAGCCCATTCTATTCTATTCTCCATCTCTCAGTGCCAATCTAGTAACAGTAGCAGCGCAGCGATATGATGGGGATGTATAAGCAGATAGATTAAAGCAGTAGTTCCACCCAACAGCTCAACAGCCTGTAGACTGATCACTGATCTCCCCTCCTTGTAATCTGACAAGTGTCAGACACCCCAGCCTGTCACGTCTGGGCAGGGCGCTCTCCCTAGTATATCTTTATGTCGTTTGGGGGAGGGGAGGCAGTAATATAATGTAAGTTGTCAGAGAGATATGGTTTTCATGAAAAAAACATCCCATAAAACATATCCCCACCACTTACATCACCTAACGGCTTATTCAGGATTTGCCTTAGAATCAGGAACTCACCTTTGAGTATTCGACTCAGAAACGAGAACCATAAGGAGAGAGAACGGACTGCAACAGTCAACTAGGTTATGTACATGGCTGTGACAGTACTGTCCTGGTGCTGAAAAGTATTGTCATGTCATATCGCGGCCATATTCCTTCCCAATCTGAATTAAAAATAAATCAAATACGAAATATTATATCGTACCGCTGAGCGCCAGACCGAGGTTTTGAAAAGTACCCTGTCCAATAGGATATGAAGTCTCCTTCCTTCTTCCCTGTATGAAAGAGAAGACAACTGTTCCCTAACCCCTTCATCAGAGCATAGCCATGACAGGACAGGTATAGAGAATCAGCCTATGGGCCGTGTCTGTGATGGGATGTCTATGATAGGTATAGAGACTTGGTCACTGATCGCTCCCCACAGCTGGACAACAGCTGGCCAGAGCTGTTGGATGTCCAGAAGACTCTCTGTCCACTCCAGAAAATAAGGGACACTTTAGGCTGCAAGATGTGTGTGTGTGTGTGTGTGTGTGTGTGTGTGTGTGTGTGTGTGTGTGTGTGTGTGTGTGTGTGTGTGTGTGTGTGTGTGTGTGTGTGTGTGTGTGTGTGTGTGTGCGCGTGCGTGCGTGCGTGCGTGCGTGCGTGCGTGCGTGCGTGCGTGCGTGCGTGCGTATGTATGTATGTATGTATGTATGTATGTATGTATGTATGTATATGTATGGAGAGAATGACCCTGTTTGAAGATGGGGCTATGTTTATGGTATATTGGACTTATATTATACAATTAGTTGCTTCACTGGCTTGGTTTCATTGCCAGTATACTATACAGATGCTATACCTGGACATATTGTAATTCATTATGAGAACATACATTATCATTAGAAGATTTCAGATTTTTGCTAACTTTTTTGTTTTTAGGGTGGATTGTGACAGTATCAATTGCGACCAACTTGCTGCTGCTCTGTCAGGTCAGAAAAAGGGTAGGACATTGTTTCAATTTTCCCCACCC